>NC_090450.1:343862438-344162438 GCF_031143425.1 Pleurodeles waltl | reverse complement strand
GTGACACATACAACTAAAACATATATACAGTGAAATATGGGGGTAACATGCCAGGCAAGATGGTACTTTCCTACACAGTCCCTATTATTACCCGGCAAGGCCGTCACCACCAGAGGACAGCACTGCATATATGCAGGTGTTATCAAGGGCAGCTACTTTCCACAATGTGGCAATGCATGCGGAGCCAATAGAAGATGACTTCTTATTTAACACCTTGGCATCCACTCACAGCTCTTTTCCAAGTTTGCCCATGCTCCCAGGCATGCTAAAGCACGCCAACAGGTGTTCCAGGACCCAGTGAAAGGCAGAGCTATCACACCTGGGGTGGGGAAGAAATCTAAACCTCCCCCAACGGACCCTGTGTTTATAACAGAGCAACTGACACCAGATTCGGTAGTCGTGGGACGGCCAAAACTGGACAAACATAACTGCGGACGCATGGGTCCTAGCCATTATCCAACATGGTTATTGCGTAGAATTCATAGATTTCCCACCAGATGTGCCCCCAAGAGCACACAATATGTCCAAACAACACTTAGACCTGTTACAGCTAGAAGTCCAAGCATTGTTACAAAAACAAGCAATAGAACTAGTACCCAACCATCAAAAAGGAACAGGTGTATACTCCCTGTATTTCCTAATTCCAAAGAAAAAGAAAACGTTGAGACCCATATTAGACCTCAGAACACTGAATCTCTACATCAAATCAGATCACTTACACATGGTAACACTTCAAGACGTGATTCCCTTGCTCAAAAAACAGGACTTCATGTCAACATTAGGTCTGAAAGATGCATATTTCCACATACCCATACATCCTTCTCACAGAAAATACTTAAGGTTTGTAATTCAGGGCGTGCATTACCAATTCAAGGTGTTACCATTCGGGATAACAACAGCCCCAAGGGTATTCACAAAATGCCTTGCAGTAGTAGCCGCTCATATAAGGAGACAGCACATGCATGTATTCTCATACTTAGACGATTGGTTAATAAAAACCAGCACTCAGCAACAGTGTCTTCAACACACACAATAAGTTATAGAAACTCTACACAAACTAGGGTTCTCTATAAATTACCAAAAATCACATCTACAACCATCCCAAATACAACAATACTTGGGAGCAACACTCAGCACACAAAAAGCGATTGCCACTCCAAGTCCACAAAGAGTACAAGCGTTCCAGAATATAATATTAAACATGCAGCCAAACCAACACTACCAGGTGAGGTTTTTAATGAAAATGGAACTTCTAAGCATGATGTCTTCGTGCATAGCCATTGTGCCAAACGCAAGACTACACATGCGGCCCTTACAACAGTGCATAGCAACACAATGGACACAAGCACAGGATCAACTCCAAGATCTAGTTTTGTTAGACCGCCAGACACACTTCCCGCTTCAATGGTGGAACCCTATAAATTTAAACCAAGGGCGGCCATTCCAAGACCCAGTGCCTCAATACGTGATCACAACAGATGCTTCCATGATGGGGTGGGGAGCACACCTCAACCTGCACGGTATACAGGGACAATGGGACGTTCAACAAAAACAACTGCATATAAATCATTTAGAACTGTTGGAAGTGTTTCTAGCATTGAAAGCATTTCAACCACTGATAGCCCACAAACACATTCTTGTCAAAACAGACAACATTACGACAATGTATTACCTCAACAAGCAAGGAAGGATACGCTCGTCACAACTGTGTCTCTTAGCACAGAAAATTTGGCATTGGGCAATTCACATTTGCCTAATAGCACAATACATCCCAGGTATTCAAAACCAGTTAGCCGACAATCTCAGTCGAGATCACCAATAAACACACGAATGGGAAATTCATCCCCAGATCCTACAAGATTACTTTCTATGCTGGGGAACACAAAAATAGACCTATTCGCAACAAAGGAAAACACAAAATGCCAAAACTTCGCGTCCAGGTACCCACACCCTATGTCCAAGGGCAATGCGTTATGGATGAGTTGGTCAGGGATATTTGCTTACGCTTTTCCCCATCTCCCACTCATTCCTTATCTGGTAAACAAACGGAGTCAAAACAGACTCAAACTAATACTCATAGCACCAACTTGGGCTCGCCAACCGTGGTACACAACACTGCTGGACCTATCAGTAGTACCTCACGTCAAATTACCAAACAGGCCAGATCTGTTAACTCAACACAAACAACAGATCAGACACCCGAATCCAGCATCGCTCAATCTAGCAATCTGGCTCCTGAAGTCTTAGAATTTGGACACTTAGACCTTACACAAGAATGTATGGAGGTCATTAACCCCTTCTGTGCCTTGGACGAGATCATCTCGTCCAAGGCTACAGTTCCCCTGTGCCTTGGACGAGATCATCTCGTCCTAGGCACAGGGGAACTTGGGGGCGCGCTAGCGCGCCCCCGTGCACCCCCCTTCCCCCCCCCCAAGTCGGGATGGAAGGGGAAGACCTTCCACCCCCGACCTCCCCCCCCCCCCCCCCGTGACGTCAGCGCGTGCTGATTTGTCACAGGGGCCTCCCTAGTCGCGCTGGAAGCTTTTGCAAAAGCATTTCTTTTTCAATCACTTGGGAGGCCCGGAGGGGCTTCAAAGGGAAGGAAAAGTATTTCCTTCCCTTTGAAACCCCACTAGACACCAGGGATTTTTTTTTTTTTTATTGAAACACACAAAAGGGAGCGACCCCTTGGGCAAGGGTCGCTCCCAGGGGGGGCATTTTTTTGAGAAGGCCTTTTCTGCCCCCCCTGGGGGCAGAAACCTCTAGGCACCAGGGACCATTTTTTTTTTTTTTTTTTTTTTTTTTTTTTTTTATGTTTCATTTCTATTTTTTTTGGTGGGGTGCGACCCCTTAGGCAAGGGTCGCTCCCCTTGGGGGAAAATTATATTTTGGCCATTTCTGCCCCCCTTGGGGGCAGATTGGCCTATTTTGATGAGGCCAATCTGCCCCCAAGGGGGGTAGAAACCACTAGACACCAGGGAATTTTTTCTTTGCGTGAATTTCACGCAAAGGGAGCGACCCCTTAGGCAAGGGTCGCTCCCTGGGGGGGAGGGCAATTTATTTTAGGCCATTTCTGCCCCCCCCTGGGGGCAGATCGGCCTATTATTAGGCCGATCTGCCCCCAGGGGGGGCAGAAACCTCTAGGCGCCAGGGCAAATTTTTGTTTTGTGTTTTTTTTGTTTGTTTGTTTGTTTTTTTAGAGATGGGGAGCGACCCATCAGGCAAGGGTTGCTCCCCTGGGGGGCAAATTGTATTTAGGCCATTTCTGCCCCCCTTGGGGGCAGATTGGCCGATTTTAGGTCAATCTGCCCCCAAGGGGGCAGAAACCACTAGGCACCGGGGATTTGTTTTTTGGCGCCAATGTCACGCAGGGGGAGCGACCCCGTAGGCAAGGGTCGCTCCCGGGGGGGGACAAATTTATTTTAGGCCATTTCTGTCCCCCCTGGGGGCAGATCGGCCTATTACTAGGCCGAACTGCCCCCAGGGGGGGGGGCAGAACCCTCAGGGCACCAGGGCAAATTTTTTTGTTGTGGTTTTTTTTTTTTTTTTTTTCGAGATGGGGAGCGACCCATCAGGCAAGGGTCGCTCCCCTGGGGGGCAAATTGTATTGAGGCCATTTCTGCCCCCCTTGGGTGCAGATTGGCAGATTTTAGGTCAATCTGCCCCCAAGGGGGCAGAAACCGGTAGGCACCGGGGATTTGTTTTTTGGCGCCAATGTCACGCAGGGGGAGCGACCCCGTAGGCAAGGGTCGCTCCCGGGGGGGGGGGTGGGGGGGGCAAATTTATTTTAGGCCATTTCTGCCCCCCCCCCCCCCCCCCCCCCCCCCCGGGGCCGGCTGAGCTAGAGGCCAAACTCCACAGGTAGGCACTTTGCAAAAAACACCTCTGTTTTCTGTGAAAAAATATGTTCTGTCCACGTTGTGTTTTGGGCCATTTCCTTTCGTGGGCGCTAGGCCTACCCACAGAAGTGAGGTACCATTTTTATTGAGAGACTTAGGGGAACGCTGGGTGGAAGGAAATTTGTGGCTCCTCTCAGATTCCAGAACTTTCTGCCACAGAAATGTGAGGAACATGTGTTTTTTTAGCCAAATTTTGAGGTTTGCAAGGGATTCTGGGTAACAGAACCTGGTCCGAGCCCCGCAAGTCACCCCTCCTTGGATTCCCCTAGGTCTCTAGTTTTCAGAAATGCACAGGTTTGGTAGGTTTCACTAGGTGCCGGCTGAGCTAGAGGCCAAAATCTACAGGTAGGCACTTTGCAAAAAACACCTCTGTTTTCTCCCAAAATTTTGGATGTGTCCACGTTGCGCTTTGGGGCGTTTCCTGTTGCGGGCGCTAGGCCTACCCACACAAGTGAGGTATCATTTTTATCGGGCGACTTGGGGGAACATAGATTAGCAAAACAAGTGCTATTGCCCCTTGTCTCTCTAAATTTTTTCCTTCCAAATATAGGAGAGTGTGTAAAAAAGACATCTATTTGAGAAATTCCCTATAATTCACATGCTTGTATGGTCACCCCGGAATTCAGAGATGTGCAAATAACCACTGCTCCTCAGCACCTTATCTTGTGCCCTTTTTGGAAATGCAAAGGTTTTCTTGATAGCAATTTTTTACTCTTTATATTTCAGCAAATGAATTGCTGTATACCCGGTATAGAATGAAAACGCACTGCAGGGTGCAGCTCATTTATTGGCTCTGGGTTCCTCGGGTTCTTGATGAACCTACAAGCCCTATATATCCCCGCAACCAGAGGAGTCCAGCAGACGTAACAGTATATTGCTTTCCATAATCTGACATTGCAGGGAAAAGTTACAGAGTAAAACGTAGAGAAAAATTGATGTTTTTTTCACCTCAATTTCAATATTTTTCTTTTTCAGCTGTTATTTTCTGTAGGAAACCCTTGTAGGATCTACACAAATGACCCCTTGCTGAATTCAGAATTTTGTCTACTTTTCAGAAATGGTTAGGTTTCTGGGATCCAGCATTGGTTTCATGCCCATTCCTGTCACTGACTGGAAGGAGGCTGAAAGCACAAAAAATTGCACAAATGGGGTATGCCCCAGTAAAATGCCAAAATTGTGTTGAAAAATTGGGTTTTCTGATTCAAGTCTGCCTGTTCCTGAAAGCTAGGAAGCTGCTGAGTTTAGCACTGCAAACCCTTTGTTGATGCCATTTTCAGGGGGAAATCCACAAGCCTTCTTCTGCAGCCCCTTTTTCCAATTTGTTTGAAAAAAACGAAATTTTCACTGTATTTTGGCCAATTTCTTGGCCTCCTTCAAGGGAACCCACAAAGTCTGGGTACCTCTAGAATCCCTAGGATGTTGGAAAAAAAGGACGCAAATTTGGCTTGGTTAGCTTATGTGGACAAAAAGTTATGAGGGCCTAAGCGCGAACTGCCCCAAATAGGCAAAACAAGGCCTGGCACAGGAGGGGGAAAAGGCCTGGCAGCGAAGGGGTTAAACAAGCTAGGAAACCTACTACAAGACATTGTTATGCAAACAAATGGAAAAGATTTGTTTACTACTGCCACAATAATAAAATTCAACCACTACATGCTTCTGCAAAAAAACATTGTAAGTTACTTATTACACTTAAAAAAATCTAACCTAGCATTCTCTTCTATTAAAATACATCTCACAGCAATATCTGCCTATCTGCAGATTAATCATTCAACATCGCTCTTTCGAATCCCAGTCATCAAAGCATTTATGGAAGGATTAAAAAGAATCATACTCCCGAGAACACCACCAGTCCCTTCGTGGGACCTCAATATTGTATTAACATGACTCATGGGACCACCATTTGAACCCATGCACTCTTGTGAAATGCAATACTTAACTTGGAAGGTAGCCTTCCTGATAGCTATCACTTCTCTTAGAAGAGTAAGCCAAATATAAGCATTTACTATACAAGAACCCCTTATACAAATACATAAACATAAAGTGGTTCTCCGTACAAATCGAAATTTCTTACCAAAAATTATATCACCATTCCACCTAAACCAAACAGTGGAACTCTCAGTCTTTTTTCCACAACCTGACTCAGTAGCCGAAAGAGCCTTACATATGTTAGACATAAAAAGAGCACTAATGTATTACATTGACAGAACTAAACAGTTTTGCAAAACAAAACAATTATTTGTAGCCTTCCAAAATCCTCATGCAGGGAATCCTATATCCAAGCAAGGCATTGCCAGATGGATAGTGAAATGTATTCAAACCTATATTAAAGCAAAAAGGGATCTACCTATTACACCAAAGGCGCATTCAACTAGGAAAAATGCACCACAATGGCTTTTCTAGGGAATATACCTATGACAGAAATTTGTTAGGCAGCCAGCATGTGAATCTGCTGCGTCGCATGCCACAAACAGATGTACACTGGGTAAGTGACATTTTCCATATGTGTGTGTGTGTGTGTGTATATATATATATATATATATATATATATATATATATATGTTCGATGGCATGTAGCTGCAGATACACATGCTTTGCACATCCCGCCATCTAGTGTTGGGCTCGGAGTGTTAAAAGTTGTTTTTCTTCGAAGAAGTCTTTTCGAGTCACGAGATCAAGGGACTCCTCCCCTTTCGGCTCCATTGCGCATGGGCGTCGACTCCATCTTGGATTGTTTTTTTTTCCGCCATCGGGTTCGGACGTGTTCCTTTTCGCTCCGTGTTTCGATTCGGAAAGTTAGTTAGAATCTCGGAAAATTCGACGGTATTGTTTGCGTTCGGTATCGGGTTAGTTACTACAGATCGACACTGACTTTTGAAGGGCTCCGGTGGCCCTTCAGGGTTTTTTCGATCCCCCGTCGGGGCCTGGTCGGCCCGGCCATGTGTCTCTTCAAGGCTGATGGAACGGACCCCATTCCGCTACCCAAAATGTCACAACAAGTATCCGTATACAGATCAGCACCTGGTCTTTAACTTGTTTGTCTCCAGAACACAAAGAGGATACTTGTGAAGCCTGTCGAGCGTTTCGGTCCAGGAAGACATTAAGAGACCGAAGAGCGAGAAGACTGCAAATGGCGTCGGCGCCGACAGGACAAAGGCATTTGGAAGAGGAAGAAGAAACCTTCTCCATCCAGGAGTCGGACTCGGGTAAGTTTGATCCCGAAGAAACGGCTAAAACCGTGAGTAAGACGTCGAAACATAAAACTCACGAGAAGACCACAAAAGCCCAGGGGACGCCACCGCCAACAGGCCATGGCTTAACCCGAAAAATAGGTGACCGATCATCGGCACCGAAAAAGGGCACGCTTGTGTCGAAGTCATCCGACTCCGGTCGAGATACCGGCACACAGCAATCTCGAGCCCGAGACAGCGGCTCTGAGCAAGTTCGGCAACGAAATGGGTCGGCACCGAGAGACCACAACGCCGAAAATAAATAAAGTGTCGTTGGAGCAGAAAAAGGCTACCGAAAAGGTTTCCATTCCGAAACATCAAGCCTCGGAAACGAAATCAGGTTCCTACACAGAGGAACAGGGACTGTCCTCCCAAATGCAAGGACATAAGTTCGGACAAGAACCAGAATTAATGGAGCCAGACTACACTCAAAGGAGGCTCCACATTCAAAAGGACACAGGGAAGATAAGCACTCTTCCCCCAATTATAATGAAAAGAAGACTTGCTTTTCAAGAAAAGGACAAGCAGCCACAGGCAAAGGTGGCAAGACAAACCACTCCGCCACCATCTCCACCACCATCAATGCACACATCACTGGTAGTCACTCCACCACTGATGCAATCCTCAACTCATACTGCAATGAGTCAGGATGATCCCGACGCATGGGACCTTTATGATGCGCCAGTATCGGATAACAACCCAGACTGTTACCCAGCGAGACCGTCGCCACCGGAGGACAGTACATCCTACACGCAGGTGGTCTCAAGAGCAGCAGCTTTTCATAATGTCACCTTGCATGCAGAACCGATTGAGGATGACTTTTTGTTTAATACACTATTCTCCACTCATAGCCAATACCAGAGCTTACCTATGCTACCTGGAATGCTAAAACACTCCAAACAGCTGTTTCAGGAGCCTGTGAAGGGCAGGGCCATAACTCCAAGGGTGGAGAAAAAGTACAAGCCACTGCCTACAGACCATGTGTATATCACGCAGCAATTAACACCAGACTCTGTGGTAGTAGGGGCAGCTCGCAAGAGAGCAAACTCACATCTCAGGAGACGCACCACCTCCAGACAAGGAGTCTCGCAAATTCGATGCTGCAGGGAAAAGGGTTGCAGCATAAGCAGCAAACCAATGGCGCATTGCCAACTCACAAGCACTTCTGGCAAGATATGATAGGGCTCATTGGGACGAAATGCAGCATTTCATAGAACACTTACCCAAAGTGTTCCAGAAAAGGGCACAACAAGTGGTGGAGGAAGGACAAAGTATCTCAAATAATCAGATACGGTCAGCAATGGATGCAGCAGATACAGCCGCAAGGACAGTAAATACTGCAGTAACAATTAGGAGACATGCATGGTTGCGTATGTCAGGATTCAAGCCGGAAATACAACAAGCCGTGCTGAATATACCTTTTAATGGACAGCAGTTGTTTGGGCCGGAGGTGGACACTGCTATCGAAAAACTTAAAAAAGACACTGATACAGCCAAAGCCATGGGCGCACTCTACTCCCCACAGAGCAGAGGCACATTTCGCAAGACACAGTTTAGAGGGGGGTTTCGAGGACAAGCTACAGAACCCACAACCTCACAAACAAGGCCCACTTATCAAAGTCAATATCAGCGGGGACGTTTTTGGGGGCTATATAGAGGGGGACAATTCCAAAAGAATAGAGGGAAGTTCCAAAGCCTCAAAACTCCTCAAAACAAGCAGTGACTTCCAAATCCCCAACACAACACCTGTGGGGGGGAGACTAAGCAATTTTTACAAACATTGGGAGGAGATAATAACAGAGACTTGGGTACTGGCAATTATCCAGCATGGTTATTGCATAGAATTTTTCAGATTCCCTCCAAACGTTCCACCGAGAACACACAATATCTCGAAACAACACATGGATCTTCTAGGACTAGAGGTCCAGGCATTGCTACAAAATGGAGCAATAGAATTCGTACCAATTCAACAGAAAGGATCAGGAGTTTACTCTCTGTACTTTCTCATACCCAAAAAGGACACAACACTGAGACCTATATTAGATCTCAGAACATTAAATACCTACATCAAATCAGATCACTTTCACATGGTGACATTACAAGACGTAATCCCACTGCTCAAACAACAAGACTACATGACAACACTAGACCTAAAGGATGCATATTTCCATATACCAATGCATCCTTCACACAGAGTACCTAAGATTTGTATTCCAAGGGGTACATTACCAATTCAAGGTGTTGCCATTCGGAATAACAACTGCGCCAAGAGTTTTCACAAAGTGCCTGGCAGTCGTAGCTGCACATATCAGAAGGCAGCAAATACATGTGTTCCCGTACCTAGACGATTGGCTAATCAAAACCAACACACTAGAACAGTGTTCACAACACACAAAGTACGTCATAGAAACCCTCCACAAACTAGGTTTCTCAATCAACTACACAAAGTCACACCTTCAGCCGTGTCAGGCACAGCAATACTTAGGGGCAACAATCGACACAGCAAGAGCGATTGCCACTCCAAGTCCACAAAGAGTACAAGCATTTCACAATGTAATACAGGTCATGTATCCAAACCAAACAATACAAGTCAAAATAGTAATGAAACTCCTAGGCATGATGTCCTCATGCATAGCCATTGTCCCAAACGCAAGATTGCACATGCGGCCCTTACAACAGTGCCTAGCATCACAATGGTCACAGGCACAGGGTCAACTTCTAGATCTAGTGTTGATAGACCGCCAAACATACACCTCGCTTCAATGGTGGAACAATATAAATTTAAACCAAGGGCGGCCTTTTCAAGACCCAGTGCCTCAATGCGTAATAACTACAGATGCCTCCATGATAGGGTGGGGAGCACACCTCAATCAACACAGCATTCAGGGACAATGGGACTCTCGGCAAAAACAGTTTCACATAAATCACTTAGAACTATTGGCAGTATTTCTAGCGTTAAAAGCATTTCAACCAATAACAAGCCACAAACACATTCTTGTCAAAACAGACAACATGACAACGATGTATTACCTAAACAAACAGGGAGGAACACACTCAACACAGTTGTGTCTCCTAACACAGAAAATAT
Organism: Pleurodeles waltl; assembly: GCF_031143425.1. Taxonomy (NCBI): domain Eukaryota; kingdom Metazoa; phylum Chordata; class Amphibia; order Caudata; family Salamandridae; genus Pleurodeles; species Pleurodeles waltl. The sequence goes on along the minus strand of NC_090450.1, from coordinate 344,152,224 downwards.
GGCATTGGGCGATACACAACCACATTCGCCTAATAGCACAGTTCATTCCAGGGATTCAGAATCAGTTGGCAGACAATCTCTCTCGGGATCAACAACAGATCCACGAATAGGAGATTCACCCCCAAGTACTACACACTTACTTCCAAAATTGGGGAACACCACAAATAGACCTGTTTGCAACAAAAGAAAACGCAAAATGCCGAAACTTCGCATTCAGGTACCCACAAGATTAGTCTATGGGCAATGCGTTATGGATGAGTTGGTCAGGGATATTTGCATACGCTTTTCCCCCTCTCCCACTCCTTCCATATCTAGTAAACAAGTTGAGTCAAAACAAACTCATACTAATAGCACCAACTTGGGCAAGACAACCTTGGTACACAACACTACTAGACCTCTCAGTAGTGCCTCATATCAAACTACCAAACAGACCAGATCTGTTAACTCAACACAATCAACAGATCAGACACCCCAATCCAGCATCGCTGAATCTAGCAATTTGGCTCCTGAAGTCTTAGAGTTCGGACACTTAGACCTTACACAAGAATGTATGGAAGTCGTAAAACAAGCTAGAAGACCAACCACTAGACATTGCTATGCAAATAAGTGGAAAAGGTTTGTTTATTATTGCCAAAATAATCAAATTCAACCCTTACACGCGTCTGCTAAAGACATCGTAAGCTACTTGCTACATTTGCAAAAGTCAAAACTAGCTTTTTCATCCATTAAGATATATCTTACCGCAATTTCAGCTTACCTGCAAATTACCCACTCAACTTCATTATTTAGGATACCAGTCCTAAAAGCCTTTATGGAAGGCCTAAAAAGAATTATACCACCAAGAACACCGCCAGTTCCTTCATGGAACCTCAACATTGTCTTAACACGACTCATGGGGCCACCTTTTGAGCCCATGCACTCATGTGAAATGCAATATTTAACATGGAAAGTTGCATTTCTAATTGCCATCACATCTCTAAGAAGCGTAAGTGAAATCCAAGCATTTACCATACAAGAACCATTTATTCAGATACACAAGCATAAAGTAGTTCTTCGGACAAATCCTAAATTTTTACCAAAAGTCATATCACCGTTCCACTTGAATCAAACAGTAGAACTACCAGTGTTCTTCCCACAACCAGATTCTGTAGCTGAGAGAGCACTACATACATTAGACATAAAAAGAGCGTTAATGTACTACATTGACCGAACCAAACAAATTCGGAAAACAAAACAATTATTTGTTGCTTTCCAAAAACCTCATTCAGGAAATCCAATTTCCAAACAAGGCATTGCTAGATGGATAGTTAAATGCATTCAAACCTGTTATCTCAAAGCAAAGAGACAACTGCCTATTACACCAAAGGCACACTCAATTAGAAAGATGGGTGCTACTATGGCCTTCCTAGGAAACATTCCAATGACTGAGATATGTAAGGCAGCCACATGGTCTACGCCTCATACGTTTACCAAGCACTATTGTGTGGATGTGTTAACAGCACAACAAGCCACAGTAGGACAAGCAGTACTACGAACTTTGTTTCAAACAACTTCAACTCCTACAGGCTAAACTACCGCTTTTGGGGAGATAACTGCTTACTAGTCTATGCAAAGCATGTGTATCTGCAGCTACACATGCCATCGAACGGAAAATGTCACTTACCAAGTGTACATCTGTTCGTGGCATGAGACGCTGCAGATTCACATGCGCCCACCCGCCTCCCCGGGTGCCTGTAGCCATTTCGAAGTTGATCATGAGCATTTGTAAATATATCACTTTAAACTACATTATGTACATACATATTTACTCCATTGCATGGGCACTATTACTATAATACACAAATCCTACCTCACCCTCTGCGGGGAAAACCATCTAAGATGGAGTCGACGCCCAAGCGCCATGGAGCCGAAAGGGGAGGAGTCCCTTGATCTTGTGACTCGAAAAGACTTCTTCGAAGAAAAACAACTTGTAACACTCCGAACCCAACACTAGATGGCGGGATGTGCAAAGCATGTGAATCTGCAGCGTCTCATGCCACGAACAGATGTACACTGCCCAGCATGGACATGGCCATGCCCCCCCACCTCACCTAAATGGGGACGGGGACCAGAGTCTTCCTTCTTCCGGGGTCGTGTAAGGAGCAGATAAGGTAATAACTCCCAATCTGATCTGCCCCACCGAGGGGGGAGGAAGCCTACTAGACACCAGGGATTTTATTTTTATTTTTAAAAGAGGTTTGAGGGCTGCCTACCATGGGCATGCCACCCCAAAAGAAATGTGCACAGAGCCTTTGAACCCCCACCTCCCAGGGGGGGCTGATTGAGGTAAGTACCCCCTATCAGCCCCTTGAGGGGCAGATGGCCCACCAGATGACCAGTTTGCCAGCCACCATGGGCATGCCCTCACTTCATCTAAAGGAGCAGCAGTCTTTCTGGGACCCAGTGGCAAGCAAGAGGATGTTTGACTCTTTTGGGGGTTGATTTTATATATGCGCCAGAAGAGCTTGCCTAACTCATGATAGTCCCACTTGTAATGGTGTACTTTTGGGATTTGGGTGCGCTGTCACGTGGAAAAGTCTACCAGACTCTGACACTAAACATCTGTGGGCATCCATGGTGGTGTGCTTCATATGCACCCAACACCACTTTCTTACCCACAGTGCCCTGTAAATCTCCAGTTTTGCCTAAAATCATGCATTTTCCCTACATTTGTGTGATGGAAACTTCGGGAATCCACAAAATTCATACCTACCATCATTGCCCTGTCTGTACTGATAAAAAGGCTGACCCGCTTTGTTTCCCTCTCAATTTCTACACATTTATGGCCCTTCACTATCGTAGGCATTTGGCCGACCTACACAAGTGAGGTATCTTTTATTATCAGGAGACCAAGGGAAATGCTGGGTGATAGGAAATTTGTGGCTCCCCTACGATTCTAGAACCTCCGATCGAAGAAATGTGAGGAAAATGTTTTTTTTTTTTTCATTTTTTTTTTTTCAAGTAGTCAAAGTTTGACGTTTTCAAGGGATTCTGAGTAACAGAACTTGGTGAGAGCCACACAAGTCACCCCATCCTGGTTTCCCCTGCGAGTCTCGTTTTCAGAAATGTACAGGCGTGCTAGATTTCCCTAGGTGCCAGCTGCTCTAGGTCCCAAAATCCGCAGCTAGGCACATGCCAAAAGGGCCAGTTTTTAGTGGAGAACTGATGTGCTGTGCCCATGTTGCATTTTGGTCCTGCTCTGGGCACAAGCGAGGTACGTTTTTATCGGGAGACTTAAGGGAACACAGAATAGTAGAACAAGTATTATTGCTGATGGTCTTTCTCTGTATTTGTGCCTTTCAAATGTAAGACAGTGTGTAAAAAAAGGTCATTTTGAGAAATGCTCTCTAATTCACATGCTAATATGGGTATACCCAAATGTACTAATGTGCAAATAACTACTGGTTTTAAACTTCATATCTTGTCCATTACGTAAATATGTGTTTCCTTGATACCTGTTTTTCACTGTTTATATTTTACTGAATGTATTACTGTATACCTGGTGCACATTGATAAGCCATTGCAAGGTGTAACTCAGTTATTGGCTCTGGGTACATAGGGTTCTTGGTGAACCTAAAAGCCCTATAAATATCCTGCAACCAGAAGAGGCCAGCGGACGTAATGGTATATTGCTTTCACAAATTTGCCATAGTCAGAAAAAGTTATGGATGAAAACATAGATATGAATGGCTGTTTTTTTCAACTCTTAAGTTTTTTTTTTTTCAAATATTTCAAGTGCTTCTACAAGGAAACCTTGAAGGATCTACACAGATGACCTCTTGCTGAATTCTGATTTTTGTCAAATGTATAGCTTTCCCGGATCCACCATTGGTTTGACATCCATTTATACCACTAACTGGAAGGAGGATGAAACCGCACAAAATAGGAAAAGTGTGCTGTCTCAGTAAAATACCAAAATTGTATGAAAAATTATGTTTTTCTGATTCAAGTCTGCCGATTACTGAAAGCAGGGAGGATGGTGATTTTAGCACTGCATACCCTTCGGTGATGCCATTTGCAGGGTTAAAAAAAAAAAAACGCTTTCTTCTGCAGCCCGTTTTCCTATTTTTCCCAGAAAAGAAAACCAAACTTTTTGCTGCGTTTAGGCTAATTTCTGTGAATCCTCAAACCCCTGGTACCGTTACAATTCCCCGGAAGTTCTAAAGAAAAAAGTAATAGATTTGGTGTCAATACCTAAAGTGGACAAAAAGTAATGGGTGCCTACGCGTGAACTACCCAAAATAGCCATAAAAAAGCTTACCACTTAGGAAGGGGGGTGCGGTAGAGGCCTAGCAGCCAAAGGGTTAATGCGGGAACCAAAGCTTCCAGAGAAATTAATAAAGGAAAGAGCAGGAATCCTGGCTTAAAATGGTTTCACAATTTGATGATATGTTCATGATTAGTCTGCCTTTGATTTGGGGAATAAGCATAGTTGACCTACTTTGTGAGAGGAGTGGTTTAGAAAAGCTGCAAATCTTTAAGAATGGGATGATGTATTTCTTTGATTGCAGATGATCATGCATATTGAGTTGATGTGAGCCTTACTGATAGGGCTCGTACAAGCTGCCTGGCACCATGACTAGGAACTAGAACAAAAAGACACCTTGGTAAAAGATCCTTTTCAACATGGAGAGCAGTAAGAGAACTGAATTAATTTCTGTCAGCTATCCGAGAGTTGTAAATGAGGGTAGAGTTTCCTTCGGCCTTAATCTCTGATGGGACTAGGACTTCAAGGAATGTTATACTCAAGAATCACATTTTTCCATAATTCATTTTGTTACAAAGGAAGACATTCTCTCAAATTTAAATGAAAGTAAAACTTAGACACTGTGGGAATACTGTCTCCCTCTCTTGGGAGTGAGGTTTCACCCCTTTGAGATATCCTGAATGAAGGATCAACCCACTAATAATAGTCGAAGCCTGCATTCTGTCATTAGTGGAACAAAGCAATGCACTACAAGTCGGGCATGGGATTTGGATAAATGGTAAAGGCAGGAAAGTGTTGCTTTGAAACGATCAGCAAAAAGAGTAGAATAAACCACTTTCGGCATACGTACAAGACCTACTCTCAGGCTTCTTGGGAAGGATCCATAAGACCCCATTAAAATAGACTGAGCACCTACAGTAATCACCCCAAGCATATTTAGGAGTTTCCTGCCTGATATTCTTTTCTAGATATCATTGTTATGATAATATGCTAGAGGTATAGATGAAGTGCACACTGGAGGAGAGGTTTCCCTCAAATGTTAAGTTAGAAAATTCTGAACTCCTACCTCATTACCACCCTCCTTGTGAGAAAAGCCACCAAGCCAGACATAAAACTCCTTTGACAAAGACACATTGCTTAACAATTGCAGCCAACTCCTCTTTCTTGCATTTAAATTGAAGGACAAACTGATTTCTACCAGGTTCTCATAAGAGGTGCCCTGTATTACTGTGATGTATAGAGAAACAATGTGTGGAAGCTATAACAGACGATCTACACAGAAGAGTTCAGTACTCTGTGTTGGTCCAGTAGGACATGTTCAACACAAAACACCAGGTTCAAGGAGCCTGAAGAAATTGACAACCTGGAATACAGCTCATGAACCTTCCCAGTGATGGCATAGTATCGTAAATACAAGATTGTCTAGGCCTTCTCCACCTGCAGAAGGAAGAAGTGATAGTGAGGCGGTCCATAGAGCTATAGCAATTGACATTTGTAACACTTATTAAGTCATGTGTGTCTGTAGCCGGAAAGTTGATAAGAGACTTGATGGGGTCGTAATACAGACTGCCTAAGGAATTGATAAACCATTACAATTATTTATGTTGCTGTAGAAGGAAGAGAAACGTGGCAGCAACACAAAAGTACCCAACTTTACACCTGTTGTCACTTACTTGCCACTCTTTTAGTGAGCAGGGGGTTCCTATTTGGAGGGAAGATACACTGTGAATAGGTAATTAACTCTCATTTGAAACATGGACCGTTGATGTCTGGAGGAATCTAGGGGCAGATGAGGACTGGTCCCTGTGCTACCACAACTGAATGATGCTATTGATCACTTTCATTGTAACAATTTATAGTTTTAGGGGACTGCTTAGCCTGCCCAAATGAATAGGCTAATTAAACTCACTAACAGCTACTAGGCTGACATGTCTTTATTCAGGGAACTGCCCTCAAATCAACATAGAAATGGATTCAAAGATTTATTTTGGCAGTCCCTATTGTCCTCCAATTACAAAAAAAAAAAGTAGTAGTAGCTGGAATAGGAATTTTACTTGCCTGCCATTTTACATTTAGTGTCTCCGACATCTAGAAGAAGTGGGGAGGCCATTAAATATTAGTGTTAGACCACATGAAAACCTTCATGCCAATTACTTAACTTTGAGTGGAGTTTCATGTGTTTCCAGGCCGAAAATCCATAACATCTTATCAGAAGCACTTGGAATGAATGGGCATCTCAGTATAGTAATGCACACACAAAAGGAGAAAGCCCAGCATGGGCTAAGCTGCAAAAGTGTTTCAGTCCAACAGAGTATCAGAGCCTTTAGGAAGCAGGGTTACTCAACATTTGGAAACCTACTTATCCTCTTAAACGTTATTTTTCTAGCTTATCCACTGCAAATGTTTTGTGTTAAGACTGACTGCCTTCTTGTAGAAGAGAACATTTTAAGCTTTCTCACAGAGGTGGCAAAGCGGGCAATAATGTTTTCAAGCTGTGACCAAGGCAGTGTTAACTTTCGATGGAGGTTGGACATTTTTCTGGAAATTGAATGAGTCCTTAATGAATGAGCCAATCAAAGTATTATTAGAACATATTTTATGGCTAGGCTTTTCAATTAAAACCAATAAACCCCACTGACGTAAATATTTGCTTTTCAGGGGAAGCCAGAAACCACTGAATTATAAATTTTGTTCCGCTTGAACTATTTTTAGGCAGCACAGAATGCCAAAGTAATATGTCCTTCTTCTAACTCTAAGCCCTTTCTAAGACAAATACTACCCAATCTGCCCTTGTGACAGTTCCCAAGACTCCTTGGCCACAGGACCTACATTAATATCCTCACCCCTGCCATTTTCGGGGGCATTTCTCATCCTAGTTGACTTCAACTCCCTAAAAGCTGCTATGCTGCATTTAAGGATTGCATATCATGGTGTGCTTGTTCTTTATTGAACAAGAACAGTACTTGCACAATAAGTGCTGCGAAGAAGACATAGGGAGCCACTTGTGCTATTCTCAATCATGCTTTGAAGATGCACAGCAGTCCTAGTCTGACATTCAGTTAAAAAAAAAGGCCATATGATTTGCACTTTGAGACGCTTCTGTTTTCCCTTTAAGCCTTGTACTAGCTGCCCATGAAAAATAATCATTTTGAAGTATCTCTGCATAGTATATAAGACATTGTATAGCGATCATCTACCACTGCTGTCTCAGGCACACTTTGAAGCAAAACATGGGCTGCAATCGAAATAGATAATTCCCAATTTGTTTCTTACACCCTAGGCAGCAAAGCCTTTTCAGTAGGTCCCATGAAGCAGTGGAATGTCATGGCTTTTTTTCTTTGATCTCAAGTGTCCCTATTGACCATTAGCAGGTCATTGAAACCAAGGCTATTTTCTTTATTTTACCTATGCCAGTATTGAATATTACTGTGGCCAGCCTAGCTTGGGAAATTTGCAGCAAGGTATCTGCACGTCTAAATGTGCTTTAAAAAACATTGAAAATAAATATACAATGCAAAAATCATTGCTTAGCAGAGGTGATTCAGAAGTACATACACACAAGGTTAGTAGGCGTGATCAAACAGTATTTAAAAAAAAAAAAAACACACACTATCGGAAGAATGGACTCATAGAGGAATGCAGATCTTGCTATGTGGTCTTCCTGTTTCCAGCAGATCAGATCAGTTCTCAGTCTCAGTAGTTTGCTTAATTCTCAAGCAAATGGCCAAATGTCTTCTGCAGATCATGATGATTCTTTACTGCCTCTTTTTGTCTTTTCCCATAGCAGCACAATTTGCATCACCAAAGGCTGTATAGCAGACAGAATGCACAAATCCTTATCAGACATTAACTCTCTGACCAGGGGAACAGGAAAAGGGCCACTTCACAGTATAGTTAATTTAATAGTCCTACTCTTTCTTGATATTGAGATAGAGCAAGTAAACATAACACTGGCTTTCAATAATGGTACTAAACACCCCTCAACATATCGCTCATGTCAGCTTATCAATGCAACGTCCCTAAAGGACAAAAGCTGGAAGAAAATGTGTTAAATAGCCACTGTTAACCTATCAAATCTTCATGAGGTGCAAATATTTCTTCAGCCATCACATCCTAGATGTTAGGTGGAAATGGGCCTGGCTTGCTTTGAAAAGAAGTGTGATTGTTGGGAATGGATAGGCAGTGGAATGAGAGATATAATGAAAGTGGAAGCTAGAAGGAAGAGAGGGTAAGGGTTTAGGAATGAAGAGTTGTTAATAGTTTTGAACTATACAAGGAAGTAATTAATTGCAAAATTCTTCATAAGCAGTGAGAAAACACATTTCTCTCATTTGTATGGTACAACAAAGCAAGTACTTAAATACTGTGAAAAAACCCATGGGAAATCACAAGAAATAGAAACTGAAAACAGCAGGAAAGCCTAGTTATGGAGTATTTATCCAGTATCTATAACTGTGAGGTGGGTATGTAATTAGTGTGGAACACTTCATTGTTGAAGGCGTAAGATTAAAATGCTTGTGAGAGGAACTCAGGTGGATACTACAGGACCTACAAGAGGCTGAAACTAATCAAATGTTGTCCTGATTTCTTTCACACAGTAATTAAGCTTCTTGGTCAGATTACTAGGTTGGATAAAGCCAGTTATCTGTTTGCAAACTAGACCCTGAAATATTATAAATGTGGACTTGAGGCTTTTAGGCTACTAGTTAATAAGCTAAGTGCAAAACAAGCAGAAAAGTTGGTGATTAAAATTGTGAACACTAACGATGAATGTTAATGAGCAGGATTCTAAGAAAACTACATGCTGCTAAGCCCACCCTGGAGACTATTCCGAAGCGCTTCCTCTTGACTGTTAAAATGCTGACTCTCTCATTGGAAGAGAGTTAAGCCAGTGGCTATTATTGTCATTCCCAAACCTAGATGCCATTTTGCTTCCAACTGCTTTGTTTCATGGAGCCCAGTCTAATGATACTAAAGACAGTTATCCAATTTATGTATATAATTATAACAACATATATAAAACACTTGATCCAGCTCTCCTGTTGGAGTCTGTTATCCTTTATTAGGGGTTAAAGCATATCTCTATTAGCAGAAACAGTCCTGAGGATGGCTTTTTGTACTGCTTACATTTGGGACTGAAATTGTGACGTGGGTGCCAATTCTTCTCTGTAAATCAACCTTTGGATCTGTGTCCATGAACTATCTGTTCCACACAATGGATTATCATACATTAATTTACGTTGAAAACATAATCCCTAATTTAATATATACAGGCATAAGTGTATGTTTGTTTTGCTATGAACTCGATATCTATCTTTTAATAGCTATTTGCATTATCATTTCTTTTAACAATTTACATCACATATGCCTGCTCTTTCAATTGTTTACTTCTGAGTTTGCTTCATTCCACTTTGATGATTTCTTTAGACCTACTCATTCGTTTTGTGTGATTAAATCGGAGTTGTCACCATTGCATATATGAAGTTTGAAGCCCTATTTTAAAATAGCCCCTGTGGGCCCTTTACCTTTACTGTATTTGATACCCAAGCTCACAAGAGGCTATTGAGGTGCCCTTTTCCTTTTGAACATGCTTAATGGAGGGCCTCTTTCAACAATGTAGACCATGGTTTAGAATCCTGATCCCCTTTCTGAGAACTGCTATAAAATGAACCAAAGCTTATGTGTGCAGCAGCTGCTCAGCTAAGTTATTTAACGTCTTTCAGCCTCATCTACGTGAATTTGATGTCACTAATAACACAGTATATAAAAACTACTGCCTGGTGATCTTCCACCACTATATTCCTTCCTGGTTTCCTAGCTACATCTGCCTCACCAACAGCATTTCCATAACTACTTTTCCCTCTCTGTAAAATACCTAATTAAGTTTTTCCTACACAATCACATTAATCACCCTTCTTTGATCACCCTCACTAACACTGCTGTGTAAGTAGCTTGTTTGCTGAAAACAAGATTCTGTTTAAGCTTTTCATCCTTCTCTTCAAATCAATCCTTAGCCTGTTACCTTAATCGCAAGTAACTTTAACATTTACACCTCCTTGCATCCCATGCTTAGCTTCCCATCATACTTTGCTCACTGCTCTGGATTGTTTGTTTTCTGTAGCTCCCCAAGGACAATGGGCAGGAAAGGTGTATTCAACAGACTCCCATGCAGCCATTCCACACATGATGAGGCTCATGTTCCTTCCTCAGATGAGTTTAACTATATGGAATGCATATCTTGTGAGTCCTCTCATCCATGAGATAGTGGAGTGGCATCTGTCCTGTTGTACAAGAAAGAGGCTTAGAAAATGTGCAGACAGCGCTCCATCTAGAATGGAATGTTAGATCTGTGATATTGTGGTACACATCTGCTGAGTAAATACCAGCACTGATGATGGAATGGTTTGTGAAGCGAGGCTCCCTAGGCCTCTTGATGTGGCAGTAATAAACTGCCTGAGATCAGAATGTCCTATGTTCCAGAGAGAGTTAAGTTTCTGTCCTACCCAATGTGTGAAAATTATGGTGTTCATGGACAACTGCTCAATATATCAGAAGAAGAGGAATGATTAGTTGTGCTAGCATAAAATGATGCCTGATTTGTTGGGCTGCTACAAAAACATTGGACCTGTCTGAGGCAACGAAGGAGACTGTAAGCAGATGAACATAGTGGTTCTGTCTGGTTGGGCCTAAAAATCTTAGTGACTTTAGGCATCACTGTTTAATTATTAATCAAGAATCTCCTCCTTTGAAGGTGTGTGCAGATGACCTAGACTAAGGCCCTCATTTTAACCCTGGTGGCATTTAGACCGCCAGGGTTAATCTGGTGGCATCACTGACACATCACCACTCATACCGGTATGGCGGTATGAACCGCGGGGCCGGTGATGTGCATCTCTGACCCGGCGGTCCACACATGACCACCAGGGAGTATAATGAGCCAGCCTATTGGCATGGATTTTGCGGCGGTACCACCACCACGAAAACCGTGGCGGTAGGGCTACTGGTCTATTTCCTTCCCTGTCACCGGTAGAATGACCCCCACTCTCCCTAGAATCACAGTGCTCCACCTAGAGTCACAGCGCCCCCCTCCCCCTAGAATCACAGCTCCCCCACCCCATAGAATCACAGCGCACCCCCAACCACCTCCCTGCAATCATGCACACACACACACACACACGCACAACTCATGCACCACTTCCATACACACATTCACTCACTCATCCATACACGCATTCACTCACACATGTTCACGCGTACACATTGACATGCAGACACACACACTTTAACATTCATACACGCAATCACTCACATGCATACAACCACACATACAACACAACACTCAAGCATATACACACACGCAGACACCACACACTCGCACACAACATCCCCCCACACTCCACTACCCTGACAGACCCCCGACTTACCTTATCTGCCGAGGAGGTCCCCCATCAAGGAACAGGAAGGGACGGTGCTATTTCTAGCAGCGCCCTGCTAGGCCATATGAATGGCCATAATAAGATTGCCGGCATCCTTCTGGTGGGGCGGTGCAGCACCCAGGTCCCTTGCCCACCGGCATGGCTACTGCTGGATTTTCACACTAACTCTGGTGGAAATCCAGCAGTGTCCATATTATGGCGGGCGGAAGACCATCACCCATGGCCATCGGAAAAGATGACCGATGTCATAATGAGGGCCTAAGTCTTTTGTTATGCGTTAAAGTGAGCTTTGAAAATGTGATCGGGGCTCACTGCACTGGACAAAAGATCCATCCTTTGAAGGCTTTAATCCCAAAGGTTTTTGGAGAAACTGTACATGGCAATGACCTTATTGACTATGGTAATTTCCAGAGTCCCCCGGACAATGAGTTTGAAAGGGCTGACTGTTGGCAGAATAAGCACAGCTTCAACTTCTCCTTCTTTTAGACAGTGAAGCCTGTTATGTTCAATAGGGATGTCAGTTGAGGTTTAGGGACCTTTATTCATTTTTCTTGAGGTATTAGTTACAGAAATGTATTAAGCTCGCACATCCCTTCAGAGGGCGGTGGACCACTGTGTAGCAACCGAAGTATCTCAAATGTGAGGTAAATGGTTTACAGTGAAAGTCAAGCCAGCAGTCATTTAAAATGTCCTCTGAAGTAAGCACTGGAAGGAGGGAGCACATCATTTTTTAAATTTTTTGTTTTTGTTTTTTAGTAGATCACGACCCATACATAGGGCCTTCTCATTCTACAGAGATTCCAGTTCTGGATGTATTTGGGGATGGCCCTCATAAAGCCTGAATGGCCAAGGTTACTGATGAAGACTATGTTAATGTGCCGGTAAATTATGGGATTTTTGGGGGGGGGGGGGGCACTCTGTAGTTAACGTAGAACCATCCTTTGAGTTGAAACATTTTTCTGATCAAGAAAGAGGACTAAGAGCTGCAAATTTTGATCTTTCTTAATGAGCTGAATGCCTACTTGATTAACTGGCACTTGAACATGGAGATAAGGGTTATAATAGGTTTTCCTTTCCGTATCTGTGCACCAGCTCCCTGAAAGTTCCTCCAGTTTTCTTTGCATGGATGGTATGACCGTTAAAGGTCTGTTTAGTTTTTTCCAAACTTTGTCCTTCAGAAAGCCTGGATGAGGGAACAATGAATTGGCTGATTATTTCATTTTTATGGCCCTGGATGAAGAGGATATATATATATCTTTTTTTTAACATGTTCATCAGGCGGTACCCTTGTACCAGTGCTTGATAGGTAATAAATAAGTTTAGTGTAAAAATAGTCCATCAAAACAATCATACTAATAAAATGCAATCCTTGCTATCAAAACCTCCGAAAGGTCATCAAAATATGATTAACATAAGACTATGCATTCATAATATTCATCCTCTCATTTTTAATACAGTTAAAAAAAAGTTAGATCTACTATTAAATGAACAAAATGCATGTTAGCTTGTAATAGTATAACCCCCTGTATATGGATAATATCTGTTTTATAAATAAGGGTTTTAAAAATGTGATTCAAGCTGATTTAAAATACAAATAATCTATCAGAAAATGACATATAGAACAGTTCTTGTTTAATGCATTTGCACGTCCCTTTTTAATCCTGCCAATTTTTACACCATTGTTGGTATGAGAAGATAGAATGGCACCCCAGACACATTTTTTAGTAATACTCATTGAGATTTCTCAGGTAATCTCCATTGATAGTCATAAGCACCGAATAATTCCACCCGTGAGGGGACCCCGCAGCACTTTTAATGTTATCTTAAGTGTAGATGTCAGTCTTTCTTCAGGAAGGCCCGTAGATACTCTTCACACATTAATACTGTGCAGTGTATAGGAAAGGCTATAATGTCAAATTTCTTTGGACTGCTTTTAAAAAAGCTAGTAAATATATTTGTACTTACAAACTTAAGGCCAAAAAAATTGGCAGAAAGTTATTTCGTTAGTTTAATCTCTTTTGCAAACCCTTTTTCAAATGGAGAAAAATGAATGAAAACAATGACAGTGTAGCTCTGTAGGGTGCCATTAGTTGAATGTGAAAATAGTCTGCACCTTTAACTGCCCAGAGGCCATCAGTATCCCATCATACCCAGCAGGTGGTAGTTGCTTCATTTCTTTTGTCCTGCTCCTGGTGACAGGTTCTTGGAGCACTGAGCTCAGCCCTTTTGGCTGTTTTATGCTACTTATTTAATCTCTCCCTAGGTTTTTCTGCTTCTTCCTGACAGAATTATTTTTCCATTGGTCAAATAAAATGCCTTCTTTAATTGATGAGTGCCCAGCCTGTGGAAGAAAGAAAGCTAAGTCATACCCTCATTATGTCTGCATCACCTGCCTTTCTGAGAACTATGTTGCTGACTGAGGTCCACACTGCAGGAGGTTTTCCAGGTGTGCCTTGAGGGAAAGAGACGATTCGCCTAGATGGTACAGCGGAGCAGCGCAGGCAGCAGGTGCCATCAAAAGGTGGGACCTCCAGAGAGTGAGGAGAGGGTCAGTCCTCTATCGTTGCTCTTCCAATTTCCCATGACGAATCAAGTCATGGGAGATCTAAAAATAGAATCACACTTTGAAAAAGTCATTCCAAGCAGACGTTAAGAGCATCGACTTCAAGATAAGGCACAGTTACCTACATGTTCACTATCGAGGGCTATGTTGACATCGAAGAGAAGACTGTTGATGTTGAGATATAGAAGGTCGAAGAAGACCAAGAGGTGTGGGGTGTGTTGAGGTCAAGACACAGGAGATGCTCGACGTAGAGTCTGTCAACGGCGAGACCATCTAGACATGCGGAAAAGGTTAAAAAAAAGAAAAAAAAAAAGAGAAAAAAATAAAGTCCAGTATGTCTGCCGTCATCTCATGACTGAATACTCCAGGGTATATTCTCCTACATCCCCTGTGTTGCTGCCAGACTCTCCTACTCCTCTGTCTCTTTCTCTGCCTTCTCCACTTCCTACAGCACCTCCTCTGGCGCCTATCTCAACTCCGCTAATACGTCTTCCACGAAAACCTGTCAAAGCTTCTCCTTGGAGGCCTCTAGCTTCTCCATTAAGATCACGTTCCAGATCTCGCCATCCTTTGCATCATAACTGGCATTGTTGCAGATCACGACATGCCTCAACCCCGACCATCCTCGAGACACACACATCACCATCATGCGTCCAGGTCAAGAACACGGTCACAACATAATTTGACCCATTATTCTTAAAGTTCTTCTCCCATCCAAATACCAACATTGTCTGATTCCCCTCAACAAAGGGTGTCTCTAGTAGATGAAATAAAAACCATACAGGAGGTTCTTTTGAAAGGTGCTTCAGAACTGAACGTCTTGATGCCAGCTCCTGCACCACCTACATCTGTCATGTTTGAGACACCTTACCACCGATTGGCGTCCAGACCTCTCCTGCCATTCGTTCCAGGCGTATGAGAACCGGCCATGGAGCTCTTCCTCACACCGGCCTCAGCCAAATCTGCTTCATTGAGTCTACAAAAGAAATGTAAACCTCCCGAACAGGACTCTGTTTTTCTGCTTACTCTCTTCCTGATTCTGTGGCCATCCTTAGGACAAAGCAGCAACAGTCCACCACTCCTTCATCTACAGTACCACCAGAGAAGGAGAGTAAAAATATTTGATTCAGTGGGGGCAAGGTTTGTAGTACCGCTGCCACTACATGAAGGCTGCAAGTACTTCAGCTCTTTTGAGCAGATACTACAGAGACTTGTGGGAGTCTTTACAGAAATTTGCAGACAACCTTCCTAGAGCTGAACAAGAGGACTTTCATGCAGTGGTTAATAACAGCATAATGTCTTCCAGACAAATAATTAGTGCTGATGCTGATTTCATTATTAGCAGCCTGTGAATACCATCATTGTGTGGTCTTGAGAAGGCATTCTTGGCTTCGACTTGCAATCCTTAAACATGAATTCCAACAGTGCATTCTTAATCTGCCATTATGGCTATCCACCTTATTCGGCAGCCATATGGATGACAAAATAAACTGGATGAAGCCCGATTTGAAGGCAGTGGGTCTCAACAGGAACGTCACACAAAAAGCCTTACCAACAAAGTTTTTACCCATTGATGGTTCAAAACCCTCAATGCCACCAAGGTTGCCAGCAAAACCAACCACAAAGACCTTACCCACAGCAACAACGTCAACTGCCTTGAGAAATAGCTAATGGCCTGCTCAAGGGGGGGAAACCTGCAGCAGGCTCTAAACAATGAATTACACCATACCCTCTTCTGTTACCCTTTCAGGTAGGGAGAAGAATCTCTCATTTCCTGATACAGTGGCATCCCATCACATGACGCCTGAGTTTTAAATATTGTACGAAATTGCTATTGTCTCAGGTTTCCAAGTCCTATGCCAAATATACCACCAAACCTATCCAATCAACATCTGCAGATGTTGAACTTGAAAGTAGATATGCTTCTGCAGGAGCATGCAGTGGAGACTGTTTATTCCAAACAATGAGGCACAGGAATTTTTTTCCATTATTTTCTGGCAAAAAAGATTCCCCACAAAAAAGTTCAGACCCAATCTCGATCTGAAACAAGCCAACCTATGGACTCGAAGGGAGAAGTTGCAAGTGCTTACACTACATCAGATCTATCCCCACATACACCAAGGAGACTGTCTCTGTTCGATAGAACTCCAACTTTTAGGACCTCCATACTTTAATGTCCTAATAACCAAGAAACACAACATTTCTTTGAATTGTTGTCGTTCACGATCTTTAACAGTACAGAGTAAGTCAGTTTGGCCTCCTGTCAGCCACAAGAACTCTCACAAATTGTATGGCAGTTTCTGCTGCACACCTCAGAACTTCAAAGTTTTGTCTACCCGTAGCTAGATGATTGGCTGATCAAGGCTTTTAACACCTCACGACCCCAACTGCATTACCAGTTGACAAGCAATCTTCATGAGTTACGGCTACATATCATTCACAGAAAGTCAACCTCTACTCCCATCCAAACAGTGCGTTAGTTGGGGGCCACCATCTACACCATTCAAGCAAGAATGTTTCCTTCGAGGAGAGACTGTTATCAGTCTGTCTGAAATGTCACCCTGTCATGAAAGTCTCTCACCCCACAGTGAGAACAGTATCTTCTCAGCTACATGGCTTTTTGTGTTTGTCCGAATTTGAATGCTCGTCTCCACATGCAACCTCAACAGCAATATCTCGATCAATGGGATCAATTTTCAGGCAATTAGGACAACGTGTACACCTTCTCTCCCAGTGCGAAGCATTCTCTAAAATGGTGGTGCTCTTCCAACACATCCGCTTCAGGGGTGCCATTTCATCAGAATGTCCCTTCTCAGACATTAGTGACAGATGCTTCGCTGTTAGGATGGGGAGGGCATATGCATCACTTTCAGATTCAGGGAACATGGTCTCCAAGAGAGATGACTTTACATATCCTCGAGCTAAGAGAAGTTCATCTAGTGCTGAAGACTTTTCTCCTGTCCTTCAAGACTCAATCCCTGCTTGGTCAGACAGACAACACTGCAACCATGTACTTTCTCAACAAGGAGGGACAACAAATTCCAGGGTATTGTCTCATGGTACCCAGACAGTTTGGATTTGGCTGATAGAGACATGTGGATCACTGCAACCCATCTTCTAGGTGTTTAAAATGTTCAAGCAGACTCCCTAAGCAGTCACTAAAAAAAAAAAAAAAACACAAATGAGTTCTTCAAAACATCATGCAAATCATTTTCAGCAGGTGGGGCACTCTGCACATCGATTTTTTGCCACTGCGGGAAACAGAAAATAGCCATGCTTCGTCTCGAGGTAGTTTGAACCAGGGACAGCGGGGAATGCCCTATAGATTGACTAGTCTGGCAAACAGCCCTATGCCTTTACTCCTATCCCCTGATTTCAGCAGTTCGTATCAAACTTATTTAGTTGAGGGACAGAATGATCTTGATAGCTCCGAAGTGGCCCTGAAGATGGTGGTTCAGACCTTTTCCACATGGCGGAGCATCCACACATGAAGCTGCTGTGCATACCAGACCTTTTCCCAAAGTTAGGCGGCCAAATGATCTGCATCAATCTCTCTGCTTTGAGTTTAACAGCATGACTCTTAAGCTAGTTCAGTATTGGCATTTGAACATTCCACAGAACTGTATGAAAATTCTCAAGGAGGCAAAATGTCCAACACGTTCTGCTTGCTCTTTGAAATAAAAGATTATCTAACTCGTGTTTTGACCAGAACTTTGATGCAACCAAGTGCCAAGAAGAAGCAATACTTCCATTCTTGCTTTACCTTGCCAAATCAGGCTTATGCTTGCCTTCTTTAAAGGTTTATCTTGCGGTAATTACTGCCTACAGAAAATGTCGTTCACAGACTTATTTTTTCAAGCTTCTTGTTCTTAAGGTTTTTTTGAAGGATTTGAAAAGGTTATAGTCCTCTTGCGCCTCATGCAGGCTCTTTTTGAGCCCAGTCACAAATCGTCCTTGCAACATCTCTTGTGTAAAACTGCTTTCCTCATAGCGATCACATCTGCTTGTATGGTTAGCGAAACCCAGGCTTTGTTTTCATGAACTACTCTCTGTTTTTCATTTCAGTAAGGGTGGTTATGAGGACTTATCCATAATTCTGACGTAAAGTAATTTCAGACTTTTACGTTAATCAAACTATTTCCCTTCCTATTTTCTATCGGCACCTTTCCACACCTGCTGAAAGGACTCTCCATTCTCTACACGTCAGGCTAGTCTTAATATTTTATCTGGACAAAACAAAAGCTATCCAAAGATTGGAGTGTGTAAACTGTGGGCCAGTCTCTACAGGTCTGGACACATCCAAACAGGCCATATCCCAATGGATAGTATCTTGTATTCTATTGTGCTATCAGAAGACAAATAAGGTTCTGTCCAGTAGACTGAAAGATCACTTTACTAAAGGGAAAGCAGTCACTGCTGCTTTAATAAGAAATATACCAGTAGCTGAGATTTGTAAAACCGACTCTTGGGGAGCTTAACACACGTTTATCAAACATTGTTTGGATTCAGTTGCTAGAGCAGATGACGCTATATTGATTGCTCACGCAGCCTCAAAACATCAGCGCCTTTTAGCCTTATTTGTTGCTTTTATGGACAGTAGGGATTTGTCCACCAAATAAAAAAAAAATAAAAAAAAACATTTTTTGGTGGTTTGACCTAAGAATACCAAACCAAAAACATCCAGTGTTTAGCTCCAGGACAGATCTTAACCAGAGTGGAAATGTTTTCTTACCTGGGGATCTTATTCAATTCTGGTCTTAGCTAGAAACTGCTGATAAAGAAAAATGTAGGAAATTTAAAGAGGACCATCTTTGGCCTGTATGCCTTTGCTAGTCACCTTGGTTAAGAGCCCCCAAAATTGAGACACTTATATAAAGTCAAATGTATTCCAGTGGCAACGTTTGGATGTGAGATCTAGGAGTATGCCCTTATTTAGCAAATGCAGGTGACATGAAATATGTTTTGAGGGGTCTTTTGGGTGTATGAACGGTTATCCCAGCTGAAATCGCACACAAACAATTGAGCATGAGTTTTAGTACAGATTTTATCTGCCTTCAGTTTGGCATAAGAAGGAGCTAAAATTAAATAGGTTAATTCTCTGGGGCTGTTTGTTTTTGTATAATGTATTTTATATACCATGACTTCATTATATAAAGTCCAATTTCCAAGAACCAGGGTTATTTTCTGACCCTGAGGGTATCAGAAAAAAAAATCTTGCCTGGATCAAGCAGGCTTTCTCCCTTAGGGTGGCGCTGAACGAGAGGCCCTTGCTTTAACCAAGCAGTCTATGCTTCAGTACATAATGACAAAATCAGTCAGTGGGATTGAGCCTTACCTTAACTCCTTCTGGAAATGCCCAACCACCATCATTGTCTACTAACCTATTTTAGATTGGGCATATTTCACCAATTATTGTTCCCTAAAGGCCTTTAATATAAACCATCCAATTTGCCTCATTCATGTGATAATGTATCAGTTTGATATACCATGGACATTGTTCTTATCTAGCCCAGATTTATTTCCTTTGGCCATAAACACAAGGCCACCCCTACTGTCAGTAGATTTGAGACAGGTCAGACTTTTATTAGTCGTGGTTTCTGGCTAGTGTTTATAGCGCAGGTTTTTAGCCTTTTGCCTACATACATTGCTTTTAACTGCTGACTAGGTTGTTCGTTCTTTTAGCCATAAGAACTTTGTTCATGTCGGTCAGTGGGCTTTTTGAACCTTCTCTATTTTATACATTTAGTAATGTATCTTTTTTGTGTGACGGATTTTGTATACTTCTTTGAGGATCAGCAGGTGGTTATTGAAATGTACACTTATATGTTTTTTTTTGTTATAAAAATCGAATAAAGTTAAATATTGATGAGATGCTCAAGTAGAACAGGCTTCCATGAGAAATCTGTTTGCTTTATTTGGTTGGTTGATTCTTTTCCACCACTCTTTGGTGGGGATGGGCATGCAACTCTGTTCAGTGCGTATGGCTATCATGAGAGATCCCCTGAAAGAGAAGTAATCCCAGTTCTCTCACAGGGGAATCTCTATTGAAGTCATAAGCAAACCTCCTCTCCCACTTACAGTGGAGTTAACATGGGTAATTATTGGACCTATCAAACAATGCCACATTGCAGCAAAAAGAACTGATGCAACTGCCACCTGCTGGGCGTGAAGGGGTACTGGTGGTCTCTGGTCCCTTAAAGGCACAGATGCTATTTTAATAATCACCTAATTGCAGCGTATATGGCTACACTGTCTTTATTTTTCGTCATTTTTCTCCTTTTATGAATGGGGTTTGGGAAAGAGATTTAACTAACCAATTAAATTCCTGCCGGTTTTTTGGCCTTAAGTTTATATATACATATATATTTATTATCTTTTTTAAAAGCTGACTGAAGAAATTGCTTGTTATAGCCTTTCATGTCTGAAGTGTTTCTACCGGCCTTCCAGAAGAAAAGTGAACAGCTACGCCTAAAAAAAACTTAATATTTAAAGTACTCTGGGAGCCCTGCACGTGGGCGGGACTATTCAGTATTTATGACTTCAGTGGAGATTCCCCTGAGAGAGTCTGGGATTACAGGTAGGAAACCTTTCCTTATTCACCAGCAAGGTGTAAACAAATGGGACGAGGTTAGCGTGCCCCAGGGTTTTTACAGGTGAGCCAAATTGTATATTTTCAGATATATTGTTATTCGCTTTGTCGTTGGCACAGCCTGGTTGTGCTGTGGCCACTGTTAAAGGCTATCTTTCGGCCTTCTTATGTCTTCCAGATCAACCCTCTTCATTCAAATCCCCTTTGGTTTTTACGATTTTTGAAGGGACTTACTAATAGGTTTCCTCCCACTCCTTTTATCACGCCGCTGTGAAACTTGAATCTGGTGTTGACTTTGATGGGCTCTCCCTTTGAGCCTCTTCATTCTAGTCCCTTGAGGTATTTGTTTTTCAAAACTGTGTTTCTGATTGCCATTACGTCGGCTAGACGTGTTTCTGAACTGCAGGGTCTTTCTGTTCTCCCGCCATTTACGACTTTTCATAAGGACAAGGTGGTTTTGAGGACCAGGGCGGCTTTCCTCCCAAGGCATAGTGTCTCTGTTTCACTTGGGACAATCCATAACTCTCTCGTCGTTCTGCCCTCCTCCACACCCATCTAAGGAGGAGGAAAGACTCCATCGTCTAGACCCTAAGAGGGCTCTCAGCTTTTATATTGACAGGACGAGAGCGTTCCGGTTGGATGAACAATCTTTTATCCGATACGTGGGGAAGAGGAGAAGGGTAAGGCCGTCCACAAGAGAACGGTCTCCAGGTGGGTCGTTCTTTGTATTAAAATATGGTACTCATTGGCGAAGAAGGATCCTCCTGAGGGGATCAGAGCCCATTCCACCAGGGCCAAGTCTACCTCATCGGCTCTGACCAGAGGTATTCCGGTGGCGGACATCTGTATGGCTGCGACTTGGTCTTCCCTCCAGACCTTTGTAAAGCATTATTGTCTGGATTCGGAGGTGCGGAGGGATGGCAATTATGCGTGGTCTGTGCTGCAGGAGTTCCTGGTGTGACCAGATGGACACCCTCCTCTAAGGTGGTACTGCTTTGGGACTCTATTCATTAGGTGAAGAATCCACAGGTAGTTGTATTCATCAGAAGAGCAAGTTACTTACCTTCGGTAACGCTTTTTCTGGTGGATATATTAGCTACCTGTGGATTCCTCACGGTCCCTCCTGCCTCCCTGTTGTCTGTCTGGTCATACCAGGATCGCCTTGGGTTTGCACTTCAGTACCTTAATTTCTATGTTTCTATATATGTATATATATTCATAGTTGCAATTCAGGTTATTTCCAAGTTTTCAAACTGTTCATGATGGTATGCTCTTTTTAAGGAACTTTGTAAAAGTTTTATATAAAGGTTCTCCATAAAGTTTTATTATTTGTGATCATGAAGTGTTTAGGTTGTCGATGTTTTCTAAATGTTTCAAAGGCACGTCAAAAATTGCATAAACTGACGTCAGTACGCCGACGAGGGCCTCTTATTGCCACAATGACGTCAGACGGAGCCGCATGGAGTCGGGCAATTGTGACGTCCTCGCCGACGTGCAGAGCTAGAGAGAAGTTTCCGTTGAATGCTACGCATGGGGAGAGTTCATTAGGTGAGGAATCCACAGGTAGCTAATGTATCCACCAGAAAGAGCGTTACCGAAGGTAAGTAACTTGCTCTTCTCTTCTGTAGAGCCGACATAAGAGCCGATATAGATAATGGCGTTGTCCCATTCTGCAAGCGGGATTGAGTAAATTACTCAGTTTCCCTGATGGCGGGACTGCCTGCCCAATTTATAAATGACTGCCAAGGCAGTCATATATAACGCATTGCCTGGAACCACCGTCACAGCTGTTCCTGCCAATTTATATTACTGTTTGTTGCAGGGTTGTGGGATTTTCTCTTTCAAAGTAAAAAACAAAAATCTAAATAATGCTCCTCTCACCATGACAGTTATTATGAATGGGGGGGCATTAGTTAAATTTTACTGCCCCTCACTGCCAGAGTTTACCTTCCTGTGACAGATAGTAAGAAAAAAGGCTACATGTCCGCCTACCTAAATTGGGCGGGTAAACAGGTAGCCATTTCTCTAATGAACCCTTACTCAATCGGGCCATTAAAGAGGTTTGGCTATGTCAGGGACTGAGTAATAGCCATGGTAGCCAAACCTATAGACTGCCTGCAATTTAATAAGTTTGACGGACCAATATGTTGGATGTGTGTATACTCTGTTTTCACTCTTATGCACACTGCCAACATATAAAATGTCCCCATAGTCTGTCTTTAGCTGTCCCACATTAGGAAAAGATGAGGCACTCCTTTAGGGAGAGAATCTAAAGTAAGACCTCAATAAGGAGTAGTCCACCACTTGGTCCACTGATACTGTAAGGAAACTAACCCCTGTTGCAGAAATATCCCTATAAGCCTCTCTCCAACATTATGCCCCTGTTAGCAGCAGCTCACTGGTTTTCTGGAACCTCTCAATCATTTGCCGAAGTTTTGTCAATACATCTATGATGCTCAGGGGTGACACATCTACTACTATTTGGCTGATTGGTGGCCCAGAGCACCATCTCTACAGAAATTCAGCCACAGTCATCTGTCACAAAACTGCAAATCACACCACTCTTGGCACTCGCCCCCAAATCTTTCCTGACTCCATAGGATCCATGGTATTTCCAGGAGATCAGATGTCAACATGACATAGTATAACTTCTGTGAAAAGGAGAGATAAACGTGTATAGGGTTTCTCCATACAATCTGTTTATATGCAGTTGAAAATTCAAATCTTTGATAGTTATGTCCTCATGTATCTATCATCCTCATCTGAGCGTGCATTATTCAAGAAGAGCTGGCTGCTTGGCAGTAGGTAACTTTTGATTGGACAAAGTCATACAAGTTTCATTATGCACAACACCCTGAAATTGTGTCAAAGCATGTCACATCTAGTTAAGGTTTTGCAGCTACACTTACTGGAGTTTGCAGCTGTCCTGTCTGCAGGCACCTCTCTGGAAGGATGGGTGTGCCATCCTTCAAGAACTACTTGTGTATCACATATGTAAAAAACAGACCTGGTCAAATGCAGTTTTAACATGGAATAAAATATTGATATTCCTGTCTCTGGAAGCATATTAGTTAAGACACTATGCTGGCCAAAGCAACATTTTTGTGCAACACATGCCAGACCTGTGCCGCAGCTTGGTAGCGGTACTCATCCAAGACTAATTTGAGTGATGCCAGTGGGTGCTGGATGTCTGACAAATTCTAGCGTTTCATCACAGGGTTTTCACATCATTGGAACCTATTTGTCAATCTTCATAACGGCAAATTCCCATTCTATGTACACAAGTTTTTTTGTTTATTTTTTAAACTTTTATTTAGTTACATGGGTTTTTAATATGCAGCTTTGATGGAATGTATTAGGCATCTCTGAACACATCAAAGTATTGCATTTGCTTGTTTACCATTATCATAAGAATTCATAGCAGTGATCATGTGGGTATGCAGTGTAAGATGTGTTGAAGTGGAACCTTCTAGTGCGGTTCTGTGGAGAGAAGTGGCATTGGAGTGTCTGATATGTGGCCTGTTGTAAGACCATGTGTTGACCCTGTGTCCTTGTTCAGCGCCTGTGCGGTTTGTCAGGCTGGAGGGATTGTGAGGGGAGGTCTATTAGTGACTTCTTCCCTGTATCGCTTTTCTCACCTTATAAAGGTTTGGCACGGGCCCACCTTGCCTTGAGTTTCTGTGGTGTCGTGTATCGGTGCGGTGAGTTTTCAATTTGCGTAGACTGACCACACCTTTCCGGACACTATTGTCCATGCTATGCATTATTTGCATGAGCTTTTCCATCTGTTTGCCTGATTACATGCCTTCCAGGAAAATTTAAACTTGAACTTGAGCACCATCGTTTTAGTGGTGCAGGGATTTGGCCCAGACTACACTGATAGGCATTCCTGTGAATATTTGATATGCTAACTGCATTCAAACTAAACCACACTCTTCTCTCTAGAGAGCAGAGTCAAGTCCTGCAGCACAACCTAGCATCACTTTCACTGATGTTATGGCTGCTGATGAATTGGAGATTGACTATCCGTTATAACTGTAATGGAACATTTCACCATTGTTGATGAGGTTGGTGTTAAGGTGTTTTAGATAGGTTTACATGTTCCTGTCACCTTTAGCTAGCTTGAAATAATAATAAAAAAAGTTCCACATATTCAAGCACCTTCAGAATTTATTAAGTAGAAATTGTATGCTACTGGCTGGAGTATGCGCTGGATGGACCTTTTTAGTTTTTGTAACTACTGAATATTTGTATTTACAGTTTTTGCTAGGTATTGTATTAGATGGGTTAATGTCATGCAAAATACAAATAAAATGATCGGATATGTCAATTACATGGTGTTTTTCTTAATGTCCCCATAAGTGTATGAATTGCTACATAGTCCTAATGCTCCTTGACAACTGCTTCAGAGTGGTGTTATGGGAGGATGGGTAGAAAAGGCAGGTACATAGAGGGAATGCCTCCTTGGGGTAGGTCTCTGGGCTGGGCTTGGTGTGTGATAGTATACCACACCAGTCCCATGACACGCTTGTTCCCATGAAGCCTTGTCCTTATCCGAGGATGGTTTCCTTTTACACCATCCATTTAATTTACAATGTAGTTGTGAGTAAGTGACTCACTTTGCATGCGCATTTTCAGACACTGAGTTCTTCCCAAGTAGTTTAGGGGAAGTGTTTCTTTGTTATTTGATCCTGATGAAGCGCCACTTGATCCGAACGGACTCTTTCGGTGCGAAACATGTTGACTTGTTATGATGGTTGAACATATTTTTCTTCTCCCATCTCTGTTCTGTTGGTAGAGTGACTGAGCATTATCTCTTTTTCATTCCCTGGCATTCTTTTACCTGTGACCAAAACCCTTCGCTGATCAATAAATTGCATGTTGTTTGTAGGGTTCTTGAACCAATTGTATCCTTTTTCTCTCCCCTGCTCTTTCCTTGCATGTGAGTTTGAACTCATCCCTAAATTTAAGCTATGGCACAGACATTCAGTAAAGATCTCTGGCAAAGTGCCCCCTTGCGGTGGGCCCGTCAGACATTGCTGTGCCAGTCTGACTAAGAGCCATCCCTGTAATGAAGATTGGCATCAATTGAATGTGTGAGGGTATTTGCTTCCAGATATAGGAGTGCCTAGTGGAATTTATCATCTTCTGTGGAACGGTGTACTCTTACATATTAAATTATTATTAGAGGAGGCCGTACACTGAACCATTAACCTCTCTGTCCCTCTTTATGATTATATAGGGACAGAGAGGAACAGGTGATGCTCAGCAGTAGTTTGAATAGCATTATTTTGGAGTTAAATCTGTATACTTGTCAGAATTGCGAGCTTTTCATCATTTTCCTGGGTTATATAAAATCTGCTTTGCACCAGTGAGAGTTATTTTTGGAGTACTTAACTCACTCCAGAATCTCAGAACGTATAATATGTTATGTTGCAAGTTTCCCCAAAGCAGATAGCATAATAAAGCTTATTACCCTTCTATTAATCTCAAAAGCTGAGGGGGCATGAAGAAGAGCACAGCTAGACAGCATAATGTGTGCCACTTTGGGCTTACCTCCATTCTAAATCTTCTGCTTATACTTTTAAGTGAATGATTTTTTTAAGTTGTAAAATTTTGAGTTTGTTAATGTAATGTTGAAACTATGAACCCTACTAGATTACGTTTTTTTTTTTTATGTAATGGCTGACATGTACAGTAAAGTTATGAGATTCCTTTACAACAGGTAGCCAGAATTGGGCCATGTCAAACCTTATCCTTTCTTTTTTGTCTAGATAAAATTGAAAGGACTGTAGAGATTGAAGCCTCAACGGTTGAGATTGAGGAGCGTGGAGTGAAGCTGCGCCTGACAGTTGTTGATACCCCAGGATATGGTGATGCAATTAATTGCCAAGATTGGTAAATACTTCTGTGTTGCATATATATTTTGCGAAGTGATCATTCCAAGCAAAGATTTTGAGGTTTGTGTTAAGTAAAGGCGCTTGCAGTACAGTTCTAGACCCATAGACATTTGAAAGAAAACCAATTGATCATTCATAATCTTTTTTGTGGTTTCTGACAAAGCCTGACCTTGGTAAAATGCATGCTTTTCAACAAAGATGTAATATATTTAAAACTTGAATCATCCAAGAACCCACCAAACATATTGAAACTCAAGGTATCCTGGTCAGAAAATGAGGCACATTTACACGGACCAAGTAGTGGCCAAATGGCAGTGTATCAGATTTAACCTAAATCTGGTAAATGGGTATTGATTCATGTTGGTCACCAGTGTAAAGCATAGGGTGGGTGTGGCTAAGCAGCGAATGGTGTGAGGCGGTTTGCTCGAGAGCTCCGAAACAGATGTCCTCATCCTGGCCACCGCACATGGCACCTGGGGGTAGACAGCAGGGCACTTCATACCCCATGACAAAGGAGAGCTCCTGACAATGCTGAGGGCTCAACTGTGGTGGGTGGGGACGGACTTTTGTGTGCGATGCCTCAAGGTGGCGCCTACCCCCTGATCCGACCAGCCAGTAGAGTTCAAGTGATGCAGAGCACAACTCCCTCATCAAGGGGTACACAGGGGAGCAGACCTGCACAGGATGACCTGGGCCTGAGGACCTTGATGCCAGGTGGACGAGGCGTGGGGGAGAGCCTCTGAGTGAGACCTAAAGGAAGGGCCTGCCCTTGGAGTGAACAGACCAGATACTGCTATGGACGGGCCCTGAGAGCTGCAAGAGCTGGAGAACAGCAACTAGGTGAGCGCAAGGGGGGAGCGCTGAGAAAGAAGAGACCCCCCAAACCCCGGACCGCATCTGCATTATCCTGCCACACTAAGAGCCCCAAACACTGACCCATCTGGCCCACTGCCTGATCTGGTGAAGCCTGCCTGCTGAGGGATTTACCGGCGAGCGGGCAGTGTCTTAATGAGAACGGGCCACTTCCAAGGATTCTCAGGGTGGCCGGCTGCAGCATTTACTTTTGCCCCAAATCCCCCCAAAAGCACCCCCACCCTTAGTATCCCGCCAGTCAGCATGGTACCCCGTACTGAGGAGGTGGTCATAGCCAACAGCTTCCCAGGTGAGGAGACGGGGAGGTCCCTGACTACTACATAGTGAGCCCAGGATTGGTACTCCATAAGTCCCTATTCAAACCACAGCAGATGCCCATTTGTAGCACCTCGGGGTCGAAGCAACTTCAGAGACTCCTCGCCAAGGAGTATTGGACCACCAGGAGTCCTTTGGACTACGAGGGCTACCACCTCTGCTCCCTGGTGCTGGTTGAGGGTGGCTTATGTGACACTAAACTGAACATTCTTACGGCAGCGCCCAGCTGATCTTGTGACGACTGTCTGCATGGTGACCTATGCACACACCCTCTGGTTGAGAGGGCGAGCAATCCTGTGGATCCCACTGTCTAGCCTGGGGACCAGGATTTGACATGCTGGTGCTGCCTTGAAGCGGGATCAGACTTCTGGTTGTGATCTAAACCTCAGTCCTTCGCATCGTGGGTAAGAGCATGAAGAAACAAGAAGAGGACCTTGGAGGCTCCTTCTGTCCCAGCACTGCCCCTGCTTTCTCGGAGCACACGGCAGCTGCTCCTACCGGAAATACACTGCTTGCTTCCACACTACAAGACATGTTGTAAGCTATCAATGCATCTCATGAGGCCCTGAAAACCAAGATAGACATGCTCAGCACTGATCTGGGTCTCCTACACGATGACTACCAACGGTTGGTGCAGAAGGTCACAACGACCGAGAGGGAGTGGTCTGAAACTATCCCAGTGGGTGGCGGCGAATAGCACCGGGCTGAGTTCCATTGAAACCTGCTTGAAGGCGCTTGAAAACAGAGTGGAAGACGCCTGAAATAGAGAACACAGCAGCAATATCAGAATGGTGGGACTTCCCGAGAAAGTAGAAGGCCCTGACATGGTCCTCTATTTGGAAGACTGGCTCCGTCGTGAAATTGCACCAGTGGGATTAACCCCCTTTTTCTCTTGGAAAGGATACATATTGCCTAGTATGCTTTAGGTTTGCAGACCCTCCTCTGGGGGTGGTATTGCTTGGGTATGTATTCTAAGGTAAGCAGTCCGCAACTAGAAGTCTCTAAGATGAACAAATTATTTACCTTCAGTAACACATTATTTGGTAGAGACATATTCTAGTTGCAGATTCCTTACCGACCCACCTATCACCCCTGCTCTGTGAACTGACTTCTAGAGACAGGAACTTCCCTTTTGGGGCCCTAGTTTTGGTGCACCAGAGTCAATCTTCTTCATGGCTCTTCACTTTTGGTGTGGAAAGTTGTGTAAAGAAACCCATGTCAGCGTGCCGGGATGGCCCCCACATACAACTCACGACATCATATCCGGCGACCATGGTGCCAACAATGGATGTGGAGTTGACAGACGCCACCTAATGGCGAGCAAGAATCCTGCTTGAAGAGAAATCACTTGATCCAGACTGATGCCGGGGGGAAATTCTAAGGTAAAGAGTCTGCAATCTCATATGCCAGGTGGGGCCACTGTTAATGATTTCACTGTGCTGATCAGGTAGGAGCCTGTGTGCTGTGAGAAACTGTGACCCTGTATGCCAGAGGTCATCTCCAGGAACGTCAATGTGACCTGATCTGCCAAGTCCTGCCAGTAAAGTTGAGGGTGCTGTGGGAGTACCTGTACACAGTCGGCCATAAGTGGTACCCAATAGAGGATTGTCGAAGTCACCCTCCACCAGCAGAGGAACCGTACACGTAAGCTGCAGAAGGAGCAGCAGAGAGCCCCAGTCGCTTCAGGAATGCGACTGCGAGTGAGAGAGACTGTATCAATTGTAGCTCTGTGTGGCTGACTCATCTGAACTCTGCTGCATCCGTTGCGAGCACACACAGACTTGGTTCACTTGGGGAACATAAGCCGCTTCATGCTTGCCATTGTTGTTAAGACTGGTTTCGAGTCTGTGGAGACTGGGAAGAGTTTGCTAAGTTGATGTGGTATCACTGATTTTAAAGTAGTGTCAAAGTGGACTTTTGAGACTGTGACTACTATTGGGGCATTCCATGGATGGTACCAATAGTGAATGAGGAATAACCACTATCACTAGTGTGAGGAAGGAGTTAGAGGGAAATAGCTACTGATACACACAATCTTTGACCACAAGGTTGACTTTGTAATTAGTGGTGAATGTTGTATTTTTACTTTAGTATGTTGTAGAAATAAAATCCTTTTTTTTTTTTTTTTCTTCAAATAAGTGAGTATTCGGCTGGGCGTTCATTTGTTGCCGATTGTGTTTTGAGTTGTGAGCTTGTGTTCACTGATCTGTATCCACACCTTCCCCCCCCCTCCCCCCCCCCCCCCCCTCTCCCACCCCCAGGGAGCCTTTGACTGCTCTGACCACACTATCCTGAGAGTCAGGTGCAGAAAGGGTACTTGGCCCAGTTTCTCAGAATTCATAGTAGTTTGGCCCTTGGACATCGGGAGTGAAATATCTAAACCACCACATTTGGACCCAGCAGCCCCTGCCTGCCCTATGGCCTTCTGAAAGGGGTTCTGACACCTCACAATCTGCCTCCAATGAGTTTTATACCACACCTGGCCCTCTCTACTCTTCTAACCATAATAATATGGTCATATAAGTAGTCACCTCCCCCTATTCAGTCATTAAACCAGTGCACTACTTTATTTTTCAATTGATGGGTGGATTCATTTACACCTTTCTTTAACCGGGGAAGATTTACAGACAGTTGGCAATATTAAACTTCGATTGAGATGAATTCCTATGAATGGAAGAGCGAGACCAGGTATGCTGAGGTGGACCCTCTGAATGAGTGGAATTTCCAGTAAAACATGGTCATTTCTGCTTGGTATTGGGGTAGTAGTAATACCCACAGAATTGACTATTTTTAAGGGGTCCTTGGTCATGGGGTATTATGGTGCCCTGAAATTCACTTTACCAGTCGGGCCTAGAGTAGCTTTATCTGCCCTCCCAATAGTCCACGACCTAGTGGGTATACAGCTAATCTTTTGAATTGCGCCTAAAGTGAACTTTCGACAATAGACGTTTGTAGGAAGGCTGGCCCAGTGTGTGGTGGACACCTATGGCGCTACACCTTATACTGGGTCTAGACAACCCTAATTAGATACTATTACAGTGTCTAGGTAGCCAGGGCTCTCTAGTGGTAGCTGTGGTGAGCAGCCAAGACTTATCTAGGAGGAGTGTGAAGTACTTACAATACCACAGTAGTCACAAAGTAACTAATCACACATGAAAGGAGCCACACAGTGTTGCAAAAATAAAGGTACTTATTATGGGAACACCAGACTAGATTACTATAGGCAAACTCCCCTTTTGGAGGTAGTTACAAAATAGACCTAGGTAAGTAATAGGAAATAGCACAAAATAACAAGAGCCCGATAGTGTGGCCAAACAATATACTAAAAAAGTGGAATGCGAGAATGCCCCCCCTACCCCCACCGGAGGATATGGAGTAGTTAGCCAAGGGCTTGGAGATTGTGGAACCCCAAAAGGTAAGTAGCTAGAAGGCTCCCAACAACCAGGAGAGCAGAGGTAAGTTACCTGGTTGTTCCATAGGCTAACATTGAGACTTGGAATTGGAATATTGCTAGAGCAGGACCAGGTCGGTGGAACCCAACTGTGGATTTGGGAAGAAGAGAACTTGCAAAAGAAGGGGACGGAGTCCACCACACAGGAGTGTCCATATGTTGCAGGGGGCAGTGCCCGCTCTTCTGTGGGTGAAAATCCAGGTTGATGGTGGTGGATGATGTCCAATTGAGGAGTCCAGGTGCTGCAGAGGAGTCCCTGAAGTCGCCCATGAGCTGTCCTTCGACAGTCGCTGGATTGCAGGTGGGTCAGTGGTCAGGAGGATCACCAACAAGCACAAACAAATGCAACTGGGGCTGGTTGAGATTTACAGAGCTGAAGAGGTCCAGCAAGGTCCTGGGGACTCAACCCTTGGAGGGACTCCAGGTTGACCCTCAGAAGAAAGGAGAGCCAGCAAAAGCAGTCTGAGCAGTGAGGCCTAGTCAGCACACCTTGAGAGATGAGTCCCACGTTGCTGGAGTAGCAGAGAGGAGACAGTCCTTGTAGAGTTAGAGTGCTGAGGGCCAGGGCTACTTGGAAGCTGAAGATCCCTCGGATCAGGAGTCGACACTCCTTGGTTGCTGCAGCAGTCACTGTGTACAGGGATTCTGTCTTGGAGGAAGAGGCAAAGGCTCACCTTCTCCCAAGCTGGACAGAAGGCAGAGAGTACTCAGGGGACCATCACCTTTGTTGGTGGGGGTGGAGGAGGAGGAACCCCTTGGAACCAACACTTGTGTTGGAGAATCTTCGCAGGTCTAGAGTACAGCAGATCTCAGCAGCTGGATGTCGTTGCCTGAGGTGCCTGCAGATGCAGTGGAGTGACTCTTTCCCTCCAAGGGAGATTACTCTTGCTGCTTTGGTGCAGCTGTGGTCTTGCCGACCCCAGAGGAAGCACAGCTGTGGACATGTTGCAAGTTGCTGCAGGAGCCGTAGAAACAATGTTGCAAGGAATGGTCATCTTGGTGTTCCATTGTTGTTTGATGCCTGTGTAATCATGCAGCGGTTCTGGTGGCCAGGAGCAGAAGAGGTAATTGCGGTGAGTCCTGGTGGAGTCTTGTGTGCCTAATCTGGGGACCCACCTGCAAGAAAGTCCCTAAATATTCCAAGAAGGGGCTTGGTCACTTAGCAAGTGCTCCCAGGGGCCTCTGCACACGCTCTTTTAAGAAAGATGGCAGAATCAACTAGACACCTGGAGGATCTCTGGGCACCACCCTTGGGTTGGTGATGGACCGGAGAGTGGTCTCTCCATATTCCTTTATCTGGTTTCAAGCCAGACCAGGAACTGGGGTTCCGGGACTGGTGCAAACCCGATTATGCTAGGAGGACATCAGATGTGCCCTTCAAAACAGTCTGATGGCATGGGGAGGATACCCCTCCCAGCGACGCCTATTTTCAAGAGAGAGGGTGTTGCATCCTCTCTCAAGCAGGAAATCCTTTGTTCTGCCGTACCCTGCTTTGTTCTGCCTTACCCTTCCTCAGCAGGTGGGCAGAATCCTGTCCCAGAGGCTGCAGCAGCGTGGGCTGCTCGCAGACCTTGGGAGACTGGTAGGAGCAATACTCTTGGGGGTGCTCTAAGGATCCCCTGAGTGCATGGAATCATGGCACCAATTCTGGAATCAGTTTTAGTATATGGTCCTGACATGTTTGATACCAAACATGTGTAGGTTTGGAGTCACCATTATGTAGCTGAACCACAGGTACATAGCTAAAATGGCTTCCCAGCGCTTGCGAAGTCCAGGGAATTGGAACTGGAGTTCGTAGGGGCACCTCTGCTCATGCAGGGGTGCCCACACACACACACAGGGGCCTGCAACCTGTCCTTTGGGCTAGAAGGTCCTACCATAGAGGTGACTTAGTGACCTCGTGCTGCGACCAGCAGTGACAGGGTGCATACACCTTTTCACTAAGACTGCAAATGTCAGGCCTGGAGACACAGTTTGCATTAGCTCCCATGAGTGGCATAAGGCATGCTGCAGCCAATGTGGGACTCCTGGTGTACCAATGCCTTGGGTACGTACCTAAGTACCATATACTGTGGACTTACAGGGGTACACCAGTATGCCAATTGTGGGGTGCAAAGGGTACCAAGGCAACCAAATTTAGAGGAGAGGGCTCAATCACTTTGGTCCTGGTTAGCAGGATCCCAATGAAAACAGTCTAAGCACACTGACTACAGGCAAAAAGTGGGGTTAACCATGCCAGAAAGAGGGATTTTCCTACAACGTCTCTCCCATTAGAGCACAACACAAGTAGTTGAATATCGTCTTGTGTGGATCTTAGCGGAAGCAATGGACTCAAATCAGCAAGTACCTTTTCGGTTACATTCAACCTGTGATTAAACATACCAAAGAACATGGTCATCAAAACCCCAAATTTATAATACTGTTGGTTTGTCAGTGGGTCCAGTTGATTTCTATCCCTTGCACCGCCCCCCTGATCCTTTCTCCCATTCATAATGTCTAAACCTCCTTTTTGACATCACACCTATCCTCCCCCAACTGTGTCCCTTTTGTCCATCTCCTGCTTTCCTTTTAAACAGTGTTTTTTGTTTTGCATGCAGGGTGCTGAGTTT
The DNA here is from genome assembly GCF_031143425.1 of Pleurodeles waltl. NCBI lineage: Eukaryota > Metazoa > Chordata > Amphibia > Caudata > Salamandridae > Pleurodeles > Pleurodeles waltl. The sequence goes on along the minus strand of NC_090450.1, from coordinate 344,118,242 downwards.
CTAATAATTTGGGAATACTCTGATGCACCTCCACCATTATAGTTAGTGCTTATGGCTCAAAGGAAATAATTTCAAATTGTTTAATCTTCAGCTCCTCTTTCGTCTTGCACAAACTGAGACTGAGTATGACATACAGGATACCATTTTTCACATCTGATTTGCAGAACCGGCATTTCTCTAGGATCCAGTTAATGTATAGTATCTTCCCTTGACAATATCATAGACCTGACAATGACTTTTAACATCTAGGCATGGATGGTTTACCACCACCTTAAATAAAATCTTTTCTAAAATAGAATTTCTTCTTGTATGGCATGGCACTCCTTTTCAAGCCAGCATTTCTCTTCAGCCTTGTCTAGACTCTTGTAATATTTTCAACTACTAAGGCACTTGTCTTCACACTAGTAGGAAAATCAACCTCAACACTTACCCACGAATATTATTTCAAACTAAGTGTCTTGAATAGGATAAAATCTTATATTTTGGATGGATACAACTACCTGTGGATTCCGCACCTTATGAATTCTCCCAATGCACCAGCATTCAACGGAAAATATTCTTCCCAGCTCTCCATGCCGACAAGGATGTCACAATTGCACGGCTCCGCATGCGACTCCGTCTGACGTCATTGTAGCAATGAGGTCCTTGCCGGCGTGCTGACGGCAGGTCCCTTTTCCCCGTGCCTTAGACGCGAATGGTTTTCTCTTAGCTCTCAAGAAATTACTGTTTCGAAGGTGTCTTATTGTACTCTTACAATGTCTCCTCCTAAAAAGTCAGGGTTTAAACCTTGTCGGGAGTGCGGGGGTCGTATGTCTGTCACGGACCCTCACGACGACTGCTGATGGTGTCCTGCCAAGGGATGAATCCGACAGCGCTGAAAGAAAGAGAGGCTAAACTCTTTTTAGCTAAGGCAAAGAAGGAACACAGAAGACATCAGAGGTCTAAGACTAGAGACTCGTCATCCCATAAGTCTCATAAGAAGAAGCGCCAACAAGACTCTTGGCATCATTCTTCTAGAGGCCGATCTAGGTTTCCTTCCAGACGGCGTTGTACGATGTGGGAGGTTAGTCCCACTGTAACTCTCCAGCCTCAAAGTTCTCAGGCTTCGTCAGCGCCATCGCTCATTGAAGTGGTTGAGTTTTCGGTGGGTCCTCAGCTTTCACCTGGAACTCGAGAGTCTGTGCCACAGGTTCCGGATCTGGCCCAGGCATCTCAGGAAGATCCGAGGTTTCCTGCTTTCCCGACTCCGGGAGCAGATCCGGCAGCATTTCTGAATACCATGTTCACCATCTTTAATAAGGCTACGGCCCCTGCTGGTGCACCGACTGGTCCCACGGGTCCTTTGGCATTCTCCTTGGGCTCTCCGGCTCCATACAAGTCAGTGCTGTTTGTGCCTTTTTATCAGGCTGAGGATGCTGGTTTGGCACTGATGACATCGCCTCATAGGCCTCTGGTGCCGATGACATCACCGCTTGGACAGACAACGCCAATGACAGCGCCTCATATGCCAATGGCACCGATGGAGTCAGCTCCAGCGCCGAATGGATCCTGGTCGGGACGGAGTGCATCTCCTTCTCCCGGTCCGCCCCCATCGCTTTTGAAACCTTCGGCGTCAGCAAACTCCAGGTCGATGCCTAGATTGGAGGCCAGGTTGAGGTTGCGGAGGAGAGCGTTGAGGCTCTTGGAAGAGCAAGAGTACCAGAGACAATTGATGGAGGAAGGAGAGATTGCTGAGCCCTTGGGAGAATTTCAGGGCCTAGACTCAGCTAATGGGCTGGACACTTCCCCTGAGTGGGGATCTTTCATCTCCAGGGGAGTTTCCTGAAGAAGCAGCTTCCTTCCACTCTGTTATGAAGAAGGCTGCAGAATTTTTGGACCTTCCGTTGCCAGCTGCTGAGGTTAAAACTAACATTTTGACTGAAGTATTCCATCCTTCTTCTACTTCAGTGGAGCCCTTGCTCCGATTCAGTGATGATCTTACGGAGTGTGTCTTAGAGATCTGGAGAAAGCCTGTTACATCACCAGCTGTGTCCAGAACTGTTTCAAGAAGGTACAGGGTTGCTCCAGGTGATCAAGGATTTTTGTCACAACATCCAACCCAGGAGAGCTTGGTAGTCCAGACTTCTTGTTCGGCTCACTCTTCTCCAGGCTTCTTTCCTGTTAATCCATTGGACAGGGAGTCCAAGATGATGGAGCAGACGTCTAAGAAGACTTCTTCATTCTGCATTATGGCTCTGAAGTCGGTTAATGCTAGCTGTGTGTTAGGTAGATATGTGCATGCCTTGATGGACACGGCTAGAGACGTAGTGCCTAACTTCCCGCAGGATATGCAGGGACAGTTCCATGAACTCCTGTCGGACACCTAAGCTGCGGACAAACAAATCATCCAGTCTGGTCTGGATACTATAGACTCAGTGGCCAGGGCGATGGGTACTTCAGTTGCCACTGGGAGACATGCGTGGCTAAGGTCTTCTGGATTTTCATTGGATGTCCAGACAACTTTATTAGACCTTCCTTTCAATGAAGGAAAGTTGTTTGGGGTCAAAGCGGACTCTTCTTTAGAGCGCTTTAAAGATAATTGAGCCACAGTGAAGTCTTTGGGGCTGCAGGCCTCCACATCTACTCCTTTCAGGTCCTTTTGGGGGTTTGGCCGTGGAGCCGCTTTTCGTGGGAGGCCTCAATCCACGATTGAGCAGTCTGCCTACCTTTCTTATAGGTCTTTTAGAGGATGGGGAGGGTTAGAATGCTAGGAGCCACCCAGCAGCACTAGTTTTCCATCCATTTTAAGCCATGCTTCATCCGTGGGGAAAGGTTATTTCATTTTCTCCACGAGTTGGAGTTAGTCACATCGGACTCCTGGGTACTGAATATTGTGGGGAAAGGGTATGCCCTTCCCTTTCGGGAGTTTCCCCCTCCCATCCCTCCCCGTCCTTTCGTTTTGTTCAGAGGATCATCTCCTGTTACTTCAGCAGGAGGTTCAGGTCCTTTTATCAAAAGGTGCAGTGTAGTTGGTTCCAGAGCAGGAAAGGGGACAGGGATGCTATTCAACATACTTCCCGATTCCCAAGAAGGATGGTCAATTGAGACCTATCCTGGATCTGAGGATTTTGAATCTGTTCCTCAAACAGGAAAAATTCAAGATGCTGACTCTAGCGCAGGTGTTTTTGGCGTTGAACAAAGAGGATTGGATGGTGTTGATAGACCTGCCGGATGCTTACTTTGATATCCCCATTCTCAAGTCACACAGGAAGTATCTCCGGTTTGTGGTGGGGTCGCCACACTACCAGTTTGCTGCCCTTCCTTTTGGTCTTTTTCCGCACCTTGAGTCTTTACGAAGGTGATGGCGGTGGTTGCAGCCCATCTCAGAAGGGCAGGAATATTGGTATTCCCTTACCTGGATGACTGGCTGATCAAAGCCAAGTCTCCAGAGCTTGTGCTGCATCATCTACAAATGACAATGCAGTTGTTGTTCAGTCTGGGTTTTACGGTAAATGAGCCCAAGTTTCACCTGGAGCCCTCTCAACTCCTCCTGTTCATTGGGGCAGTACTGGATACAACATTGAATCCGGCCTTTACTCCGCCTCAGCGGATCCGGGACATTCAGGCTTTGATTCCAATGTTTCAAAAAGGAGCGGTTGTTCCAGTCCTCAATGCCCTATGTCTACTCGGTCTGTTTGCTTCTTGCATTCTGTTGGTCACTCATGCACGTTGGCACATGAGGGCTCTCCAATGGTGCCTCCACAAGCAGGGGTTTCAACACAAAGGGTATCACGATGAGTCGATAACCATCTCCAGAGACGCTGCAGTGGATCTACTATGGTGGGCTGTGGACGGCGGTGTTTCTCAAAGAACGCCGTTTGTTCTACCACCTCCAGTGGCCCGGTCATACAGGATGCGTCCACTCTAGGGTGGGGTGCTCATCTGGGGGACCTGGAGATCAAAGGTCTTTGGTCTCCAGTAGAACAGACTTTTCATATCAATCTGTTAGAGTTGCAGGCAATACATCCTCCCGGCCCTTTGCGGTCAGTCAGTTCAAGTCTTGACGGGCAACACTACTGCGATGTGGTACATCAACAAGCAGGGAGGAGTAGGGTCGTACCTTCTCTGTAGAGAGGCTCTGGTCCTGGGCACAAGACCATCGGGTTTGCACAGAAGCAAACCATCTGGCCAGGGTTCTCAACGTCCGTGCGGACAGTCTGTCGGCATTTCTCGGCCGACCACAAGTGGCGTCTCCAATCGGATGAGGTTCTTCGCATCTTCATGGTGTAGGGTTCTTTACGAATGGACCTATTTGCCACTCGGGACAATGCACACTGCCCGTCGTTTTGCAGCCTCCGGTGCAAGGAGCATTGGGGGACACGTTTTAGATGTCCTGGTGCGGTCATTTACTTTACGCGTTTCCCACCATACCCTTGATTCCTCGGGTTCTGAGGAAGATTCACCAAGATCATGCTCAAGTCATTTTAATAGCTCCGGATTGGCTGAGAAGGGCGAAGTACACGGACCTTCTCCAGCTCTCACTGTGCCTCCGCTTCGTCTCCCTCTCAGGGCAGATCTCTTGGAGTCGCAGGGGCAGGTTCTCCATCCCTACCTCCAGACCCTGCACCTACATGCCTGGAGATTGAACGGGGCAATCTGAGTTCTTACTCTCTCCCGCTAGAAGTGGTGGATGTTATTTTATCGGCCAGGCGACACTCCACCAAGACTGTTTATGCCAACAGATGGGCGAAATTTGTGGCTTTCTGTGGAGAGAAACAAATTGATCCCTTGAAAACCCATTTGTCTGATGTTCTGATGTTTGCTTTTACTTTAGCACAGAAGGGTTGTGCAGTTGTGACTGTCAAGGGCTATTTGTCGGTTCTGCCAGCCTTTCTTTGCCTTTCAGATCAACCTTCCTTGCTTAAATCACCTACCGTTGTTAGGTTCTTGAAACGCCTAACTACTAAATTTCCTCCTCCGTTTCTCATGCCTCAGTGGGATTTAAATCTGGTTTTGACTTTTTTAATAGGTTCACCATTTGAACCTATGCGTTCTTGTTCTTTAAGGTTGTTAGTCTTAAAGACAGTTTTCCTTGGTGCTATTACGTGTGTAAAATCTCCCTTTACGTCAGTCTATTCTGACAAAGTGGTGCTGAGAACCAGGGCGGCTTTCCTTCCTAAGGTTGTCACTCCTTTCCATCTGGGGCAGTCTATTACTCTTTCACCCTTCTGACCTCCTCAAACTTCAAAAGAGGAAGAAAGACTCCATTGCTTGCACCCGAGAAAGGCTCTTAGTTTCTGTGTTGATAGATCAAAGGACTTTCGTTTGGATGACCAACTCTTCGTTGGATATGTGGGCAAGATGAAAGGCAGAGCTGTCCATAAAAGAACCATATCCAGGTGGGTCATTCTTTGCATTAAGATGTTATTCATTAGCCAAGAAGATTCCTCCTGAGGGTATTAGAGCTCATTCTACCAGGGCTAAGTCTGCCACTTCAGCTTTGGCTAGAGGTGTTCTGTAGTAGATATTTGTAAAGCAGCAACTTGGGCTTCCCTCCATACTTTTGCATAGCACTATTGCTTGAATTCAGGAGGAACGGCCATTTTGCACGCTCTGTTGCAGGATTTCTTGGTGTGTCTGGTCAGGCACCCAGCTCCAAGTGTGGTACTGCTTTGGGACTCTATTTTCATAAGGTGAGGAATCCACAGCTAGTTGTATCCATCAGAAGAACAAGTTACTTACCTTCGGTAACGCTTTTTCTGATGGATACACTAGCTACCTGTGGATTCCTCACAGTCCCACCTGCCTCCCCGTTGCCTGACTGGTTATACCAAGACTTATTTTATCATAAATGTATATATGTTTTGATAAATGTTTATATACATCCATATGCCCGTATGTATATATGTGCTATAGTGAGGTCGTTTTTCACCTGTTCGCCTCAAAGGCACGTAAAAAAGGGTGAAACTGATGTCAGCACGCCGGCGAAGAGCTCTTATTGCCATAGTGACGTCTGATGGAGTTGAGTGCAGAGCCATGCAATTGTGACATCCTTGTCGACGTGGAGAGCTGGGAAGAAAATTTTCTGTTGAATGCTGGCACATTGGGCAAATCCATAAGGTGAGGAGTCCACAGGTAGTTAGTGTATCCGCCAGGTGTTACCGAAAGTAAGTAACTTGTTCTTTGGGGCAAGACCTGAATTTTGCTGTTCAGTTCTTAGTTTTGTCTAGACTAATCTATGGAAACTCACTCCTATTCGAAAGATACTTAAGTTCATACCACTGGAATTCATGTGAAACCGCAATTTGGCCTACTTGATAAACGGAATCTTTCAGAGCAGCTTTCTTTGCTATATAGCTTTATATTGCAGGGTGGCTCAGATCTCTTTTGAGCTCTGAGCCCCTTCTTCTCTGACATCACCAGCCTAGATTGAGGGTCTTTGCTGAGAAAATGAGCAAACTAGTTGCAGTATGCAATACAGAGATGTTTAGGAAGTATTTTGATCCAATATGTGCAGTAAAGTCTAAAACAATGAAAGAGAACTGGAGATACCATGATTTAGGTAAAGTAATGCTCACTCGGACTTGGTTGACAGCTAAGAGGTTGCTTGCTGTGCGGTCCACATGCCATGGCAGGGAAAATCATTCCTAAAAAAGACCAAGCTCCCTAACCTAGAGCAACATCAGCACTGACTGACTGTTGTCTGACCTCAGACCACACAGTTTATCAATTCGGTAAGAACCCCACTTATTAAGAAAACAGATAGTAAAAGATCACAACGTGACCTCCCGGCTTGTTGGGATAAGGGGGGATTGAGAAGGAATGCCCAGGGTACAGTAGAGGAAGATGTGTCCATCTGCAGGGCCTTAAAATGGCAGAGGATGAGCTTACTTCTCCAAAAACCTGCTGAATTATATGGCAGACATACATACAAATTAAGTTAGTCTACTGCCTTTCAGCTGCAAGCTGTGGAAACATAACATCTACAATGGCTGATGCTGCAAAGGATATACCAGCGGAGAAAAGATGAGTGTGAATGAGTATGCAGTATTGATGGTAGGAAATACGCTGGAATACCCTCCCTCTATCCTTGTAACTGACCATTGAGCTGAAAGAACTTGTAGAGAAATGTTATCTAGAAAATCAATCAAGTTGCGACACCATAAGAATTGGTAATGTGAAGCTGATGACTAAATGTCAGGACATAGAAAACTAATTTTTTGCTTTTTCATTGGTACAATGATGTGTTAGGACTGTTTAAACCGCATTGTACAAGACTGTAATAAGTTCATCACAAACCTTCCCGAATCCTGCCTAAGAGAGATTCTAATGAAATTATCTTCTTTAGCACTCAGGGATAGAATCCTGAGGGAAACCAGGTGCTCGGGTACCACAGACTAAAACTGTAGCAATGTTCAGCTGTAGCAAGAGCATTCTCAGGTTACACTAAACAGAGAGCCGTTTATCAATGTAAAGTGACTTGTCAGGATTTGAGTCTGTTGGCAAGCAACAGGCAAATGAACAGCTGCAGACAAGGAGCGGAAGAAAATGGGACCGTGCACACAAAAGAAGGGGAATTCACCCAGTTGAAAATACAAATATGAGTTCCTCTCAGGGCTTGTTATTGTGCTGGGTTAGTATTTGAAATATTTGTGTTATTGCTTTATTGACTTTCAGTCACATTCTTACTGCTATTTTTTTACACATTAAGGATGGAGTCAGGTGTAAGCGTGCTAGGTGTTACACCAGGGGTGTTTATTTTATTCACCATGGAGCGTTGGATGCTTTAGGTGTTCTTGACTTATTTGAGCTACTTAAATTAGTTTTTATCTAATCAAGAAGTCTAGTAGCAGATTACTTAACTTTGAATGTTCCTCAGGTGTCAGAATGTATCCAGAAATCTTAAGCATTACGTCAGCATGCCAGCAGGTGGCACTGAAAGGCTTTTTTCTTTACTTTCAACAAATCCGGAAGAGCTTCCTCATTTTTTTTTTTTTTTTAACACCATTTTCTACATTTTGTCGACCGTTTCCAGCCTTTTTAAACCCAGTGTTTTTCTCAGGGATCTAAGATACATGTGGGTTCTAAATCCAGAGGATCCTGCCACTGGCAAATGTCTGTGATAGAACGCAAATGTTCAAAGCCATTGTTGAATGAGTACCAAGAAAGAAGTTGAAGCGTTTACGACTTTACAGTGCTGGTCCAAGTGATCAGAAGAGGTGCGGGAATGGCGTGCCAAAAGTCTAGGCTCTGCTCAGACACCACCCCCCCTGGAGCCTGAGCCCACTCGTGCCTCCCCTGCATTTCTCATAGCCGGAATGATCCTCTCCCAATTCGCATTAGACTCCCGCCGGAGCACCCTCAGACCCTTGTGTTCAAAAGGTGCCCTGCCTGGGTTCCGGCTGATGAATTTGACCTTGGGGACTGTCCAGGTTCCCTGGATCCAGACGGACTCTAGCCATGAGGCCGTGATCTTCACTGGGGCTCAGTCCATTGGGGCTATCTCTGGTGCCGCGGATGCCCTTCGGTAGTGGCAAACTCAGAGCCATTTAAGTTGTGTAATGGTCAGATTGGCGATGTCTGACACCGACTTGACCAACACCTACCAGATCGGAGACCGTTCCTCCTTTTCCTGACAGGTCCTGTGAGGAGTTTGACTTTGGTGGAATGAGGATCCTTGTGGTTACCCTTCTCCTATTGAAGATCCCTTGGCTGTTGACATCTGGTAAGAGGACCTAGCTGATGCCAGTGGACTGTTCCCCACTCATTGTGTGGCTATGATTGTATGGCCTCCTTTGCTATGGTGGTGCGAAATACAGCAGAGGTCCTCATGCTACCCTCAGTGGATGTAAGGATCAATATGTTGACAGATCTTTTAGGCTGGGGTGTCCCACCGCAGAACCCCTCCAGCCCTTCAATGAAGCCACCTCTGAACTCCTGCTCGTGGCCTGGCCGAGCCCTGCACAGGCACTTCTGTGCACAGTATGCTATCACTCCCCAGACCCAGCTTTCCTCATCCAGCACCCTACCCCTGAGAGCCTGGTGGTGCAGGCCTCAAACTCGAAGGTTAATCCTAGCGCGTTCCATACCTCTCCACCCGATTGGGAATCCAAGAGGCCGGATACATTTTTGGGAAGACAATTTTCTGTTCCATGAGCCTTGCATTGTGGTCAGGTAAAATTGCCTGCCTTTTTGGATGATCTAGCCACACACTGTGGGACTTGGCTGCACAAGTGGTGCACATGATGTTGGAGGAGGATAGAGCCATAATGTCCCAGGCTATTGCAGATGGTAGGGCTGGACAGGACTCACTTGCTGGCAGGGTTATTGTTTCATCAGTAATGCTTTGCTGTCATGCCTGGCTGAGATAAACTGGCTTCTCAGAGGATGTCCAGGTATCCCTTATAGACATGCCGTTCAAAATTAGTTCTATGTTCAGTGATGAGGCTGATTCAAAGTAGGGTCATCATCTTGGTCTCCCAGTGGCCCCACAGTAGCCTCACACTCCTTTTCTCTCCTTATGTGACTACGGTAGAGTCTACCAGGTGTGTCTTTTACAACCCAGCCACCACAGCCAACAGTTGTTTGAGCAGAACTGTGGCTGTGGGTCCCACAGGTCTTGTGGGAGCCAGAACAGTGGGCAACAATCTACCACTCCCCTGCAGCCTCTGCCTCCAAACCCCTTTAGTATGCCCTCGCACCAACTTGGGCATCCTGTTGTCTGCAGGATCATGCACCACTTAGTCCAGTGGCACACCATACCTTGGGACTAGTGAGTACTTGAATTTTCAGATGGGGTAAACCCTTCTATTCATATAAACCCCACCTCCCCTACCACCGTCCTCCAAACTGCTAACGGAGGAACTCATCTCCTTATTACGCCAGGAAGTGTAGGCTTTTTTGGCCAAAGGAGCCACTCCAAATGTGCCAGTATCGCAAGTAGTTTGTAGTTGCTATTTCTGCTATTTTCAAGTGCCCAAAGACCGAGACCTCCACCCTATCCTAGACCTGCGTCCTATCAATGCCTTCCTGAGGAAGGAGAAATTCAGAATGCTCACACTCCCTTATGTCCTGTCTGTGCTCAATGCTGGAGATTGGTTGGTATCGCTGGACCTACAGGATGCCTATTTGCATATCCTAGTCCTCAGGCCCATCGGCGTTAGCTCCTCTTCACTGCAGGCCAGGAGAATTTTCAATTTGTTGTGCTCTCCTTTGACCGAACCAGTAGCTCTTTTGGGTGTTCACAAAAGTAATATTGGTGTTTGCAGCACACCTTTCGAAGTTGGAGTCTTCCAGACTTCCACCTATCTCGATGAGTGGCTGCTGAAGGCATGCTTGCCACAGGCAGCCGTAACCTATCTACAAACTATCGTGGATTTCCTGTATTTGCTGGGGTTCACTATCAACATGGTGAATGTAGATCTGACTTTCTCAGAAGCTCCCTTCGATCGGAGTCCAGCTGGACAGTGTTGTTCAGTGCTTTTCCACCGGAGCGGAGAGTCCTGAACATTCACGCTATGATCTGATGTTTCAGTCTCAGTGGAACTGACTTTAAGGCTGCTTAGTCTCAAGGCTAACTGCATCTTGCTCATGAAACATGGCAGGTGGCACATGCAGGGTTTCTGCAGTGGGTCTGAAGTCCCAGTGAGTGCAGCACCAAGGGCATTTTTATGATAAAGGTCCAGATATCAGAGAAGACTGCACAAGATCTGCATTTGTGGTTGCTGAACTAGCTTGGTTCAGTGGCAGACCCTTTTCCCTTTCCCACTCAGAACCAACAGTGGTGACTGATACATCACTTCTGTTGGAGCGGCATCTGGGAGAGGAGGAGATCAGAAGCCTCTGGTCTCCGGTGAAGACTCAGCTCCACATCAGTGTTCTGGAGCGGAGGCCGATTTACTTGGCATTGAAAACTTTCCTGTTCTCCATTAAAGGGAAGTGCGGGTCCAGGTGTTCGTGGACAACCCCACTACCATGTGGCACTGCAACAGACTGGATGGACTGAGGTCAAGGACACCTGTGCTAGGCGGCTCTTAGCCTCTGGACATGGCTAAAACGCAAGAATATTTTCCTGGTCATAAAGCACCTGGCAGGATCTCTAAACGCCTGAGTGGACAAACTCAGCTGTTGAAGCCTTGTGGATCACAAATGACTTCCATATCGAGGGATGACTCGGGGTCTCTGGGGGTTGGACAGAACCTTGGCTAGTTATGTTTGCCACCGCTGTGAACACACGTCAAAACTTCTGCATGCTGCAAATCTCTCGCACGGAAATACATTTAGACTTGACTGGAATACTGGACTTATACACACATTTTCACTGATAACTCTTCTCCGCCAAGTTCAGAAAAACATTACGACCAACCAGGCCCAAGTCATCCTACTGGTTCCTGGGGAGGAGAGCATCTTATCCAGAACTCCTGAAAATGAGCATCTCTCCTCTGATCAGGCTTTAGTTTGGGAAGGTCCACTCACAGCAGTAGGGCAGGGTTCTGCACCCTAACCTACATACTCTCCACCTTCATGTGTAGAGTTTGAGTGCAGACTGTTGAGGTCTGTGACGTCTTAGTAGCCAGGTGTCTATAGACAAAGACCGTATTTGCCAGCCTTTGGGACAAGTTTGTGGCTTGGTACACTGAAAAACATACAGATCCATTATCTGCACCCTTGTCCGAAGTGGTGATGTTTGTTTTGTCCTTAACCCAGCGGGCCTAACTCTGTACACAGTTAAGGGGTATTGTTAGATGAGAATCCTTGGTGTGGTTTTGCCCTCAGACCGTCTGTTTTGCTGACTTGGATTTTACTGCCCTTATGACTGCGTACTTTACCACCGCTAACCAGTGTGTGTGTCTTTTCTGCTTTAAACGTGGTAAGATTAGGTTATACCAAGTTGGCATACTTAATTTCACCCCTAGGGTATGTCCTGGGCAGCCCAGAGGATAGGGTGCAGTGCATCTAAGCTGTTGGGCATTTACTTTTAAGTTTACATGTCCTGGCACCGAAAAACTCTTAACGTTGTTTTTCATTAGTGCACGGCCTACCTCTCCCAGTGGATAACATTGAAGTTACCTTATTACATTTAGTAAGCTGTAATTTCCAAATAAGAACAGGTAACCAGTTAATGTTTGGAATTGTAATGAAAAATCCTAAATTATGGTGAATTTGGATTTTAAATTAAAAGTATGAAAATGCCACTTTCAGAAAATGGATGTGTTAGATTACATATGTGGCTGTAGATAAACATGCTATGCATACATCCGCAATCTAGTGTTGTGTCTGGAAGGTTGCAAGTTGTTTTAGTTTGAAAAGTGTTTTGAGTCTAAAGGGCGAGTGACTCCTCCTCTTGCTGACAATGCACATTGTCCTTGACGCCACCTGAAGATTATTTTCTTCCGCTGTTGGGGTCATGTTCTCTAGGAGCTCAAATTTGAGACCGTATTAGGCCTCTTCCGTTTGGGAAAACCTCTCCAAATCTGTTGGTATTGTTTTCAATTGCTTTTTCTCTATCCCTTTGCATTCCTGGATTGAAGAAATCTGTTAATCCGAACTCTTTCGATGGAGGCCCTTAGGGCAGTCATTTGCTCTATCTTACATCTCAGAGAATGAAAACCTGATGGAACAGACGTCTTTCCGTTTCTATCTGTAGTGTCACTCAAAATTTGCTTGGACCAAGCAACATCAGGTCTGTAACTTGTGATTCTCGCCGGAACATAGAGAAAAAGATTTGGAGGCCTGCCAGTCAAAAAAGACTGTAGCTAAGAAATGCAGAGGCAAGAAGTTGAGGAGACGCCTGGCATTTTCGGTATCCAAGACACCATGTCGGGTACAGAGCAGGAGCAGGAAATTATGGAGTCTTCAGCTGCCGAAGAGGAGACCTTTCCCATTCAAGGTTATGATTCTGAAGCAGGAATGGCTCTCGAGATGCAGGACCTCCTTCCAGGTCAACTAACAATGAGTAAACAACCCCCTGCTCCAACTGAAAATCTTATGAGTTTGGAAGCAAAGGCGATCAAGCCGCCACTGCTCTCTGGCCATGGCAGGCGCCAAAAGACTTTTTCGGTTGCCCCTCCTTCGGGTTCGGCACTGGAACCTGAGCCAAAAACAATTGCTTCCATTCTGAGCCAAACGCCACCGACTTCAGCACCAAAACTTTTTATGTCCCTTTCGCACGGACTGTTTTGGCACTGAAAATACTGCCTCCCTCAGCTCTGACAACTTAGGCACCGAAAATTAAAAGTGCTTCAGCACCCAAAAGACTAGAAATCAAATCACTGAGTCGAAAACACCACCAGAGCCAATTCATCAAAAAATGAAGCAACAGCTCCAAGTCAAGCAGTCGAGGCTTCACATCCAGCAACAAATGGGGAGAGTTATGGTTAAAACTGTTGTTTCCAAGTCTTCCAAGGAACAGCTTACTTTTGAGTAGGCCTTAGAAACATCTGCATCACCAGTTAAGCAGAGGAGAATGAACAAAGACTTGGAAGAGGCCGCCCTCTGCCTACATCTCCTCCACCAATCACTCCAATGTCACCATAAACTCCTACACAACATTCTCAGGATGCCCTTCTAGATACTTATCTGCAAGGCTCACCTCATTACTTCCACAATACTCAGGACACGGGGATGATAAAGCACACTTTCAGGCCAACATAAACCCTTGTCTCAGTATGATGTGAACATGTACACTGATAGACACAGGGGTCTACCCAGCTAGACCTTCACCACCTGATGACACTACTTCTTTTCAAGAACCTGTGGGAAGGTAAGCTACATAGCCCAAGGGAACCCCCTCCATAAAGATCCTATAGAGGATGATTTTCTTCTTGAAATGCTAGCTGCCTCACATAAGTCCACTCAAAAGCTCCCCATGCTTATGGGAATGTTAAGACATTAATATGATCTATTTCAAGACCCTGCTGGAGCCTATATTAACCCAAGAGTGGACAAAAAATACAAGGCCTCTCCCTCAGATCCAGTTAACATCAGGTGTCAGATTTCAGCACTCTCTCTGGTTGTGTCAAATGCTAGTAAGAGAGTCAATTCCCAAGCTGCTCGAGATGCTCCTCCTCCTCATTGACGCTTCAGGCAAACGTGTTGCTGCTCAAGGAGCTAATCACTGGTGCATTTCGAATATAAAGGGACTCCTGGCAAGATAGGATTGAGCCCAATCAGACAAATGGAGCAGTTACTCCAGTACCTCCCAGAGGAGCACAGAAAAAGAGGGCCGGAAATTGTTAACAAGGTAGAACTCATTTCCAGTAGCTCAATATGCTGTGCTTTGGACTTGGCTTATACAGCATCAGAGGTATTAATAGGAGAGTTCTGATGCGCCGGCATGCATGGTTATGTATTTACGGTTTCAAACAGGAGGTACAACAAACAATCTTGAATGTACCATTCGATAAGAAGCATCTTTTTGGTCCGCAAGTAGATCAGACATTAAAGATGAAGGACAGCGAGGTGGCAAAGTCAATGGGGGCTCACTACAACTTCTTCCCTCTTGTGGTGCTTTTCGAGGACCACAATACAAACCAGCCTCTAAAACTTCCTCAGGTGAAAAATGAACATCCCACCTCGTCATCACACACTTTCACAGGATCACATAATTCTCCTAACACAGGAATGAGTCTTTACTAGCAAACGGGGCAATAAAACAATTTTGTATTCAACATCAAGGAACCAGTGTGGATTTCCTTTACTTTCTCATGCCCAAGAAAGATGGGTCATTAAGACCCATCCCAGATCTTACACCCTTAAACCATCACATTATATTAGAATATTTTCACATACTCACACAAGATGTAGTGCTCTTGCTACAACAGGGCAACTTTCTATCAGCACTTGATCTAAAAGACGCCTATTTCCATATTCCTATACACCCAGCACACTGCATATATCTTGGATTTGTCATAGAAGGGCAACATTACCAGTTCAAGGTGGTCCCATTTGGGTCACCACAGCACCAAGAGTGTTCATAAAATGACTAGCGGTGGTAGCGGCTCCGCTCCAAAGGCAAAAGATTCATGTGTACCCAAAGCTAGATGACTGGCTCTTCAAAGCCAGCTCTATCAAACAATGCCTCTGCCACATTCAAGCCACAATAGACATGCTTCACCATTTAGAGTTCACAATCAATTTCTAAAAGTTGCATCTCACCCCTCTTCGGGTACAACCTTGCCTTGGGGGCCATATTCAATACACAGTTAGGGATAGCTTATCCAAATTCAGCAAGAAAACAGAACTTTCAAACACAGCTTCTTCACTTTCACCCCAGTCAACAAATCACAGTGAAATTAATTATGAAAGTTCTGGAAACTGCATTGCAATTGTGCAACATTTGCTTCTTCATGTGCGCCTGTCGCAGGAATGTCTATCGCGCCAGTGGTCTTTGGAACAGGGTCATTTACAGGATCTAGTGTTGGTAGATGACTGCATCTTTCTCTCTTTGCAGTGGTTAAAAAGGACCAACCTCTTGTAAGGTTGGCCATTTCTGGAACCTGTTCTATAGGTCATTCTGACAACTGATTCTTCCCAGACGGGATGGGGTGCTCACCTCAAAGACCTCACAATACAGGGTCTCTGGGATAATAAGCACAGATTTTTGAACATCAGCTATTTAGAGCTGCTAGCTATTCATCTAGCACTCAAAGCCTTTGTGATGCATTTCATCAGCAAAGTAGACTTCATTCGCAAAGACATGACAACCATGTTTTATCTGCAGAAATGAGGGTGGGAGACACTCATTACATGTGTCTCGCCTTGCACAACCAATTTGGCATTGGGCCATTCGCACAACATTTACGTGTTAGCGGAACACCTCCCAGAGTCACACAAGAATTTTGCTGTCTTCAGCGGGATGCAGCAGCAAGTCCACGAGTGGAAACTCCACTCCGAAGTCCTCCAACTTTATCTCCAAAAGTGTGGATTTCCAAACAGAGATCTGTTTGCAACAAAGGTGAACGCAAAATGCTCAAACCTCGCCTCTAGGTGCCCACACCCTCAGTCTAAGGGCATTGCCCTATGGTTGAACTGGTCATGGATATTTTCCTATGCTTTTCCACGTGTCTCTCTCCTCCCGTATGTGGTTCGGAAGCTCAGGCAAACTTCTCTCGCACTAATCTTAGTGGCACCCACATGGGAAAGACAACCATGGTTCATCTCCCTACTGGACTTGTCAGTAGTGCCACACATTAATTTTCCCCTCGACTCAGATCAGGGACCCAAATTCCAAGGAGTTGAATTTTGCAATGTGACTACTGAAGTCATAGAATTTGGGTATTTAAATCTACCTCAAGAATGTATGAGCATTCTTAAAGAAGTTTGCATATCAACCACTAGGGCATGTTATGCAGAAAAGTGGAAACACTTTGTTCATTATTGCATTTCTGAAAACTGGGATTCTTTTCAAGTGTTGGTACAAAATATTTTGTATTTTCTCTATTTGCAAAAAGCAAACCTGGCACATACCTTTGTAAAATTACTTTAAGCAGCCATGGCTGCTTGTCTAAAGACAACATTCTTCTGTTTTTAAAATCACTGTCATAAAGTCTTTTATAGAAGGACAAAAAAGGGTGATACCACCAAGATTACCTCCAATGCCTTCTTGGACCCTTAATATAGTACTTACTTGACTTATGGGACCAACATTTGAACCACTATGTTCTTGTACTCTGAGGTTTCTTTCATGGAAAGTATCTTTTTAGTTATAATCACTTACCTAAGACATGTAAGTGAGCTCCAGGCATGAAAATTACAAGAACCTTTTTTCCATAAAGATAAAGTGTTTCTTGGCACCAACCCAAAATGTCTACTAAAGGTAGTATCTCGGGTCCATCTCAATCAAACTAATGAGTTGCCTTTTTCCCCACAACCCTACACATGTTAGACGTGAAAAGAGCGCTTATGTTCTTTATTGATAAAACTAAATCTTTTAGAAAGACAAAACAAGTTTTTGTTGCTTTTTCTTAACCACATAAAGGTAACCCTATTACTAAACCAGCATAGCAAGATGGATTGTTAAATGCACCCAAACTGAAGATGCAAAAGCTAAGAGGCCACTACGTATTACCCCTAGAGCACATTGAACACGTAAGAAATGCACCCTTCTTATGGTATTTCTAAGTAACATACCTATAGCTGACATTTGTAATGCAGCTACAAGGGCAACACCATACACTTGCACCATACACTATTGTGTGGATGTTTTAGCATGCCAAAAAGCCACTGTAGGTCAGGCAATACTCTTTCAAAGCACTAACGCCCACAGGTTAGCCACTGCTTTACAGTCTATGCAGAGCATGTGTATTTACAGCCACACATGCATCAAACAGCAAATGTTATTTAGACAGCAGGCATCTGTATGTGGCCTGTAGTGCTGTAGATTTACATGTGCCCACCCACCTCCTTAGACACCTGTGGCCATTGCAGTCTCCTGATATACATTCTCACACATGGTCATTTCACTTGATTAGATTTACACTACATTCCATTCATCACCGCCTGCAGGAAAACAATCTGAAGATGGAATTGAGGACTCTGCACATTGCCAGCAAGAGGAGGAGTCACTTTACTTTTGAATAAAAACAAGTTGCAAACTTTCAGACCCAACACTAGATGACATAAGTATGCTGAGTATGTGAATCTACAGCCCTACATGCCACAAACAGATGCTTACTAGGGAAGTAACATTTTTTGTTCCTGCCTTAGCCATTTGATAACCCCAACCTGTCTCTGGGTCACATGACTGTGTGTACTTGACAGTTAAGTGCTATGTATTCCTCCTAGACAGCCACACAATGTGGAGTTCAGGTGTGCTTGGATGGACCATCACTGGCAGGATGGAACGGAGGAGCTGGGCACAGCCCTACTTGCACCTGAATAGACTGTATCCTGCCTCCACACAAAGGGCTGTTTTTACCCCCTTTAGTTAGTCTGGAGCCAGAGCTAGAATGGCCGGGCATCTGTGCACTCCAGAGACATGCCACTCAAAGCTTCTCCCTACTTCAGACACAACTGGCTATAAATATTGGACCTTAGTCACAAACTCTTGTGTACATGTTTGAACCTGTGGGTACTCTGCCAGGAAGAAGTGCTATTGTGCATCTGATAGGACTGCCACTTTGCTGTACTGCTGCCTTGCTGTGGTGGACTGCTGCCCTTTTGTCTGGGTGAGAAGGACTGGATCTTCAACTATGAACCCAGGGCCCCAGAGTGACTCCGAGGGCTAGTTGGCTGGCCTCTTGATCAGAAGCCTCAAGGACACAGCAGGCTTCCAACATCCTTGGACCCAGCACCAGAACTCTTCCATCTGAAAGTCCTTCCCTCCCAAGTGATGCCACTTCAGACCTGGACCGTTGAAAGTGAGCCTGATGGTGCTCGGTCAATGCTTGCTGTCTTCCCCATCGTAACCAGTGCAAAGACATGCAAAATCTCTCCCCACAGTGGGCAACCTGTTAGGATTTGATGCCGAGCGATGCAAAGCCTCGCGTCACATCTACTAGCTCCATTGGAACTGACTCCAAGGGACTCCAAAGCCTGTCAAGCTTCAGCGCACAGGTCGCCGGAACTTACGCAAGGCCACCCTAAGCCCCGCAAAGCCTCCCCACACTACTGCTTCAGAACTGACAACGCAGAGCCTAGCAACACAGTCACGGAGATTGTGCACTAACATTTAAGGTAATTTGTTAATCGGGCCTAACTTCAATCCCTTTAGCAGGCTCGGGCTCAGTCAGGATTTGTGACTGTCCTAGTCTGGCATAACTAGATAAGCCCAGTTGGGGCTTTTTGCTTTTTTGCATTATTTGTACTGACAGGTATTAAGTTGTATCTCTCCATTTCTACTGATTAGATTTTTGTTGTTTTGCTCTTGCTTTATTAAGTACATTTTACTCTATTTTTCTACATTTCTGTTGGATTTTTGTGTGTTGTATTTTCAGTTAATTACTGTTTGAAGTGCTGATAAAATACTTAACACATTGCCTCCAAGTTAAGCCTGATTGCTCTGTACCGAGCTACCAGGCATTTGAGCACAGGTTAATATAGGGCTAGATTGTGCCGCACGCTGATCAGGATTGTGGTTACTGCTTGATCAGTGCTCAAGCCACAACCAACCAACAACCCAATTTCTTGCAAGTATCTTTCATCCTTATCCGCTTTCTTGCGGTTGCTGGATCAAGCTTCCCTGTTGATGTCACCTGTTGTAACACATTTCCTGAAAGGTCTTCAAAATGTTCCCTCACAAAACTTTTTTTGTGGCCCAATACGACCTACATTTGGTTTTGACCTACCTAATGTGTTGTTCACTCCAACTCCTGACACTCAAAACAACTTTCTTGGTGGCTGAAATATTGGCCAGATGAGGGGGGTGTGGCTTGGCACTGCACCAAGATGGCAGCATTCTAATTTAGCTCCACCAGCTGGAGCAACTATCCTGCTGTAAATCCCGCTTCTACCAGTCGAGTTCTGGTAGCATCAGGACATGAACTACCTGTCAGTGATCCTGACATCGAAGAAGTTGACCGGAGGCCAACAGGTCCCCTAATGTTTGAGCGCCGAAGGAAGACCACTTGTGCTGGGCCTGCACTGCTTGGTCAACACCCATGTGCCTCGACTGCCGCAGGGCAGCATTTTACTGAGTCTGTGATTGCGGGGGTGGTGCGCTGCACTTTATCAGGTGGACGCTGCCGAAATTACGGCTGGGGGTGCTGAACGGCCTGGGGACAGCCAGCCATGCCTTTCGGCAGCCACATTAGTTTGAGGCCTGGTCGCGTTGAGTCAGCTATGGACGATCTCTCTCCATCGGAGTGCACCCGTCAGGCCTGCTGTCGAGGAGATACACTACATGTCGGCTGCCCTGTCTTAGCCCCCATCAGTATTGTGTCTTGACAAGAGGAGTGAGGCATGACTTGCCTGTTCTTGTGTGCTGCTCACTCGCTCTAGGGTCCAACCTGCCGGGCTGCTCCTGTTGCCCCCCTTTGCTCTTGATATATTGACAACCTGGCTATTCTTCTTTGATCAAGGGCAAAACAGATGGAAAAAAAACATCGCCTCTCTTTTGAGGATCGGAGGCAGACACCACTGCCCACAATATCTGATGATCATTGGCTGGGAGAGACCAGAGGGAATGTATCCCAAATGCTGAGGATAATATAGCTTTTGTGCTGGATATGAGAACGAGCCTCAGTGCCATTGATCACATGCTGAATTCATTTACCAGGTGCATGAACCATATGACAGATTGTATGGGTAAGCAACACAAAAGACTGTCAGGCGCTGAGCAGCGCATATCTGATGTTGAGGATGTGCATAGGCAGCAGGCTAAAATATTGGAGTAGTTGATGGTGGAGGTACGTAAAGTGCAGTTAAAAAAGGAGGATTTGTAAGCAAGATCCAGGAGAAATAACACAAGCATCCTTGGTGTTCCTGAATCCTCTGCAATGCGGCGCCCAGAAAACTAAATCGAAATGCTTCTCCTTACTCTGTTTGGCGGAGACCTCTTCTCTCAGTCCTTTGTGGTTGAGCTTGCACATCAATCAGTGGCTCCTCAGCCTGTGCCAAGTGCACCTCCTCAGCCCAATATTACGTTTTTTAAATTACTGGGGCAAGGCCAAGGAGCTGCATTATAAAGGTATGTGCCTCAGTTTTTTCCTGACTTTACACAATCTGCGGGCGCTTGTCGAAAGTTCTTTCTGGTTAAAAAGAAATGACAGGAACGCAGCATACCTTATGCCTTGCTGTTTCTAGCTAAATTACGCTTTTCCTGGAAGGGTAGGCCAAAACTCTTCGCTGACGTCACTGAAGCAGTGACCTTCCTACAGAAACCACCTCTGTCACATGGAACATCACCCTCATATGTCAATGCTGATAATAGATCGCTTCTTGATAAGATGGAATGACTGGTTATGTTTGCCATGTGTTCCCATTTATGCTGTAATTGCCTGGACTGTTGCTCTCCTTCATGTTAACAATATCAGTTTGTTTTTTCTACCTTGTTTGATGTTACAATGGCATTGATTGTCTCTCATTGAATGCCTCCCGGAGTTGGCTTGTCTTTTCAAATTACGCATACCACTGCTTAGACTATGTGCTTATTTGACTTGTTGGCTGATTGCCATTCCTTTATCAGTGCTCTGGCTGCCCCCTGCTTTAGGCCTTATTCTATAATATGGTTTGTGATTCTTGATATATTTTGTTTGTTTCTTCCAGATTTAGTGGTATTCAGTGTTTGGGGATGTCACTGGTAGCTTTGGTTCTGGTGTGAGTGGGCCTGGTGTGGGGCTGCAAGGGGATTTTTGTTAAAATAGGAAGCCTGTGCAACATTTTAGCATGAGTGGGCAGTTTCTGTACACTATCCTAACATACTAAACAAAGGGGGGAGAAGGAGGGTTGAGGAGGGGAGGGTCTATCCTCCTTAAAGATTCAATAACAAAATGTTTTTTGTTACAAAAACCCTCACTCACCAGGGTTAGCCCTTGGTGGCATGCTTCATCATTGGGTTTCTTGCCGTTCTGCTTCAGAACGAGGCGTGCTGCGACTGACGGAGTACATGGGAGCACTGTTGGTATCTGTGATGCAGATGCTAGAAAAGGATAGGAGTGGTGGGGTCGTGGTACATTAAAAATACCCCCCTTTGGATGATATTACTAGTTTAATATGTCTCACAAGGGTGGTATGAATAAAAAGGGGTGTCAGGAGGGTGGGTATATTATGTACCTGTCCTCCTTAGTGGTCTACATGTTTCGAAGTTTACCTCTAAACTCCTTTTCAGGACCAAAGTGATCTCCCTATTATCACTCCTTGTGCGCCTTACACAGGTAGAAGTACCTTAACTGTTTACTGTGGTAAGGTGATAAATACAAATTAAATAATACCCATCAATGTCAATGCTCTGCTGGGCAAATCTGTGGAAGAAAAGAGAAGCTGGTGGCTAGGAACTACCCCCTGAAAATCATCAGCTGTGCCATGAAACAAGCACACAATAACATGGAGGCCCTTTTAGATACCCCTGCGAAAGCAAGGCCAGTATGTATGACCACATTTAATGTAGCCTCTAATCTGGTACATAAGGTTATCAGCAAACATTGGCGCATTCTGCACAGCGGCCGCCTGGACCTTCCGAAACCCATGTTTTCCCAGAGACGCGGCAAAAGCATAAGAGACACACTGGTGCACACCCGACCACGTCAGCCCAAGAGAGGGCTGAACAATACCAACCTCCTACCACCACCTACAGGACATTATCCATGTGGTACCTGCAGTGTATGCCATTTGACATGTGCGACCAAAAAGGTCACTTTCAACAACGACTCCACATGGGAAATAAGGTGTTTTACCAACTGTAACACCCAAGGAGTAATATATATGATTACATGCCCATGCAACCTACACTACATTGGAATGACTACCCAAAGAGCAAAGATCCGCATAGGGGAACACCGCAGTAACTTAATGTGTGGCCGCGCTATGACAAAAATGTCCTTCCAATTCATCAAGAACACCCACAGAGTAGATGACTACCAGTGGATCATCCTCGAACATCTCAAGGAGGTTAAATCTGAGTCCTTCCTCCTTGAAAGGGAACAAAGATGGATCTTCACATTACGCATTCATCAACATGGGCTCAATGAAAACATCCCATGGTGACATCTAATGCAACATTAATTATTTGGTCACCCTCTTTGAGCACGACACCTAGATGTCCACATGTGGACTTTACTTTTGTAGATTCCTCATTTACCAACTAGCTCCCCCGACCCCCCCCCCCCCTTTTTTCCCAGCCATAATGAATGATTTTTTCTGTTACTTGCGTAAACCTCCATCTCTCCCTCTTTTTCCCTTCCTTTTTTCCCCCCATTTCCCCTCACTTTTTTCCTCCTTTTTCCTTTACGTCCTCCTCTTTCATTTGGATTGTTTAATGTTATGTAGTTTTATTTCCTCTCCTCAATCTCTATTTGCCCTCCTCGCCTCTGTCCTCCCTCCTCGTTTTCTTCTTTTCTTCGTTTCTTCCTTTTTTACTCTTTTTAGAATTAATTTTTGTTCCTTTTCATTCATTATTTTTTCTATTTTTTTCAACATTCAGTATCTAATTTCAACTTAACTTTTTTTCTTTTCTTTCCTTTTAACACTAGAAACTTTCTTGTCTGTTTTCTTTTTTCTTTACCCCCTTTTTTTGCCCCCTTTTCTTTCCCCTCGTTTTTACCCCCCCCCCCCCCAACCCTTTAATTCCCCCTGTGACATTTCCTTATATTTCCTTTTTTAAAGATACAGGCATCCTAAGGGGCATCCCCCATTCAGGACCCTTTTAGCCCTTCTCCGGGCCACCGACGCCGCCATTTTAGAAGAGTGTCTCTAGTTCTCTCACGCGCTGACAAACCTGGACGCGTGAGCACTTCCCCATTACATAAACCGGATCCCTACGGTGATCGCAGTCTTATTTCAGGCCATGGCCATGGCGAGGTGAGGAGTAGGTTTTATGGTAGGAGTATCTCTTTGAAGGCGTAAGTACTCTGCATGCCCTAGACACCCGGAATTGATTAGGACGTGCTCGTTGAGCTTGCCTTTCACCGTATTTTCATTTTTACAGCGTGTGACTACAAGCACACACCCCTTCCCGGAGGACCTATGATGCAATTAGCATAAACATTGAAAGTAGGTCACACATGCACCACGTGTGTTTTCCTCGAGGTACCTCACGTGTATTAAGTGTTTTGTCTTGTTTCCTATATGTAGTATGTAAGGAAATGCCTCCTTGGCATGGTTACCCCCTGACTTTTTGCCTTTGCTGATGCTATGTTTTGAATTTGAAAGTGTGCTGAGGCCTGCTAACCAGGCCCCAGCACCAGTGTTCTTTCCTTAACTTGTACTTTTGTTCCCACAATTGGCACACCCTGGCATCCAGGTAAGTCCTTTGTAACTGGTACCCCTGGTACCAAGGGCCCTGATGCCAAGGAAGGTCTCTAAGGGCTGCAGCATATCTTATGCCACCCTGGGGACCCCTCACTCAGCACAGACACACTGCTTGCCAGCTTGTGTGTGCTGGTGAGGACAAAACGAGTAAGTCGACATGGCACTCCCCTCAGGGTGCCATGCCAACCGCACACTGCCTATACAGTATAGGTAAGTCACCCCTCTAGCAGGCCTTACAGCCGTAAGGCAGGGTGCACTATACCATAGGTGAGGGCACCAGTGCATGAGCACTATGCCCCTACAGTGTCTAAGCCAAACCTTAGACATTGTAAGTGCAGGGTAGCCATAAGAGTATATGGTCTGGGAGTCTGTCAAACACAAACTCCACAGCACCATAATGGCTACACTGAAAACTGGGAAGTTTGGTATCCAACTTCTCCGCACAATAAATGCACACTGATGCCAGTGTACATTTTATTGTAAAATACACCCCAGAGAGCACCTTAGAGGTGCCCCCTGAAACCTTAACCAACTACCTGTGTAGGCTGACTGGTTTTAGCAGCCTGCCACACTCGAGTCATGTTGCTGGCCCCATGGGGAGAGTGCCTTTGTCACTCTGAGGCCAGTAACAAAGCCTGCACTGGGTGGAGATGCTAACACCTCCCCCAGGCAGGAGCTGTAACACCTGGTGGTGAGCCTCAAAGGCTCACCCCCTTTGTTCCAGCACCACAGGGCACTCCAGCTAGTGGAGTTGCCCGCCCCCTCCGGCCACGGCCCCACTTTTGGCGGCAAGGCCGGAGGAAATGAGAATAACCAGGAGGAGTCACTGGCCAGTTAGGACAGCCCCTAAGGTGTCCTGAGCTGAAGTGACTCTAACTTTTAGAAATCCTCCATCTTGCAGATGGAGGATTCCCCCAATAGGGATAGGATTGTGACCCCCTCCCCTTGGGAGGAGGCACAAAGAGGGTGTACCCACCCTCAGTGCTATTAGCCATTGGCTACTAACCCCCCAGACCTAAACACGCCCTTAAATTTAGTATTTAAGGGCTTCCCTGAACCTAAGAATTTAGATTCCTGCAACTTAAAGAAGAAGAGGACTGCTGAGCTGAAAAACCCCTGCAGAAGAAGAAAGAAGACACCAACTGCTTTGGCCCCAGTCCTACCGGCCTGTCTCCTGCCTTCAAAAGAAAACTGCTCCAGCGACGCTTTCCCCAGGACCAGCGACCTCTGAATCCTCAGAGGACTGCCCTGCTTCAAGAAGACCAAGAAACTCCCGAGAACAGCGTCCCTGTTCAACAAAGACTGCAACTTTGTATCCAGAGGAGCAGATTTAAAGACCCCTGCAATCCCCGCAAGAAGCGTGAGACTTGCAACACTGCACCCGGCGACCCCGACTGGTGGAGAAACAACGCTACAGGGAGGACCCTCTGGCGACTCCAAGACTGTGAGTAACCAAAGTTGTCCCCCCTGAGCCCCCTCAGCGACGCCTGCAGAGGGAATCCCCAGGCTCCCCCTGACCGCGACTGCCTGACTCTGAAATCCCGACGCCTGGAAAAGACCCTGCACCCGCAGCCCCCAGGACCTGAAGGATCGGAACTCCAGTGCAGGAGTGACCCCCAGGAGGCCCTCTCCCTTGCCCAGGTGGTGGCTACCCCGAAGAGCCCCCCCCTTGCCTGCCTGCACCGCTGAAGAGACCCCTTGGTCTCTCATTGAAAACAATTGGAAACCCAACACGTGTTTGCACACTGCACCCGGCCGCCCCCGCGCTGCTGAGGGAGTACATTTTGTGCTGACTTGTGTCCCCCCCGGTGCCCTACAAAACCCCCCTGGTCTGCCCTCCGAAGACACGGGTACTTACCTGCTGGCAGACTGGAACCGGGGCACCCCCTTACCTCCATTGAATCCTATGTGTTTTGGGCACCTCTTTGACCTCTGCACCTGACCGGCTCTGAGCTGCTGGTGTGGTGACTTTGGGGTTGCTCTGAACCCCCAACGGTGGGCTACCTTGGACCCCAATTTGAACCCCGTAGGTGGTTTTCTTACCTGCAAGAACTAACATTACTTTACCTCCCCCAGGAACTGTGAAAATTGCACTGTGTCCACTTTTAAAACAGCTAAATGTGTTTTATGTAAAAAGTATACACGCTATTGTGATTATTCAACGTTCCTAAAGTACTTACCTGCAATACCTTTCAAATGAGATATTACATGTAGAATTTGAACATGTGGTTCCTAAAATAAACTAAGAAAAGATATTTTTCTACACAAAAACCTATTGGCCTGGAATTGTCTCGGAGTGTGTGTTCCTCATTTATTGCCTGTGTGTATGTACAACAAATGCTTAACACTACTCCTTTGATAAGCCTACTGCTCGACCACACTACCACAAAATAGAGCATTAGTATTATCTCTTTTTGCCACTATCTTACCTCTAAGGGGAACCCTTGGACTCTGTGCATGTTATTTCTTACTTTGAAATAACACATACAGAGCCAACTTCCTACATAGTACATCTTGTATTCATTTTTATGTATGAACTATTGATGACATTTGGCTGGGTGATGGTGACAACTCCACCACACCCCTGAGAGATGCATTTACATATATTATTTTCTCTTTTCTTCCACAGATTTTCCCAGCAGAGCATTGACACTGATGGGTATTATTTATTTAATTTAATTTGTGTCTCACCTTACCACAGTAAACAGTTAAAGTACTTCTACTAGTGTAAGGCGCACAAAGAGTGATAATAGGGAGATCACTTTGGTCCTGAAGAGGAGTTTAGGGGTAAACTCCGAAACATTTAGACCACTAAGGAGGACAGGTACATAATATACCCACCCTCCATACACCCCTTTTTAATCATACCACCCCTGTGAGACATATTAAACTAGTAATATCATCCAGAGGGGGTATTTTTAATTTACCACGACTCCTATCCTTTTCTAGCATCCACATCACAATACCAACAGTGCTCCCACGTATTCAGTTGGTCGCAGCACGCCTCATTCTGTAGCAGAACAGGAAGCAACCCGATGATGAAGCATGCCACCAAGGGGTAACCCTGGTGGGTGAGGGTTTTTCTAACAAAAAAACTTTTTTTTCTGTGGAAGTTTTCCCACTATCCTAACAGTCTTGTCTTTTTTAAGTTTTATGGTACATGCATGTGATCGTGTTCTCTCTATACTATTCGTTATTTGGAATGCCTGAGGTCTTAATAATTCTCGAAAATGTTGACAGGTTCTTGCATACCTCAGCCTCCACAAGGCAGATATAATTTTTTTGCAGGACTCACACTTGTTGCCTGGAAGGGAGCCAAGGTTACTTGCTGCATTAGACCCTTACCAATATGTTGCTTCTTACTCCTTCTATTCTAGAGGAATTGCCATCATTGTTAGAAAATAGGTACCCTTTCAACATCTCATGAGCATTGTGGACCCCAATGGTCGATATTTATTGGTGCAGGGCCTAAATGGTTCCCCATGTCACATTAGTAAATACATATGGTCCCAACGTGAATAACCCAGACTTCTTTCAGTCCATACTCGAGTTTTGACTAGCATTTAACCCATGTTCAATTATGTCCATGGCGATATTGGAAATAGATCTACCAAATGAATTGGCATGCATGTCATTATAGCAACTCGAGCCCAAAAACTTGCTGGATTCTGCATTTGAGGAAGAGATTCGAACTGCTATTGGGGATTATGTTATACTAAATAAGGGCTCCGTAATCTTGGTTGCCACCTTCTGGGAAGCCCTGAAAGTTGTCATTCGGTGGGGACTGAATAGCTAAAGGACATGGAATTCTTAAATCCATCAGAGGTAGACTCGCTAAGTTAGAACAAGACCTTTGAGCCCTGGACCTCCGATATGAGGAAACTAAGGATAATAGCCTCTTGTATCCCATGCGTTCACTCCTACTGGAGTTTCAAGAAGAAGCTGATAGGGAAATGAAGTTCCTAATAAGTAAAAACTGTCAGGCTCTTAGGTATGGGAAGGTGACCGGCCAGGGCGCACTCTTGCTATGCTGCTTAAACCCAAATGGGCCACTAACCATGTTTATAGCCTCAAAACAACAGACTGACATTGATGTACAATCCAGGAGATATCTTGCAGGAATTTGTTACCTTCTACCAATGTTTGTACACGTCGCAGTCGTTGGCAGTTCCTGCAGGCATGTCAGCCTACCTTGATAGACGGACCATGAGGTGGTTGGATCAGGCAGAATGAGAGCTCCTCTATCATCCCCCACCCAAAGCAGAGATTAAATGTGTTATTAAACAACTGAAAAATGGGAAATCGCTGGGCAGTGACTGCCTTTCTGTTGAATTCATAAGACTTTTGCTGTGAAGCTGACACCCCTACTAATGGCTGTCTATGAAGAAACTTTTCATACAGGCCAACTGGCTCTGACAATGCTGGAGTCCATTATAATCACACTCCTCAAGCCAGATAAGCACCCCTGTCCAAATGTGAGTCTTATCACCCTTATCTCAAGTGCCAGTAGTAAAATTCTTGCCAAGCTTCTGGCAAACAGACTACTTCCATTGATGCGGACACGGATTCATCCCAACCAGTCCAGCTTTATTCCGGGCTGGTCCACTGCGGATAATCTTCGCTCACTTTTTGTACTTACACACCAGCTAACCAGATATACCAATTTTTGCTACATTTTTAGATGGCGGTAAGGCATTCAGTATCATTTAATGGCCTTTTCTACTTAAGGTATTGTCCAGACTGGGCTTTGGTGGGGCATTGGTAAAATGGGTTCAGCTCCTGCTGCTAGGCTGCACTTAAATGATGGTCCATATGAGCCATTTATGCCCGGTTTTGGTATACAATAGAGCTCTGCCCAGTCTCCTCCTCCTTTTTGCTTTAACTGTAGAGGCCATGGTGTGCGCTATGGATGAGTTTCACTGTAGATCGGGGTCGGGTGGGGGCAGGTAGGTAGGGTGGCTCTGATGAAAATTGTTTTGCCTAAGCTACATTATTTGTTTCAAAATATCCCATCCTCTTAAAAAAAAAAAAGTCATTTTTTACTCAATTGTGTTGCCTTATGATCAAGCTAGCATGACCAATTCGGCAGCCATGGATAAGGGTGGCATAGGTTGCAGCTCCCATAACATGGGGGCGAATTTTAGCACCTTACTTTAAAGTGTACTATCTGGTTCCACAATAGCAGACAGGCCCCCTGTGTTATAGAGCGCAGTATGATTCCCCCACCCATCTCCCTACAGCCCCACATTTGTCGCTCCCAAGGCTATCGCAGGAGATCCTCACCGTCCAGTATACTGTCCAGTGCTTGCATGTCATGGGAGGGTAATTTGGGGTCATAGCATCTCAGATGAACAGTGGCAATTCTGTTGTCAACAAACCAAGGAGGAGGTGTCCCTCAATGGTAGATATTGGCTAATTCATTTAAAATCCTTGTTACGGGCATACTTTTCACCTACAGACATTGCCTGCTGTTACCACATTGACGATAATAAATGTAAGAGATGTGGTGCTTTGGTGGGGTCAGAGGGAGTTGGACTTCCTCAACCTGGCATGGTCCTGCCTGACGGTGGCAGCGGTTTGGAATCTGATACCTGGTGCGCTACTAGACTTTACAGATGATATTTTTCAACTTGCTCCCACAATGGTTTTGGTGGGTTATGTCAAGGATGTGCTTAAAAAGTTCAGTAAATACAAGGCCACAGGTCTGCTTTTAGGTAAACGCAGAGTGGCAATGATGTGGGGTAAAAGGCATGCTCCTAAACTTCAGGACTGGGTAAAAGATATAACGTATGTGAGAACTGGTCAGGGACGTATGCCGCAATGTTACATCCAGCTGCTCAACCCAGTGATTCTGGGGACCCTTTACGTTAACATTTATAAAAGTGAAATCCTGATTAATGGCTATATTACTCCTGCTTTGCTACTAAATCATTAGGTACTACAAGATGAATTGAACTGCCCAACTTGCCTGAACATATTTGCTTTGAAAACGTACATGAAATGTAAGGGATTAAATTCACCACTTAAACTGCAGAAAGATATGATGAACTGTACTCAGTCACCCGATTTAACTGCAAGAAACTTGTGACCTGTCTACAGCTGTACACCTCAGGTCATATAAATTGTACCCAATTCACTCATGACTCGTCTAAGAAAAAAAAAAAGAAAAAAACATTGCAGAGAATGCATATTGTGTTCCGTAAGAATTGTTCCTTTCAAGTAGGTCACATAGGGAGGAACAGTGAACGTACGTTTTGGATTATAGGAAATTGGAATGTAGGGATGGAGCACTAGTGGCATCATATGCCAAAAACTCGAATCAGAAGAAGATATTGTCCATAATGTTTAAAAATATTAAAGAAATGTTGCAGGCAAACTCAATTGGGCTTGGTGCCTTTACTGTTTTGCCAGCTTCTCCTATTGACAGTTGACTTGCTAGATAAGTTGAGGAAGATCTCAGTCTTGCTTTTAAGCCTTCTAATAGGCATTCAAGATAAGAGGATCAGTTGCTACCCCTGAGAAAGAATGTACATTTTTCTCCCTTAGTTGCAAAACATATTTAAGGATTGACTTAATTGGTGTACTGAGGCATTCAGTACAACTAAAGATAGGATAGACTTATGATAAATTATAATTTCATACCATACCCTCGTAATTTTGTATTGTACAGTCTGAGAGCTACCTAGGAAAATATGCTTACAGTTCTTTGATTCAGCCAGTAAAAAGAATTAACTTTGGGCAAAATTATGGTATGAACAGACATAGGAAATACTTCCAAATTAATGAAATCTTCCCACAAAAGGGGACACTGAGTGTGTTCGCTGCAGTAACAGGGATCTTCGTGAACTGGGAAAAAAATCTGTTATATGCCTGCTCAACCCTGACCAGCCACCACAATCCATACACCTGGAAGAGACACCCTCCGCTGACAGGGCTTGGCAATCCGCCACTTGGGGGATCTGTCTCTACCATCCCCCGTCAAAAATATACAGAAGAAACTTTTGCACTGCTCTGGCGGGCTTCAGAACTCAAATACATTTCTGGTGGTCTTTGCCCCCCCAACCCAATTGGCTAGATAGCCTTGGCAAAGATGGTCATTCTACCTCGTCTCCTCTATTATCTTGCCAACCTCCCAGTTGTCCCACCACGTCCCTTTTTCAAAGAACTAGATTCTTTATTTTGCAGACTCCTCTAGGGCATTAAGCGACGCTGTGGAGCTCTCTGGAAACTGCGGCTGCTGATAGACCGGGGAGGACTATGCGCCCCATTGTTCAAGGGCTACTAATTGGTGGCACAGCAGCATTGGCTATCGTGATGGACTGTTGGACGGTATATGTGTGAGACTTGTGGTGATGAGGATGCCCTCCCAATACCAACAGTATGTGGCCTACTGCACCTGTTGGTCTTGTGATCTTCCCCATGGCCTCTTCAGGTGGCAGTGTTCTGGACATGTATGTCCCAAGCGTATCACCTGTCATGGGGAACGCCAACGTACACCCCCACAGTACCCCTAGTTTGTCTCCTACGATTCCCTCACTTTTACACTCCGCATCATGGCACCCTCAACAGTGCACTCACTACACACGTTTGGCGACCTCCTAATAGGTCAGTTTCTTCCTTTTGATCAAATAACATAACACTACAGCTCTACCGCCAGGACAGTTTCACCTTCACCGGAAGTTCCATCAACATATGCTACATCCTGTGGATCACCATGGAGGCGGAACCCACAACACACTCGGTACTGCAAACTATACTCACAATGGGTGACAGCCGTCACTATATCACCTGGCTGAATAAAGCCATCTGAGACCTGATGAGTGCCCCTCTCGATGTGCTCTGGCAGAAGTGGGAAGACTGGTATGGTTGAGTGCTGAATGATGAGGCACTGGCATTCTCTCAACAGGTATCCTGTAACTCCTGTTTTAAGAACGTACAATTCTTTATTCTACATAGACCATACCTCACCCCAGCCTAGTTAAACTGCTAATTTCCTAACCTCCACGCTGCCAAACCCCGGATATGGACCTGGCACACATTATCTGATCCTGTCCCACCCTACACCACACATCACCCTAGAGGAGGTCTCATAACTACCCGGCGTACACACCTGGGAAGCATGCTCTGCAGGCATTTTTAAACAGCATAAGGCTCTGACCTGCTTTGCCTCCCTGGTTCTCCACCTCGCCAAACGCATGCTTACCCTGCACTGGTGCTCCCCAGTGACCCCACCGCTAGCAGCCTGGCATGGAGCGGTACGCAAGTGGGGGACAGCCTAAGAAGACGCCCTCCACTATGAGGAAGTCCACACTCTGTGCAAACAACCCATTTCTACCCACTGGGCTACCCTCTTTTCAAAGTTACAGCAACAAGTGGGAAACGATAACCTCGCCTCGGGGGACACAATTGACTACCCATTAGTCCATCACCATGTGTAAAGTATACCTCCACACCTCACTTGTTGCATGCACCACATTGCTCCTCCTCACCACAAGTCCTCAATGACACCGCCCACGTTTCCACATCTCATCCTCACACAGACATGACCTGCTGCTCTCCCCCTCTTATTCACCTCAATCTACCCATGCCACAGTTCAATAACTAGCCCCCAGTTTGTATCATCACAGCAGTACATCTCCATTCCCGTAGCAGATGCAACAATCACATCTGTGCCCACACCACAACCTTCCGATATATACTCACAAGTTTATATTTTAGTGTAATGCTTACAATGTGCACTGCTATGTTTGATCAACCTGCCGTGCTGAGCACTGCTAGTTGTATCTGTTGATAGTCATGTAAAACCCCCCAAAAAATATTTAAAAAGAAAAAAATGTAACAGAGGCTGACAGACATTAATACACTGGTCAGATGAGCACAAGAAACTGCTTCTGCATAAACCTTCTTTTTTTTAAAATCCATTCTCAAAATGTTCACAAATTCTGGCATCTAGAGTAGAATCTCACAATCCTTACAAGATGGATTCTAATTATGCCGCGTAGTTTAAAAATAGACAGACTTTCAACAGTATAAAAAGGGTACTCCACTTGGATCCTGGAACAGGAACATTAACATCTTCATTGTAAATCTAGATGTGGCGGAGGCGTTTCACCTGATTGACAAGTCATTCCTGAAATGTATATTAGGTGAAGTGTTGTCCCTTCAATACAAAAGTATATCTGGGCAAGCTATGCCAGAGCTACAGCAAGAATACTGGTTAAATGAGAGAGATATTCTTATTTCACCTTCTATAGGGCAGGATTTAGTACATCCCTTTAGCACCTGGTTCTGAGGGTAACACAACAGTCGACTTGCTCAAAGAGGTGATGCGAGATGGGCACTATGAACTCCTTGTTAAAGCGATTAACCTCTGTCAATAAATCATTATTCAACCAGTGCTGTTTCTTTAAAGAAAAATGACTTTAAATTCTACACATACAACTCAATACTGTTCATAGAAAGTTCAGACCGAATGTACAAAGTTACAAGTGAAGAATAATCACTATGCTAAGAAATCCGCTAATAGGGCTTAGGTCGTCCTGTTTGAGATTAAGTTCATGCAAGGTAAGTTGTTCCATAGTGACTGAAACAGAGGGGGAATGCTCTTTAATCTCATGTCCCCTTGCATTGGACAGCACCTACTTGTCCTAGCACATTGAAGGCATCCTGATACACTGCTGATTGTGTTCTTGGTGTCTGATCATCTAAGACCTTTGACGATCAGTGGCAAAGTCTGAGCTGAGGGGTTGCTTTGTAAGACATGTAGAGGGCAAGGCCTGCCATTTACCTATGCTTTACAAATGATGTCTTATGGTCTACTTTAGATATTGACAAATGCATGGAGTATTATGGAGTGACGGGGAGTGGCATAGTGATGTAGAGTAGTGTGGTGTGGTATACCATGTTGGTAGTGGCATAGAGCAGAGTGGAATGGCATTGAGTGGGGTAGTAATAGACTTGTGGCATTGTTTGGAGTGGCGTAGAGTGGAGTAGTGTATCATAGAATAGAGTGGAGTAAAGTGGCATAGAGTGGAGTAGAATTTAATGGAGTAGTGTGTCGTGGAGTGTCGTAGTGTGGCCTAGAGTGAAGTGGTGTAAAGTACAGTGGCGCAGAGTAGATTGGCATAGAGTGCAGGGCTTGGAGTGCATTGGTTTTGAGTAAAGAGGTGTAGAGTGCAGGGGTGTAGAGCAGTGCAGAATGAGGGGTTCAGAGTGGAGCGTCATTGTGCAGGATAGCGTGCAAAGGTGTGGAGTAGTGTTGTAACATAGAGTTGCATAGAGTGCAGAGTAGAATAGTGGCGTAGAGTGCACAAGCTTAGAGATGAGTTGTGCAGTGGTGCAGAGTAGTGTCAAGATGAGTGGTGGAGAGTGCAGTCTTGCAGAGTAGACTGTCTTAGAGTGCAGTGGAATAGTCCATTGGTGTAGAGTGCAGTGGTGTAGTGTTGCAGAGTAGAGTGCTCTAGAGAACAGTGTTATACAGTACAGTGGTGCAAAGTAGAATAGAGTGGGGTAGATTGCAAAGAAGTAGAACATAGTGGGTGAGTTCAATGGCAGAGAGTGCAGAAGTGGAGTGTGTGTCAGAGTAAGTGCTGTAGAGAGCAGTGGTATACAGTACAGTGACGCAGAGCAGAATAGAGTGGTGACGAGTGCAGTGACGTAGTTTTGCA
This sequence comes from Pleurodeles waltl, assembly GCF_031143425.1. Classification (NCBI taxonomy): domain Eukaryota; kingdom Metazoa; phylum Chordata; class Amphibia; order Caudata; family Salamandridae; genus Pleurodeles; species Pleurodeles waltl. Next base: position 344,083,692 of record NC_090450.1, on the reverse strand, counting down.
TAGTAGTGTATAGTGGCGTAAAGTGCAGTGACGTAGAGTATATTGATTTGGAATAAATGTGATATAGTGTCCGTTGGCATAGAGTGCAGTCAGGCAGAGAGGAGTGGTGTAGTGCAGAGTTGCATACAGGGGCATAGAGTTGATTATTTCAGTGGAGGGCTAAGTGGCGTTGAGTGCTGTGGCATGCCGCAGAGTGCAGTGGCATAGAGTGGAGGGGTGCAGGGTAGCATGCAGTTATGTAGAGTTCAGTGATGCAGAGTGTAGTGTCATAGAGAAGAGTGGTGCAGAGTAGAATGTAGTGGCATACAGTAGAGTGGTGCAAAGATCAGTAGCAGCGAGTACAGTGGTGCTGGTAGAACAGGGTCATGTAGAGTGCAGTGGTGTACAGTACAATGGTGTAGCGTTCAGAGGATAGTGGCGTAGAATGCTATGGTGCAGAGTATATTATCGTAGAATGCACTGTTTTTGAGTAAAGTGGTGTAGAGTGCATTGGCATAGAGGGCAATGGTTAGAGTACAGTGCAGCAGTGTAGAGTGGTGCAAAGTGGTGTATCTTACATTGCAGTGGTATATAGTGGAGTGGTGCAGAGTAGATTAGAGTGTATGGCATAGAGTGCACTGGCAAGGAGTGCTACCGAGTAGAGTGCATTGGTGTAGAGTGCAGGGTAGTGGAGTAAAGTGGCACAGAGTAGAGTGCATTGGCTTAGAGTATTGCACAGTAGAGAGACGTAGACTGAAATCGCATAGAGTGGAACAATGCAAAGTAGACTAGAATGACGTAGAGTAGCGTAGTGTGAGTGGTGAAGAGTGGAGCAGTGTAAAGTGGAGTATGCATGATTCTTATAGCACACTTCCATTACACAACACATCTTCAACTGAAATGACAATTATATTTGATGTTTGTACAGACATACAGTTTTACTGCTAAAAGTATACAGCACACAAACAATAACGTGGGGGAAATGTCATCGCCTAGTATATTGTTTTGTTTTGATGGTATTAAAATATTTGTTTACCCTACACTTCAGAATTAACCCCCTCCCCCTCCTCCCCAGCCAGAAGAATTCACATAAATCCTCGCACTTTGAAGTCGGAGGGGAAAAAAGTAAACACCAAGCTCCCTCAGAAGACAAATCCCCACATTTGACCTCTGCCTTTGAATGTGCAGCAAATGTGACTAGATAAGAAAACGATTTAAAGACCTGTTTACAGAAAGGGAGCACTTGGAAGGATACTATAAACAAGGTATGGACAAGGGGAGGGAGAAACTCGAGCTGGCCAGCCTACAACATAGCCTGCAAATACAAGGCAGTGAAATGTGAGTTGCAAACCACAAAGCAAATGGTAAGATGTGGCAGGAATTTATTCCCAGGGAAGCTTATAGAATGTCCTTAAGATGTGGTTAGCAAATCATACAGCAGTGATGCCTGGTAGACTTCGACCTCAAAACCTGAGTGGCAGGCACCTACCTAATCTCAACCCAATAAAGTCTGAGTTTCTGCTATTCCTCAGTAGCTCCAAATGTCTACAGAAGCTGCTATAGGTGTAATCTGCCATCGCAAATGCACTTGATCATCATTGACTTAGAATTCCCCTTTAAGAAACATATCTCAAGAAAAGAAATAGAGCTTTGTACTAAACCTTTCTTCTAAAAGAAATAACACCCTTCCTTCCAAAAACAAATAGTGGAATCTCTAGTCCTTACAGTTGGACCAAGACAATTCTTTGCTCCGAGCTCATCACCACACCACTGTGGCATCCCTTACGACACACTGGACTGCATCTCATCAAGGATCTTTGGAAATATGACTGCTTCATCCCTGCTCAGAAGGAACTTCATTTGCCCCACCTCCAGACCTGCATCATCTTCAGGATCTGTTGTATCACTTAAAGGGCCATTGGAAACTCAACCCTGCTATTACTATGTGGTCAGGAAACTAAGCACTTTAAGTGGAGAGGACCTAACAAGAAGGCATTATATGCCAGACTGGGTATGAAAATGCGATAGAAAGTAAAAAGTACTGAATGAAGATTTTCCCTTTGCCCCCAGTCATCGAAAAACATCTCCACTGACAGAAATGCTCCAACCCTCCTGAAATTCAGGAAGAAGCTGGAGAGTTAATTTTTCAAGGCATTACCCCCCCAACCGCCAAATCCATATCTCACTGAACATTGTTGAATTGAACGAGTGATCCTTCCTTTGTTCATTATTCTGTTAACTTCCCAGTTCGGTTTGCATTATGTAGGTATCCATAATTGGCATAGTGTAACAACTTATGTACCTTAACATTCTAGAAGTAAGCAGGGTGATGGTTCACGAAATGTCTGTAGATTTGCCACTACATGTATTCAATATGAAGACATTGCATTGTAAAAGCACTATTTTAGGCTCTGTAGTGGAGTTAATATACATGGTGGTGGTCTGAGCTGATCTACATTTTGAGAAATAGCCAACGTGTATTTGCACTGATTTCCGCGTGAACCACATGCTAAATTTAGGTTGAATATGGAAGCTCTGTGATCATGCCATTGCGTGGATACCAATGCATATTAGAACAGAGAAGTCTTGAATGACCTTGGTGGGTCTCTGCACACTGGGATAGCGAGACAGAGTAGATCAGGATAGAGATGCTTTGTGAGACCTCTGGGGATGTCTCTGTGCTTGGATAGTATTATTTTGAGGCTAAGCAGGACATTGTGGGAAAAATTAGTACATTTAGCAGCACAAAAATAGAAATTTGGCGGAAAAACAATCTTAATTTAGCAGCATTTTAGCAGTAATTTATTTTGCTGCAGTTCTTCCATTGATGATACTAAACACCAAACACAGGCCAGCACACTGTTGTGAAGTCAACCAAAACATGAGTCCATGTCAAGACATTATTTATTTAAAGTATTTGTGAAGCCAGGTCTTCATCTTGATGGTTTTTAGCTAAATCTTCTGCGCAGCTGAAATCTAGTCCACCATCCTGCTGCTGATTTTATTGTAAAAGCACTAATGTACAGATGTATTTCTTAGGGCGTGAGCAGTGTCTAACTGAGAAAATAATCTTATAGGTGCTGTTGCTCCTTTCAACAGCTGCAGAACTAGTTACACAGTTCTTGTAATCCGCTGCCACCTGTGAAAGACCTGGTATGTGGTCAGTTATCCAACTCATAAACCAGTTACTGTCAAGGGAATAAGGCAGAGACTGTCTAAGCTGTGTCTTACATGCAACAAACACAGCATATGTGCTGAAATGCTTGCAGTGGTACCGGACAACAGGTGGTGCCATTTGCAGGTTCCTTCAGTGGTCCTCTGCAAGATGTTGCAAGTACTTTCACTTCTTGCTACCAGCAATGTGAAGATTTGCAAGAAGTACAACATGAAAGAAATCGGCTTCCACAGAAAGCTTCTGGAATGACTCTTCTACAAGGTTTGCCAAACAGGTGATGTGAACTGTGTTTCTATAAATATGTTTTAACACAGTTATGTACCTTGAAGATATATGTAGCATTGTCTTTGTTAAACAAAATTACATTCTAAAAAGCAGTGTTGTAATCTGCGGCTCCTGAACTGCCTGCTCTATATTCCCATTGTTGCATTGGGTGAGGAATACTCTGTCTGCTAGGTAGGTCTGGATTTGATGGCACTCTGTGATGAGACCACTGTAACTAAAGCATTCAGTACACAGCGTCCCTGAACATCCGGTATCTCATCAAATATGACACTGATATTTCGATCTTGCAGTTGCTTTCAGAAGTCATCCTTGGTTCCTAAGTATCATTTAGGAAGGTAATGTTCTTGAAGTTGATAACTTCCTGAGATTGCTCCACCGGTTTGGACTTTCCTCTGGAGAAGCCTGCACACCACAGGGTGGTCACTTTTGCTCAGGAGAATGTTGAGAGCTGCACAGACTTTGACCCACTCACTTAGTATTTTGTGGTTGGATGGGCTAGCAGCTGTACTATTTGTAAAAAGTAGGTTTCTGGGAAGAGTGAGTCTCTGCAGCATCAGCACAGTGCTGATTCATATGCTTTTGGGGTCACAAATCTTTATCCACTGTATCCTTCCAAACATGGTCCACTGCCGCCTTGAATAAAGAACAAAATGTCACTCTGCCATCTGCATGCATCATGTCTCCGTACTCCTTGACTGCTGCTGTTATGTAAGTGGGCAAATGTGATTGATTCTTTATGATCTTTGCCGACTGCATGAACTTTTCAGTTTTTCCTTTAGTGTACTGACTGGCTGCTCCCTGGCAAGCCTGGAATTCTTCGGTGAGGTGGTGCACTTGTCAGATTCATCTTATCAAGTTTGAGTCTGCTGCAGTGCCACAGAATCCTAGCTATTATTTAAACTGAATAGTGGATTCTGCGCTAGAGGTCAATGGATGGAAGCAACATAGGTTTGAGGGGATGTCATGAATGTGGAATGTAATCATCAACAATAATCCATATTTTCGTAGATTACAACTTCAAACAATAACCACACCAGTTTATTAAAAGGAATTATAAAAAATGTTTCCCTAGATTAACAACGCTAATGTGATGAAAATAACTCTCAAACACAAATGGTAAGCATATAGGATTAATAATGGTTGATTAGAACATCTAAGATATCTAAGTTTAATCAAAACGCTCGGACAAATAATCTCCAAAAGAATGACACTTATTAATAACACCAGAACTGGTAATAATGACAACGTATACATTAGGACAACACTCAAAACATGTAAATATAAATCATGAGCATTCTAAGTTTATACCCTCACTATCCACAAAAGTAGCATCAACATGTTGGGCTTCATGTAAAAAAGAATTTAGAAACACAAATTTAGGAAAAATCTTTCTATCTCGGGTAATTCTAAAAACATCATTAATATGCAGCAATCAGATTTAAGTTGCAGCTAGTACCGGAAAAGCAAAAGAGACCTATATAACAAACAAATTGCATACAGCACCCAATGATAACAACAAGTAGTCTACTTTAGCAAGGGGTCACTATCCGGTATGTCTTTAGAAGAATTGGGCCTAACAACAGCTAAACCCACACATATGACTCGGATCTCCAAGCTTCCAGTTCTCCAATTCTAAAATCTCAAATCTGACTGGAGAAAATCCTGCTCATCTTGTTACACTAATCTTCAAAAAGCTTGTGATTGGTCAGTTCATGGGGAGGTTACGTTTCAGCCAATAGAAGTTTTAATTGATAGCCTAAAATACTACATCGTATTAACCAGGATATGTTCTCAACAGTAACATTTCCACTTCAGTCTCGTCTGTAGCTCCATTGTTCCATCTCATCTGAACTTCTCTTCTCAGGAAGAATCTTTCTCACTTGCTACTTTTACTTCCATCCTCGAGTAAGAAACCAGGTATTAGTAACATTCTCAAACAATTGAACACTCAACGTATTCAAAAATTCTGTTAAACATGACCTTGTAAGACATACTGCAGAAACCCACTAGGGGTTGCTGTGAGCACATATATTAGAACATTGAATACACTTTTATGTAAGCATTGAATTATGGAAAATAACCACAACACTTAGTTAGAATTGTTTGCTCAGTTAGGAACAGAAATGAACTGTGGCGACCATTTTCAAAAGTCACCCGTTTTCACATGTTAATTATGCATTTAGTATACCAAAATCATCAATGAACATGTTCGAAAATTCACACTCAAGTCCTCCTTGGAGATGTGGTGTACTACCACTTGATAAGCCTGCAGACATACAGAGTGTTATTTCACATATCCCAAAGGGACACAAAAAAAAAGAGGAAAAAAAAGCTTAGTCCAAATGTTTAAAGAAAACGCAATTTCAAAACACAAGCTGCTGTCTAAAGCACTTGCAAAAAAAATCCCACAAAACGTCTTGAAACAAAATCACAGTGTAAAGTAGAAGTCAATCTAGATTGAGTTAAGCAAATGTAGTTTTAAAAACAGAGTTCTGCAGCAAAAAAGGAAAAGCCTAAAAACATTTGAATTGAAGTTATGGTTGCAGAGTCGGAATAGAGAAAAGAAGTTATTTGCAATTAGGTGGAGCACTTGTTAGATCCTTAGCTCCATGTTTGAGTCCTCTGTGGAGGAGGGGTGCACTATCACTCGACTGGCCTGCAAAAATATTAAGTAATACTTCAGATACTTCAAAGAGAGAGAGAATCACAGCTAAGGGAGGAAAAAGCAAGAGTACAAATGTTGTAAGAAAATACAATTAAAAAAGATCTGCCTAATGCGCTTGCAAATAAATAAAAAAAATGTGAAACAAAATTGTAATAAAAAATAATATTTTTTTAAATGGAATTGAGCAAATATAGTTTATAAACCGTAGACCGAGGCAAAAAGGGAAAAATCAGAACCCTTTTAAACTGAATTATTTATTGCAGGGTTGAAATAGAGACAAGACGTCCTTTGCATTTAGATAGTGTGCTTTTAGGAGTCCTCTGTGCAAATTAGTTGTCTTTAAGAGTGTGCTGTACTGTCAGTAGATGTACCTGCAAATATAATGTATTACTATTCTGTCTCCAAAGTGGAAAAGAGTCACTGCAACTGGAGAAGAAAGTGGGGTCCAAATTTTTAAGGAACAAGCAGTTTGAAAACAAAAGCTAATATAAACTGTTAGAGTGAAAATGGTTAAGGAAAATATGAACATGCTTTCAAAGCATGTGCTAAAGTAACCGCAACACAAATGAAGAAAAAAGCTGAAGCAAATCTACAAAGAACATTGGTGATGCTGAACAATTTGAAACATCGAACTGTCTGCAACAGGTTAAAAATAGAACAGTCATTTGAAAATAAAAATAATTAAAAACCTTACAATCTAACTTACATGGCGGTAGTTAAAAAAAAAAAAAAAAAAAAAAATAGTCCACACCAAAAACTGTAGCAACAAAAGAATGAAGCTGGTGGAATACATGGGCTGAAATTTGTGACAGGAACAAAAAAATATTCTACTTAAAATGACTTTTTAGCAATCTTATTTCATTTAAGAACCAAAAATATTTTAAATACTTTGCGAAAACCAGAAAAATTCTGGAATGCAAGAGCACAAGTTTAAGTTGGATTGCTCCAGTGGGTTAGGTCATATTTAACCCTTGAATGGAAAATCCAGGTGCATAACAGCACAAATTCTATCTTTTCTACTCTGAAAAATGACAATACAAAAATCTCGATCCAGGCCACAAAGTTCTGGGTGTTCGTATGTATACCAACTCTCAGAAAGTGTCCCTAATGCCAGACGAACGTGAGCCGCAGTCAGCCTGGCAGGACAGGTATTATCCAATTACCCGAGTGCCCAGTAACTGCACAGGCAGATTTCTCCCCACTAGGACTTTACAAAACACAAAAAGGTTGGAACCACATAGCCCCTTTACCTGCCACCCACTTCCCAGTACACTGCCATCTATCCTTGAAACACTGCTCCTTCCCCAAACATACTGCCTTGTACCCAGTCACTTTCCACTAGTTGGGCCTGCAGATGTCCCCCCCCCCCCCCCCCCCCCACACACACCCCCATCACCCATCTCCCAATCAAAGCACCAGTGCCTTTTCCACCTCACCATGCTAAAGTAGTTCTGAGTCACCACAATCAAAGCACCTGTGCCCTTTCCACCACATAACCACCCAAAGGTGTGATGGAGAAACAGCGGGCCGGAGTCACTTTTCTTCACACAAGGATCCAGTATCCCCTCCAGAATATTTTGTGGTGGGATAGCAAGGCATGTAGGAACCAGTGTTCTTTGGGTTAAAGTGGAAGGGGGCATTATAGTGGGCAGTATTTTGGGGTGGGTGTGTTTTGTTTCACTAATGACCGAGATGAAACACTTGTGCACTGACAAAAATCTCTGGAATGCGCTTCTTAGTCTAAAGAAACATTTATTCAATCACTTAGCAAGTTGTGTAAAGGAAGGTCGGTAGAATTGAAAATGGACCTTTAAAATGTGTGCCACAATAAAGTGAGACCATGTCCAAAGAATCTTCAATCTATAAACAGCAAATGTATACATTCAAAGATACAAATACCTATATTTGGGTACATATATTCATACACAATGCAAAGCAAATAATTGGTAAAAATTCATCACCATGGGGCACAGTTGCTCCTTATCCTTCTCCTGCCAGCAAGTTGTTGACCCCAGTTCGACTGCATGAGAAAGAGCAATCTACCCTCATGGGAATATATCAGGCATTCAACGTCTCAGTCCTGATTGAGATCTCTGAATCTCCCCACTGTTGACCTGGGTCTCTTATATAGTTTTAACAAACAAGAGAGGAGAATTCTAGAAACTCCCTCCCACTTCATAAGTTTATTATTCAAAACAATGCTGGTTATTTTAGGTCAGCTTTGAAAATAACACGGCGGGAATTAGCCAAAATCCCATGGTGCTTCTATCAAAATCGTTCCCTAGTACATTCTTATCAGCCTAAGCCCTTGATGAGAGAGAACACGTAGAATAGAAAACACGTTGTGTTACATGTTTTGTACGGACTCACACTTTTGTCTTTTTTTTTTTTTTTTTTTTTTAAACATAGTTTATTGCAATTTCGGTCAACCAGTGAGCAGGTGAACATAGTATAAGATAACATACAGTGATCTACATAGACTCTGAGGGCAAGAGCTTTTTCAATCTACACATCCCTGCTCTAACAGCAATCAAATGTTGCAACAACAACCCTACCCCCCCACCCCTCAACCTCCCAAACAGTGCCCCACCCCCCAGTGATGATGCTAGTAGCATATCTGGACAGTTGTATTGTATGTAGGTGTGCTATGAAAGAGTCGACCCTCTGCTCATAATTTAGTGTATCCCTCGTCTAGTCCATCCGTAGGATCCTGCCCTGGGTTCATCCGTAATGGCACCAATGGACTGGGTCTATCGGCATCTTCACAAAGCATCCAACCATCATTCAATCAGGGGTCTGGACACAATCGACATTCCTCCTTAAAGGAGTCTAATATCGTGTCCCAACCTTGCGCCGCCAACCCCTTCTGGCCTCACCATGTAGAACAGCGCTCTCGCACCCAGCCCACTTAATTAGTTCTCTAGTCCATTGGGACAGTCTCGGCCCTTACTGGATTCTTCCAGGACATCGCTATTTCCCTCTTGGCCAGTACGTAGGACAAGTCCCGGAACCTGTTGGTTATTTTGTACTTAGCCATGCGTGGAAACTAGCCAAGCAGACCATGACCTATTGTGCAGGGGACTTCCCTTCCTATCGCTCCAGCAATCAGTCGGCTCACCTCCGCCCAAAACACCTCTGCCGTAGGGCAGCTCCAGAACATATGCCTAAATTCTGCCTTCTCTAGCCCGCACCTCGGGCAATGTACTCCCTCCGCTCCAAAGTACCTGCTGATCCGCTCAGGGGTGAGATATGCCCTATGTAGTACATACAAATGAATAAGCTTAAATCTGGCATCACAAGTCATTTTGGGGAAGCCCCCCAGAATACGCTCCCAGTCCGCATCGGATATAGTTGTGCCCAGGTCTACTTCCCAGGACGATTTGAGCTGAGTCAAAGGTATGGTCCTATCCGGCTGAACCCTGCTGTAGAGATTAGAAAATGCCTTAAAGGTGCCAGAAGAAGTCGCCAAATATGTACAGGTTGTTTGTGCAGTGAGCTCTCCTGTCCGTCTCAGCCAATGTTTCCTGATACTAGACACTACTGAGCCATATAATAAGAAGTGCCCTCCCTGTAGACCGAATTGTGTCCAAAGGACTTCAAAAGGCATCAGCTTCCCCTCTGTAAATAGTGCTCCTACGTCTGTATCCCGGCCTCCACCCAGGACTGAAGTCCACCCCAGTCACCCCGATGGGGCAAAGCTCTTAGGGACAAGAGGGGTAAGTCAGGGGAGTAAGGGGCCTTTACCTTAAGTTTATGTAAGAAGCCCCTCCAACACCGAGCGAGGACTTTAAATTCAAGGGAGTCAAGCGTCCCAGTACCCGGACACCACCACAACAGTTCGTATAATCTAGTCTCTGGGGGAGTAAATGCCTTTACCCCAACCCAGTCGCTGCTCTGTTGGCTATCCATTGCGCCAACCACTGGAGCTGCGCTGCCAAGTAGTAAGCCTCAAAGTCAGGGACTGCCAGGCCCCCGTCTGTGGACCGCCTCTGAAGTTTGGCCAGAGCCACTCGCTTCCGTCCGCGCACCCCCCCCCCCCCCCCCCCCCCCCCCCCCAGAGAAAAGCAATGACCATGGACTCCAGTTCTGCAAACATGGTCTTAGAAATCCATACTGGCCGGACCGTGAAATGGTACAGGAGGCGAGGCAACACCACCATTTTAAGGATGGCTACCCTCCTCGTGACAGATAGAAGTAAGGTTTGCCAGAAAGCCATGTTGGAACGGAGGGACCGCAACGAGCCTCCGATATTGCTGTCTATTATATCCTGTGGGTCATGGAAAATCCTGACCCCCAAGTATGAGAGGCATCTTGGAACCCACTGGACATTTCCCAACTCCAATGGTGGGGCTACAGTAGCGTTCAAGGGAAACAGGCCGGTCTTGCCCCAATTCACCCAAAGTCCAGAGAGCTCACCAAACTGCGAAAGTATCCGTTGGGTTTGGGGAAGGTCTCTGTGTACATCGTCTAAAAAGATCAGCAGGTCATCCGCATACAACGATATCTGATGTCTCCTGCCCCCTGCCACTATGCCGGGACCCCCACCATCACCGCGCGCTGCGGCCGCCAATGGCTCCATAGCCAGCGCAAACAGCAGCGGCGATAGGGGACACCCCTGTCTGGTACCCCGCTCGACCACATAAGGTCTGGATATAGTCCGTCCTGTCCGTACCCTAGCAGTGGGCTCAGTATACAACAATTTGACCCAGGCAATATATTCAGGTCCAAAACGAAGGCGGGACATCACTGTATAAAGGAAAGCCCACTCCAAGGTATCAAAGGCTTTTTCTATATCGACTGCAAGCACTCCAGGGGGCTGGGCTAGTCGAATTCTGATCGTTCATGACTGCTATAAATCTGCGTATGGTATCTGCTGTGTTGCGCCCCTGGATGAACCCTGCCTGGTCAGTATGTATTAGCGTTGCCATGTGGGGGAGCAGTCTAGAGGCCAGTACTTTGCTGAGGATCTTGTAATCCAGGTTCAGCATGGATAAAGGTCTGTATGCCCCGGCTTCAGCAGGATTTTTCCCAGGTTTAAGCAAGGGCACTATTACCGCCTCCCTCGCTGTTGCCGGCAAAATTCCTTGGTCTCTGGCGGATTGATATAGAATCTCGAGCCTAGGAGCTAACAAGTCTATATACATGGCATAGAATTCGATAGGAAGACCATCTGTCCCCGGAGTCTTTCCCCTCGATAGTTCACCAATGGCCCTCTGAATCTCTGGTTGTGTAATGGGACCCCCAAGTTGTGTCGCAGTGTCTGGTGGTAGTGTCTGCAACTGCAGCCTAGATACATAACTATTGGTGGAGTTACCGTCAGGATGAAGAGTACTTTTATATAATCGTTCGTAAAAGGTCATGAGGTGAGAGTTAATTTGCTCCAGCCCGTGAAGCGGATCCCCCCATTCCGGTATCATTTCCAGGATAGGTGATGCCTTATGCGTTTGCGACACTACCCATGCTAATATCCGACCCGCTTTGTCTCTCTCCCCGTGTGGTCGTGTGATATAGTTTTGGTAGTCGAAGCATCGAAGACGCTCCACACAGTCAGCGACCGTTGCTCTAAGATAGTAGGTTGAAGGAGCGGATTTTCAGGCCTTTTTTTCTCCGCCTCCCGCAGCTCACTCTCCGCTTGTTCAGTGTCCCTAAGTAGAGTCCTTCGGACCCCCACCGCTCCCGCAATACAGCGCCCCCGTACCACCACTTTAAAAGCGTCCCATTCAATCAAGGGGTTATTGGTCAAAGCCTCGTTATCTACAAAGAAGTGGGTAATATGTTGTCTCAGCTCCTCCCGAAAGGGTGCGTCTTCTAGGGACTCAGACTTCAGCCACCAGGTGGGGATGCGGGGCGGGGGTGAACCCCAGCGTAACTCTAGTAACAGAGGGTTGTGATCAGAGATTGTGCGGGTCAGGTATTCAACATTATGCACCTGAGGGAAGATGTCTGGGGAGCAAAAAAACACATCTAAGCGGACATGGAGCTCATGCCAGGGAGAGAAGTAGGAATAGTCTCTGGTCTCAGGGTGTAGCCGTCTCCAGACATCCACCAGCCCCCAATTCGCCTGCCAGGAGGAGAATAGCCCTGCCACTCTCATCAGAGGGGAATCATGTAACGGAGGGTGCGAGCGATCCCTGGAGGGATTGGCCACACAATTAGTCGCCCCCCATCACTAGGGGGAACTGCAAATAGGTGGCTAGGAGGTCCGATAAGCGTGCAAAGAACTCACCCTGGTCCCAGTTTGCAGTGCTAGCCCCTCAGCCTGGGTTAAATGTGTTTCTTGGAGCAACGCAATCTGAATCCCCCTCCGCTGTAACTGTGAGAATACCTTATATCTCTTAGACATTGTGTGCATGCCCCGTACATTCCATGAGATAAATTTGTAAATGCCTAACGTCACCATAACCGTGTTTCAATCCCCATCTGTGACATGCCCCATGCAGGGCTAGCAGATACCACGAAGATCCCTACTCTCACACTATACAACACCAGTAGTCCAATGTTAAACATCCACCACACACCACTCCCCCTAAACAAGCCCCAACAATTAACATCCCAACTCCCCTTCCCCAGGACAAAAGTTTGAACGGCTCTCATCCAAACTTCTTGAAATGTCAACTAGATTATCAAAAGCGGGGAACACCTAGATCACAAAAGGAGTGGGCCATCGCTCCAATCCCCACTACCGGATTGCAAGATATAGTAGTACTTGTGGGCCCAGATCCCATCCAATTGGCAGGTACGACCGCGAGAGTGACAACCAGTGCGCCCACCTCACCGGCCACTACGGTGTCCGCCAGAGAAGGCCCTCATGACCAGGACAACTGGTGCAAGTGTAGTTCGATGGGAAGACCCTCATATGATACAGTCAGAAGTGCCTGGGGTTATGGCTGGGCCCGATCTGTCGGATACATGGGAAGTCTCGGATTCATGGTCCGAATCAGATGGTTCACAGTCCGCATTGAACTGTACTTGGGATCCGCGATCAGAGCCGCTCAATGAAGCTGCTGCCTCCATGGCTTTTCGTCTCTGTTTGCATCTCCACAGGGGAAGGACTATTTACTATACGGGCCGTGTTGCGCTTAGTCCCTCTCCTCCGTCCATGCTCAGGGCCCTGTGCCAGAGGACCATTCCCCTCATGTGGAAATTGATCAAGCCATTGCCATACCTCCTCTGCCATAGTGAAAAACTGTGTACTGCCTTTGGTCACTACCCTAAGCTTTGCGGGAACAGCATGCCATATTGCAGACCCAGTTGGCGCAGTTTCTGTTTGGCATCCCTGAAGGTGGCCCGTTGTTTCTGTACTTCCCGAGAGATATCTGGGAAGATACGTACTGTGTGATTGTCCACATGCGATCCCCTTTGGTCCTGCTTTGGTGCAACAGGTAATCCCTATCTCGGTAATGAAGAAGTCTGGCTATTATAGGTCGCAGGGGGCTCCCGGAGGGGGAGGACGCGTCGGAACTCTATGTGCCCTCTCGATCGCAAAAAAAGGAGAAAGTCCATCGTCCGCTAAGTCCTCTCGGAGCCACAACTCGAGGAACCCCGCCAGGCCAGTTTGTGGAACACTTTCAGGCATACCAATCACCTGTATGTTACTGCGTCACGATCTATTTTCCGCATCTTCGGCCCTTAATTCTAGGGCCCTGATCCGGTTCTCCAGCTATTGTGTAGACTTAGTGGCATCCTTAACCTCCGGAAGAAGCTCTTTAAGTTGTCTGTTGGTGGTGGACACCTTTTCGGCCATGTGACGGTGATCATCTCGCAGTACTGTGAGATCCGTGGCCCAAGTGTCGATTTTCCCCTCCAGTGCTACACAGGAAGCCGTTATAGCTTGTAGGACATCTTGAAGTGTGGGGTCACCGTGTCCCTCTCCTGAAGCGCCATTCCTGGGGTCAGGCGGGTGTAGACCTGCCGAGCCAAGCAGCCTCGCCGTTCGCGGAGGGCGCATTCAAGCGTGCAAGTCTCCCACCCAGTATCTGGGGGCCCCTTGCACTCTCATGTAGGCAGCACTGCACATCTAGGTGGTCCCCTGTATAGGAGGGCCGTATGCACCGTGTCTCAGTGCAGGCCAGGTTCGCCCTATCAAGCCGCCGACGTCATTCCCATCGTTCCAGCTCACCTCAGGAGGTCCTTGGAGTCGAGCCTCCCCAGAAGAACCCTCCGGCGTTGCCGTGCTGACTGCGATCAGTCGCCCTCAGAGGGGAGCAGACAAAGGAGCTCTGGGGGAGCCTTGGAATTATCGCATCCGACCGTGATCCACTGGATCCTTCCCTCGGGTGCCGGCCGCCATGTTGTGTGTGCCCCGCAGCACTCAGCCGAGCACAGTCGCAGTGCTGGGCCCCACTGTTAGTCGGTGCTGGGCCCACAGAGGGAACCGCGAGGTCCTCTTATAGTTCTTGACTCATAGAGGGGTGGGCTGGATAGGATCCGGGAGTTGCTGCAGTGGATTGTGGGCCGCCGGGAACGCTGGTCAGATCGTGGCCGCCATCTTGTTTTTTTTCACGGCACTCCGTCGCCCGCAAATTCGGCCCCAAAACTCTCTTCCCTTCGGGGCCACGCCCACCAAAATGAGTTTCGGGACCCCCTCGCACTTTCAGCCAGACAATGGGGCGGGTTGGGGGTCCCCTGCATTTCAGGCTGGACCGGAGTGGGGATCGCTAGCAGGAGCCTCACGGAGAGTCTTCTTCTGCCATCGGCATCAGGCCACGCCCTCGACTGAATCTTGTAGGGAATCACTCTTGAACCTTTTACGTGGCAGTGAAGCTAAGGCTAAGCTGAAAACAAAATGGAGTCTGTAACTTGTGACCCCTAATGTGACGGTGGTCAGCTAAGCCAAGTGCGAGTGGTGCATCACAGAGTCAGTGGTCGAAACACAAATATCCCTACAGGGTTGGGGGGAGGGTACTTCACAGGGGTGTGGAATTTAATAAAATATGTATTTGTTCATAGCTAGCTCAGTTTAAATCTACCTATCCTGTAAAAAAATAAATAATAATCCACTTGTCCCTTTGGTGCCATGGAGTGAGATGACAAATTTTCACAGTGATGTCAATATGTATGAGCTCTAAAAATAGCCTCTCTAATTATGCAAGAGTTTCTATTATAGCAGGATACTGATACTAACTTCCATGTTCAGCCGTCCTGTTTAATTATGTGTCATTAGTTTTCAGCATATCATGTTGTAATTATCCGTATCCATAGTGATTCATACCTGAAGACTATTATCTCTTCAGGTCCATTGTTGTAGCTCGTCTAGTAGTTTTTTTCCTACATTAGTTATTGATACTAACTATACCATGGTTTTGCAACAGTTCTGCTGATTTACACACTTGATCTGGAACCTGTGAAGCTATAGTTCCAGGGTTGGAATGCCCTTTTGAGTCTGTGCAAACCTACAAATGTGCACATTTGTGTTTTCACCAGATCTTTTCTAATCTTTTCTCACATTGAGAAAGGTTGGGAATTATCTCCTCACAAGGGAAAAAGTAAAACTTTTTCCAGGGTGGAAAAAAACAGGGGTTGGAGGGAAGATGAAATTGCAAATGCCAGTAGATTTTAGCACGAGCAAATCCATGCATGTATATTTGCATGTGCTAAAATGCACTTCAAGGTTTTCTAGGAGTACAGTTTTCAGGCCTTCTGTATATTCTTGTGAATTCATGAGTCATAAATCTGCAATAATGCATGAACATATACCAGGGGTGCACTTTTCTGACTTAAAGATTTAGGCGCATAATTAAGTCTGGTGTTAACCAAGAGCTTTTGTTCTTATCTGTCTGTCTATCCTGTGAGTGATGTCATTGTGCTCTTTCACATGGAGCATATTGGCACACAAAGTAGTTTTTCACTGCCTAAGACTACTGTGGCAATGTGTGCTTTGTGAGACCAAAAATAATTTTGCTTTTAGCCAGTGTATTTGCTATAATGGCCTGGGTCTAGCACACCCCACTACATACAAAAACCCTGTCAAAACAAGACACAAAATGAAAAAACAAAAAGGCTGACCACCAACACCGGGCCTATTGGCTTTGCTGATGCTTATTTTCATGTTTCTCATTACCTTGTAACTGATTGTAATCTGATTTTCCATTATGAGTATTTGTTTAAATACTAGCAGGTATCAAACATGTTTTACAAAATGATGCCTCAAAGAAATGGTACCTAGCATTTAATAGTTTAACAAAACTTTTTTCCTTAGTTAGATTTCTTTGTGAGTTTTTTTTTTTTTAAAGCCAAGTATCATTACTCTTTATTTGAAGCTTCTGCAAGTATTTGCATCTAATCATAGAGCATTATGGGAGCCTCATTGTTTTAACTTTCAAAATGTGTGTAAAGATGTTTATACTAGAACCACTGTCAGAACGATCCGAGCTCACAGAATTTCCTTAAAACGTTTACCCTAATACTAAACGCATTGCATTAATGAACCATGTATATTAGTTCTCACAGCATGATCGTATGGATACAAATCTAAATGTAACTGCAGACAGCGGTCTGTCACAGAATCATAAGTTTGCACTGTGAACTGGCAGGGAAAGGGTTTGTGCTGCAGGTGACTGGGCCTGCTTGTCACAAGTACAAAATAAATGTGAAAACCTGTTGTCTGTGACCCCACACAATACATCCTGGACGTTGAGCTTTAGGAATTTCACACCCGGGCTTCAGTTGTAGCATGTCAGGCCACGGAGTGGAGGCAAAGGGGTCTGGCAGTAAAATGCCAAGACAGTTCTTGTCCATTCACTGTCTAGTTGCTGTAGATTTATCCTACCAGACTTTTCTCTAGGTTTGTTGTAGGTAAAAGTATCTGTTTAAAATTAGATTTTAATGTGAGATGTGGGAGGGCACTAGAAGATGTGATTTTACCATAGTTTACTCTCCACACACATCCCTATCTGTTAGAGGTCAAGTGTAGTGTGGTTGAAGGCATTCCGCATCTTGGAAATTCGCTGCAAGGGTAGTTGGGCCCTAGGAACTTTTGCCCTGTTGGTTAGAGAATGCCCAGGAGTCAATCCCACTCAGTGGTGACTGCCAGTCATAAATGTGGCTTGCTCCTCTAGGCACCCACTTCAAAACACCACTGGACCTGCTGTCTGTGATCTGAAAGGAGCCCTGAAATACTGGACCTGCTCCTTCCTGTAGCCAGGAAAACGAAGTGGGCTCTAAGGGTGAGGTGATTGACCTCCTGTGTGGTTCATAGAAGCCAACACGATTGCATGATGCCTTTCTATGTGAGTAACCATCTGAGCTGTGGCAACTGTACCTGGACTATTGTTGCATTCTGCCTGGCTCCCTGTGAGTCTTTTAAATGTCTGGAGCCCTGTGGGCTTTGACAGTGTACTCCTGGGATAGACTGGGAATTACTGGTGAACATATTTTACCTCTTCCTTTAGTCCTTTACCCTAAAGGACTAAAGACAGAAGGTAGCATCGTTTCACCAGGGTGAATCCTGTTGGATGTATTCAACTGGCTCTCAAACACAGTCAGAATCATATTGTGCCTAGGTTCCGATCTAACTTGGCTATTACTGGCACTTTGTTTTTTGACTCTTTCTATGTAAAAAGTTAATGATACATATGTCTGCTTCCCCTTTCGTTTTTTGTTGTTGTCATTTTGGTGTCAGTTTCTTTACTAAAGTTTACTTCATTTTTCAAAGTTGGTATGTAAATTTTATTGTTTTGCATCCACCTTTATTGTTTTAGTACTGCATAAGCACTTCACACGTTGCCTCCAAACTAAGCATGTCTGCTTAGCGCCAAATCCACCAGGGGATTGAGTTGAGTGGTGGCTGCGGCATGTTGACCGCCCAAGTTAGTTTGGAAGGGTTGTGCGGTGGAAGGGGCACTGGTGCCTTAGAGTGGAGGCAATGGTGGGTTTTGAGTGCCTTGGGTGAGAAAGTGGTGAATGGGCCTGTTGGAGGCCCAAGTTACGTTTGAGGGATTTTGGGGTGGAAGAGGCACTAGTGCCTTGGCTGGGTTGATGGTGGGGTAGAGGACCTTGGGTGGGAGGAGTGGTGACCTGGGCCCAATGTACATTCGAGGGGGTTGTTGGGTGGAAGGAGCACTGGTGCCTTGGGTGCAGGTGGAGTACCTTGGGTGGGGTGGAGTACCTTTTTTTTGTTGGAGTTGTGACTGGTGCTTTGGGTGGGTGAGGGATGACAGGTGCTCGAAGGAGGCTGTACACATGCCAGTATTGGGAGAGGGTGGTGTTAGAAATTCCCCCACCCCCTGACCACCCCCATCCGTAGTACCAAACAATTTACGGGTAGGCCACATGCGCAAGGGCGGCAGAACTGAATTCAATATTGTATATTCGTCTACAGATGTCTCCGTGCTGAGATAGCTGATTAGAAGTATTGTGATAGCCTGTTACATAGCTCTTCAGCTTTGCCCAGGCCACCTGAAGTATGTGGCAGAGAAAGACCAAATTATGCAGACACACTGATTGAATTGGATGACACGAAAAGCTAAACTGTGCAGCAAGGAATGAAAAATGATGCTGCATATTAAGTGATTAGGAGGCACATGTATGTCTCTTTTGTACAAAAATAAACATATTTAAACATACATCCTGATTAAAGAGTTATTCATCAACAATTATATTGACTTCCATGAAAGCACAGGAATATAATTGTTTTTAATTGTAATTTCTACTTTCAAAACGAAAATGAATTTTGAATACATAGTGTTTCGCTCAGCTAAGACTGCATCTGGTTAATGTTCTAAAATGTGCCTTTTGTTTCAACTTCACCCTGTGTTCTCATTATATAGCCACCAGAGGTGGCAAGTTTAAAAATATTTCTGTTTCTTATCCCTTCCAGCCGTAAAATTGGGAGTTTCAAATGAAGGTCAATTTTACCTGTACACAAGATCACATGGCCCAGATTCATTTTTAGAAATCCAGGCAAGAAGCAGTGGTTTCAAACCTGCCTATGTTGGATGAGTAGTTCGCCCAGTCATAGATTTTCCGCTACTCTGTTCTTAAGCTCAATTTAACCCTTCTATTGCTCCTTTGACACATTTACCTGTGTTGTGCATGGTTTCTGGTGCTGGTGAGAGGTGTGCTGCTTCGGCTAATGGCTGTTGGTGTTTGATTTCTGCCCAGTAGTAGCTTCAAGTGAGAGTACTGGCGGATAGAGCAAAGCATGTGCTCTTTAAGTTCACTGTACTACTGTGGTGGATGTAGCCAGATCAGAGGGACAGGTAAACGCAGGGCCTTGCTGTGGTGACTTAAAATCATGCAGTAAGGAAGTGAACGAGCAGGATTGAGGCACTCATCTCATTCTTGCATTGAAGGCTAAAAATCTCAAACAAAGATTTTTCTGAAAGTGCCATTGTTAACTTCCCTTAACACCAGATTTTCATTTTTAGGTCATTTTGGTGTGCAGTCTGCCTTTCTCACTGGTTCAAAGCACTGATCACCGTGGTTGCCAGTGGTAACAAAGCAAGTATTCACTAATTAGATCATCACCACAGTAGGCCAGTCCCCGAGCAAGGATCCTCCTACTTGCCACCAGGCAGGGCATCAAAGGCAGCCGCGCAGGCTATGGCCAAATGCTACCCCAGAGGTGCACTGCGCTCTTTCTGTCTCTCTTAACACCCTCCCCCCGACCATACCCAGATCCCTAAAGGCCCAACATTTTCTATGTCAAAAACTCCTAACGGGGCAGATAGGGTGATTTATCCACAATCTGCTCTCCTGTGAGCAGAAGGCCCACTGGACACCATAGCTGTTTATTATATAAAAAGTGAATATTTTTAAAAATGGTGGTCGCCCTATTCCCTGAGGGAGCAGAAATCTCGCAAGATTTGAGCGTTTTAATCGTTTGCTGACCTATTTCTGACATCTGGCTATGATCATCCCTAAAGGACCAGTAGTCTTTTTGCCTCCTTTGCGGCCTTGTGCTCGATTACTGCAACCTTCCTCATGGCAAGTGAAGGCAAATTTTGATTTATTTGGGTATCTTTTTGCAATTTAGTCTAGCAAAGGGGATGGGGACTAGGGGAGAGGTCTAACCCTCCATTTTGCCTCCCTTGTGTGTCAAACTGACTGATGCCTAGAAAGAGGCGGTGGGGGGCACAGTTCACTGTAAGGATGATCAAGACCCACACACCATCCTGTTTCTCACTTAAGTCTCTGATAGTCTATTGGGTTTAAGGACCCCTCAGGATGAGTAATTATGCGGCAAACTCCTTAAAATCCACCCAGACTATCGAAGGATAAAACAAATGGGGCCTGCTGGACCATCTGAGCTTCAGGACCCAACCTCCAACAGTAATTTTGTACATGTAGATGCAGAATATGGAGATTCCACTATCCATGCCAGCCCATATATCAGACATATACTTATAAAAATCCCAATTTCATTTCACTTGACATACTGAATGGTTGCAGTGTTTGGCCTCAGTCGTACATCAGCGAACCATACCAACCTTCAGCATTTCTGAATCCTCAAAAGAAATAGAGGTTGGTGTAGGTTGCTTGGATGCCAGCATCTTGTCTTACCTGTAATGCCCTGTGGGCTTGAATGTACAGGTTAGAAAATCGTATTTTTACCCATACATTGTGACTAGAAATTCTGTCTTTATCAGCCAATGGCCTATGTTTTATCACACTCCATTCCCATGCTTCTCCCTGTAGAAATATGGCCTCTATTGTGTGAGTGGAACTAACACACATTATGGCTTCTGAGTGACTTCTAGCCCCAGATTTCATACATTTTGAATATTCTACAGGTGTCAGACTGGATCTGTAAACTTTTCAGCAGTACTTCTGCGCATCAGTAGTTGGTTCCATGTTGGTCCACACTGACACTGTTCCACTCCTGAAATATTAGGAGCCTATATAGACGCCACTACCACGCGCTGATGTCAGTTTCTTTCTGTACCACCATATGTGGATCTGGAGCTACCTCTCATCTCTGAGACCCTTACTTTGATTTTAAAAAGAAAAAAAACAGTGTGTAAGGGATATGTCACCTCCCAAAACAACAGGTTTCAATCCTGGTTAAAGACTATCTCAAACAAATGTCTGTGACATATCCTGACACATGTTACTTGTGATACCTTTGGTGGAGCCATGATACGAAGGCGTGCAGTGACTGCATGTTGATGAACCTTAGGGGCCATACAAGACTGCGAGGCAAAACTACACTGCCAAGCACTGGAAGACTCTGCAACAATACCATTCCAAGGAAAAGGTTTGGCCCTAGTTCCATTCAAGATACAGAAGTCACCAAATCAATCCAGGGGCCGGTCTTCTTCTCGATCCAGATCTTCAGGTAAGTTCTAAAAAAGACAAAATAAATATAAGCATGATTTGGCCAGACACAATAAATATAAGCATGATGTGACCCTGTCCGGGTACTCTCGCTGTCAGGAAGATGCAGGGTGGCACCATACATTTGTATCTCTGTCCCAAACTCAACTTAAAGATGATCCCGCAAATTGTTTTGGCACAGTCCGTTTCCAGAGCTGTCTGTCACTCCTAAGCAGGTGGAAGAGTTCTGTTTGGCCATGCTTTAACTCTTTGGATCCTTGCCCTCTCCCTCTGATGCGTCTGCGGGCCTCATGCAGGGAAGAGGTTCTCTGCCTGGGTTACCACTGAGGTGTTTACCCTCTATGACCGCTGGACCCCCTGAGCCCATAATGGGGCCTCCTCTGGCACCTCTTTTGATTCCACCCCTGGCACCTCTTTTGATTTCACCTCAGGCACTGCGGTCCATGCCGTTTTGTGGCGCTTTGATGTAAACTTTGGAAGCCAACTCCATGATTGTTCTCTGTGGTGTTGATTTGTGCTGTTTAGACCTTGACCAAAGTTGCACCCAACTGCCATTGATACTCCATTTCCTCTGCTTTATCTACCACAGCAATGACCGCCCACCCTCCGTTTCCTATTCAGCATGGATTCAAATTCCGATTATTGGGGGTTATTACAACATTGGAGGAGGTGCTAATCCGTCCCAAAAGTGACGGTAAAGTGACGGATATACCACCAGCCGTATTACGAGTCCATTATATCCTATGGAACTCATAATAAGGCTGGTGGTATATCCGTCACATTTGGGACGGATTAACACCTCCTCCAAAGTTGTATTCACCTCCGTGATGTGGGTGATGAAATTGGCTGACTTTATCATGAGGAGAATTGGTATGGCAACATGCAGGAGGTTAGTGGCCTTGATAGCTCCCTTGAGTCCAGACTCCTTTCATTCTCTAGCCTGCCACTGAGAAGAGTGCTCTCTGTCATGTTTATGGATTGGTGGGGCGTTTGAGTGAGCTTTAAACTCTGTGTATCCACTTGCCATACACTATCTTCTTTGCAGACAAATTGGTTCTGCAGACCTGCTCATCCTTTCGTCTAAAGTTGTAATGCTATTCCATGTTGGTCAAAACATCACCCTGCTGGTGCTTTATTCTCTGCCTCATCTCTCTAAGGAGGAGATATTCTTTTGTATGGACTCTAAGAGAGCTCTGAGACTCTTTGTAGAAAGTTCCAAAGAACACTCAGTTGATTCTCAGCTATTTGTTGGGTTTCCTGGAACGAAGAAAGGGAAGGCTGTGCAGAAGAGAGACCGCACTTGCTAGATCATGCTCTGCTATGCATTGACTTAAAAGCAGCCTCCAGAAGGACTGTGTGCTGATTCTTCCAGGGGAAAAAAACTGCTTCCATTGCACTAGCATGTGTAGTCCCTGTCCTAGAAATTTGACAAGTGGTTATGTGGGCATCCCTCCATATTTCTACAAAGCACTGTTATCTCCTTTAGCCTTCTCGAGGGAGTAGCTTGTGAGCTACTGGTAGCTCTCCATCTCCATGTAAGTAGCGGTCATGTGTGCGGCCCAGCATATTATATTAGAAGCCTTTAATTGGTTGAAATAATATATGTACACTAAAATTGAAAAGTGTTTTAAGAACTTTGAGACATTAGGTGGGGGGAGGCTTTTTGCTCAAATTATTTTCTTGGTGCCAAAGGCATTTCAGCAGTGGTTATGTATTACCCACGTAGAGACATTTCAGATTGACAAAGCCTTTTTGACGTTAAAACTGGTAAGCCTCCCGATGCACTGAAGTGATTACTGCTCGTAATCTTGGATGTGGGTGGCCACTAATGTGATCTTGACTGATGCAGTCACTATTACAAAGCTAATAATCGTAGCTCGAGATGATTTTAATTGAGTATAAGTAGCTCTTACTACAGAACAGTTTAGATACCCTTAGGCTGGCTAGTCGGGTACGCAGAGAGGGGCATTTTGCATGTCTTTCTGGTTTGAGTCTATCCACAGAGCCAACTCTATAGAAGTAGTGTTTTGGTATCTATTCTAAATGTGGAGAATCTGCATCTAGAAATCTCAAGCACAAGAACAAGTTACTTAACTTCAGTAACACTCTTTCTGGTAGCGACTCTAACCGCAGATTCCTCACTGACCTTCCCTTTTTCCACATTCTGTGGACGGTTCCTTCCCATTATTAAGGTCCCAAGTCTAAGGAGCTGCACACTGGTCTCACCTATTTGTTTTTGGGGCCCTTTTTGTTTTTTTTTATATATTTTTATTGGCATTTCCGTGATACACATTTCCATATAGTTCTGGAAAAGTATTCACAACATAATATAATCCAATGACACATCCTTTCTCAGTAAAACCATAAACTTCGGATGGGTGATGTGCGTATTCGTCTGTCATACAATATCACATGCCTCTCAATTTATTGAAACACAACATTAAAACCATTGAACGATACGTTTTTATTCTAGTCCCCCAACCCCACCTTTTGTTATGCTCGGTTCACATCATCACTGCTTGGCAACCTCAACTCGGTATAGAGTAGCCTCCTCAGTACTTCCTATTTTCTGTTTAATCCTCTCTGCAAATGTTCAGCTCCCTGGCCATCCCTCCCTTCGCCGTGCTTGTGACATACAAGGCCTGGGACTCTTCCCCCCAGCCCCCAATTACACGTCTGCTGCAGTTGAGGAGGCTGCAGTGCTATTATCAGTCAGGTCGCAAATCAGGGTATGACATTGTTGTACCCCATGTAATATGTACGTGCCGAGTTATCTGACGGTGTCTTTTCTGGGGGGTACCCACCTCAGTCAGCTGTGATCTCATCTTTTAGTTGCCCCACAGGGAACAATGCAGACCTCAGTTAATCTGCATATTTTCCAGAGAGATTTCCAAATTTCTTAATCACGTGCAAGGGATCAGTCGATATGTCTAGCTGACACAAACCATGGCGTCATCTGCATATAACGACACAACATAGGTCGTCTTTCTGCCTGAACTCTCCAGCCATGTAGCACCTGTCGCAGTTAGCATAGCACTGGCTCCATCACCTAGGCAAACAGCAAGGGGTGACCAGGGGACACCCCTATCTGGTACCTGACAGTAGTTGAATAGCTTCTGACACCAGACGCTCCGTTCGTCCCCATGCCAGCTGTTAAATGTATAGCAACGTCATTTAGGCAGTAAATCTGAGACCCAGCCCCACTATGTCCAACACATGCCACATACATTCCCAGCTGACCGAATCAAATGCCTTCTCTATATCTAAGAAGGCCAAGGGCATATTGGGACAGGGTGCATGAAGCACGTGCGACAGCAGTCGCAGGTTGCAAAGCGTGTTCCTGCTAGGGATAAACCCTTAAGTGGTCTGGATGGACTAGCCTCCGAAGGTAGTGGTGCAAACATTTTGCCAGAATTTGCCCAAGTATTTTTTTATCTATATTTAATAATGATAAGGAATGGTACGTGTCTGCGTCTAACGCATCCTTCCCTGGTTTAGGTATCAGCACAACCAGAGCCTTTCTCATGTAAGACGGCAGCACTCCCCTTTCCAGGTGTTTTTGGTATAGCTGTAGCAGTTTGAGCCATAGTCTCTGGGAATGACCTGTAAAACTCTGCAGGCAATCTGTCTTTACCCGAGGCTTTCACCGTCTAGAGGGAGTCTATAGTCTGTAGTATTTTTTGTTTAGTTAAGGAACCCTCTAGTTCCTCCTATTCCGTTCCCTTGACCCGTGTCATTGGCATTGAGTTAAAGTAGGTCACCAACTGATGTTTCGGGGCTTCACCAGGAGAGGTATACACCCTTCGAAGTTGTTCTGTCAGTGTCTTATTAATGGTTTGTTGTGAATGCACCTCCCTACCTGATCCCTAATCATCAATATAGGTTCAGTATAGTGCTTCTGTTTTGTCATCCGTATCATCCTGGCCTTCAGCCTAACCATTCTGTCCCCTTCCACATGTAGTCAGCATCTGTAGGAGAGTACCACCTTCATTGCGTCCCACTCCAGCACTCTTTTAGGTGCTCTCCTAGTTATGAGTGACTTAGTCAGTCAGAGCTTCTGCCATCATCCCCCTATATACCGGGTCAGTGATGTCCTCTGCTTTCGTTCGCCATAGTGGAACTCGGGCTACTCATCTAACCAAAGAGTATGTCAGAAGCAGAGGCAAAATGGTTAGAAATGTAGATGGCAAAAAGGTTGTGTCCGTCACTCTTTTTGTTGCTTCCATCAGCTTGCGAAAGTAGTCCAGCCTACTGTGCGTGTCTGCATCTGGTGTGTATGCTGAGATCCGTGGGTGTTAGGCCCTCTCGGAGTCTATCAACCTCATTCTCTGCTTTAGGATTTTTACCATATTGGGTTTAGTATCCGGGTGGGTGGGTGGGGGGGTGTCCGTAGGGGTGTTGGGACGACGACCTGTCTAGCTCACCATCTTGCAAACAGTTACAGTTCCAAGCCACAGTCCACATCAGCAGTTACAAATCTCTACGCCACTACCAGCACCTCCCAAAAAAGGCCCCATCATCTATATTGGGAAAGTAGACATTAACCAGGCAAACTTCACCACTGTCTAGGGGGTCGCCAACCTTTTTTGTAGTAAAAACTACTTATGTTGGTAAAAATCATCCAGAGCAACAAATATTAGAATTTTAATACTGACCTCATCATACAAGTTTACATGTTTGTTATAAACGTTTAAATTTTGTAGGCTGAGCTACACACAGGAGAACTACTAATGGGTAGCTCACAAGCTAGTCGTTGGAGACCTCTGACTGTAATCCCATGCTAAATAAAATATCTCCCTTCTGGGTCCACGCATTCCTGCAGTTCCTGTAAAGGGACTTCCGGGGCCACCTATATGAGGGTCCCTCATGTAAAACCAGAATAAGGGGTGACATAAACGTGCCCTCTCCACCACAGTGTTGGCTTAGTCACCCCATAAATGTGTTTCCTACAGGAAAGCAATCAGTATCCGATAGTGTCTGAGGTAAGTGTGTATGGTATGGCGCTTCTGGGGTCTGTTCAGTCCTCAAACATTCCTGATAAGGAACTTTTATTCACTTCCTGTACCTTGCATGACCCTTGTACACTAGTTATTGAGGCCTTCCCACTGGACCGTAGCAGCACTAGTAGCGAAGCACTAGGGGGTACAAGTGTCAAGAGCACTTCCCCATAAACTACAACATCAAAAACAAACATGTTCACGTGTGATACTGGCTGAAGAGTTGTGTCCTCCAAACCATGAGCCCAAAGCAGATACTCAGCGGACCGTAAGTGGGCAGGCTACTCCCAATTCCCGCCACAAAGCAGTACAGTGAATGACCCACTATCTACTTGCTAACAGTCTGCAACAAGACATACCCCTGCACGTGTCCTGCCAGCCCCCAAGGGGCATCAAATAAAGTGTCATGGAACAAAAATAATGTTACTTTTTGAGCTGGCCACCTTCCCCCTCCAGACCGCCCTGGGTGACTCCAACCCAGCCGGTGTTGGCAAACCATGGGCATACCAGTGCAGGGAAGTGTTCTTCCTCGATTCCACCAGTCCAAGGGTGAATAATCATGTCCTCGCCCTCCAGCAGTGCCTGGGATCCCCCGGAATCCAACAGCACCTAACCAGCATCCGCACTGTCACTCAGTGTGGCAGGCACCAGTCTGATCCAAGAAAGCACAATTTTCCATTGAACCCGGTACCCCCAATCTCTAGAGTACCATCAGGGCAAACAGGAATGCATTCTGTGTTAGGCCAAAGTGCCGCGTCAGGCCCACGCAAGACTCTTGCTTACTAGCAGAACTCTTCCCACCAGAGTGTCCAACTAGTCCAGGACCGCTTGCGAGGACACATAAAAATGAACACGGCCATCATGTTGTATACCCAATTCGGCAGGGAGCAACTGGCTATATTTGATATTGCGTTCTCTTGGTTTCCTTTTTACCAACAGGAAGTTGTTGCATAAGTTCTGGACCTCGTGAGTATAGTGTAGGTGAATGAATATGTGCTTGTCTTCATATCTGGGGTGTGTGCACATGCTGAAAGATAACATTGCAGTAGTTCAAAAAAGGGCACCCCCGGGCCGCGGCACTGTCAGTGCACTATGTGCCTATTTTCCCACCCCTCCACCCCAGATTAGACCCAACCGTATGCAAATCGGTCTTGACTCTTTTCCCCATGGGAACAGTCCAGTCCGTACTACCAAGCCAGGACCTGTGTGGACCAGAAACCAGCATCCTCGGACCGGTCTCAAGTTGTCAGGTTCTTTGTACCCTGGATCCTAGTGACTTTTTGACTTTCAAGATGCCTACTTTAACGTGCCTAA
The DNA here is from genome assembly GCF_031143425.1 of Pleurodeles waltl. Classification (NCBI taxonomy): domain Eukaryota; kingdom Metazoa; phylum Chordata; class Amphibia; order Caudata; family Salamandridae; genus Pleurodeles; species Pleurodeles waltl. Next base: position 344,056,001 of record NC_090450.1, on the reverse strand, counting down.
CTACCTTGTCCCAGAATTCTTGAATGAGACCACATCGACCTATTACGTGGGAACAGTTTGCGATGAGTGCAGATTTACATAAAAAACAATGGTGGACTGATGAGGATTAACCTGTGCTAGAAATTGCGGGGTCCGATAGACTAGCCATTTACTAAAATATAGCATTCTGTGCTAGTTGGCTCCTGTTAATACGTTAAAGTTCAACTAATTAATTTCCACCCACATTTTCTCTGTTAATTGTAACCCTTCATGTTACTCCCATTTTCTCATTGCTTTTAAACTCGGCGGAGCCCTTCAGTTCTTTGAAAAGCCTTTTTCCATTCACCTGCTGGCTTTATAGCCCAAGGGATCAACCAGCTCTTTAATTATATTTTGGCAGTCCTGGATCTGACTACTACCAAAACCAAAAAAATTGTGAGATATATTTTTATAAGACGTTAGAAGCAGGAACCACTTCCCCAATTTCTAACAAGCTTTTCCACTTATCGCCAGAAACAGTTGCCAACTTTCCGGAATCCGGCCCACTCCCACTTATTACTTCTGGATCTGACTGGGTGCCTGATTCAGTTACCAATTTTGACAAGGTGATGAAAGTATTAATATGAAGTATTGAATACCTACAATAGAGATGAGCCTGCTTCCTGAACAACCACCTGAGGATCTTATATCAAACTTTCTTAGGGGATTTCGATAATTTTACCATGTCCTGTACACCGTGCGGCTTACAGACCAATTCCATAAAGACCTGCTTAAAAAAGAACCCCATATTGCGGCTTTCCATTGAATCTAGCCATGTATTGTGCAAAGTAGTAATCTTTGGTATTAGGAAGTGCCAGGCCCCTTTGCCCAGTTCCGCATATTAAGTGCTCAGTGCAATTCGGGAAGTTTTGTTTTGCCAAATAAAGGAGGTACTTTTCTAAAAATAAAAATAATTAAAAATAGAGCAGTTAAAACAAATGAGATGGCTGAGAATAGAAAGGTGAATAATGGCAGTATCGACATTTTTATCAGAGCAACCCTTCCTAAAATTGTCAGAGGGAGCGAACCCCACTGTGATAACATGGTCTGAAGTTTTGTGAGGAGAGGGTCAAAATTGAGATCATATAAGTCTAAATTTTTTGAAGAAAATCTAGCCCGAGGTATTCCTTAGGTTGAGAACTCAAGCAGGGAGCCAATTCAGAGCTAGTATTGTGTCTGGACCACATGTGCATAGAATAATTTCTGGGGTTTTTACTCTTTGATCTTATATCTCCTCACTTGCTCAAACTGCGAAATTATCTCAAAGGCTTCTTTCTGAGGGATCCTATTTTTAACTGGGAATAAAATAATATTATCTATAGTTTGATCTTCCTCATCTGCTTGACGGGCAGATCACGGCATTCTGTCTAATAGAGCTCGCTAGAGGCTCAATGAAGAGGGTGAACAATATTGATGCGAGAGGGCACCCCTGCCGGGTTCCCCAGCAGACTTGTATTTTACCCACATCTGCAGAATGTATGACAATATTGGCTTCAGCACTCATACTCCTTTTGCAGCAATCCTATGATCTGGGAGGGAACCCAAAATTTTGCGAAGATGTCAAATAGCATCTCCCAGACCACCAGGTCAAAGGCTTTTCCTACATCCAGTAAAAGAATGACAGCTGGGATACTTTTGACAGAGGTGATCTAAAGCTTTGTTTAGGAAATTTGTATTTGCTGCCAATTGATGGCCAGCAACAAACCCATTTTGATCATGATGAATCAATTTGACAGCAATCGGGTTAAAGTGGCTGGCCAAAAGCTTCATGATTATCTTTATAGTCAGAATTCAAAAGTGATAGGGCAGCATGTATTTAGAACTTCAATATCTTTGTCTCTTTTTTTTTTTTTTTGGAAACTAACAATATTTCCTGCACGGAACGATGTCGGTATAGTGTCCTTCTGCAGCATTAAATTAGCCTCCAGCAAAAGCTAGTCTTCCAAGACGTCCATAAATGTTTTAAAGAATTCTGCCGGTAGGCTGTTCGGGCCACATACTTTTACATTCAAGAGGTTATTGACCACCACCACCAGTTGAGCCTTGGTAAAAGGAAAAGAAATACTTTCCCTATCTTCCTTAGAGTGGGAATAGTGAGTCCAGCTAAAGATTACCCTAGTGCTTCGCTATCAACTGTTTGATTCTGACTGTATATCTGCCTATAATGTTCTAACATAATTTCCCCATCTTACTATATTCCATGTGCCTTGCCCTAGAAATTGGGCATTTAAGCACAGAAATCCTATTGCTGGCTGCTAGCTTGCATGCTTCCCATGCCAATAATCTGCCCGTGAAAATGACTTGCCTCATAAACTCTCTGCCTATAAGTCTGGTGTGTTGCTTCACACCTACTCATGAACTGATAGCCAAAAGCCTGCTTGGCCTGATCTAAGCTTTTCTTATTTGCTCTTCAGGAATGCCTTAAGTACTTTTATAGGCTCTACTGCACTCTCCCTGCTAGGGTATGCATGAGTTGTCTGATGCTGTGACTGTTGGTTGCGTCCCTTGCTATCACAGTCCCTTTTATTTAAGCTTTTAAAGATTCCCATACAATACTTGGGGGGGTATGGCCGTGATTCCTACCAAGAAATTCTTGAATCCCTTCTTTGCAAATCTGAGCCTATCCTTCCTCTTGAAGATGCTGCTTAGTAAAAAAAAAAATAAAAAAAAAATAACCTGGGACGATGCGCAATGCAACTTTAAGAATGAGAATGGCATGGTCTTGAAGTCCATTAGGAAGCATCTGTTGACTCTTAAAAGCTAGGGTTTTTGTTTGCAGGAAAAAGTCGATCCGGGCTGAGCTACAAAATCAACTGGAGTCGCATGTATATTCTACCTTAGATGGGAAAACCTCCCTCCAGGGATTGCTAAGTGTCAGTATGTTTGACTAGGTCCGAAAAACTTGTGCAGCTCTAGTTTTTATCTGCTTCTTCCCTTTTACTGAGGAGTCTTAACAAGGGTCTTGGAGAAAATTAATATCCCCTCCAGTAAATATCTCCCCAGGGACTTGTATTAGAGATTTTAAAAGTTCCTCATAAGGTCCTGGACTATCTTCCACTGGGGCATAAAAACTCACAAACATGAGTCTCTTGGAGTGCATGGAGCAGTGCACCCAAAACCAGCTCCCATTTTTGTCCCTAACACAGTCTAGCCCATGAAACCCGAGTCTTTTGGCAAAGAATACTGCAGTGCCTCTGTCTGCTGCTTGGGCAGAAGAGAAACCTTGATAACCTGCCCATTTTTTAAACACAGAAAATTCAGGGAGCTTCTTGGCTGAAACATGGGTCTCTTGCAGCGTTACTACAGAAGGGTTCTCAGCTTTGGCCCACATTTCTATGCACCCCCATCCACCCCCCACCCCCCCCCCCTTCAAAAAACACCTATTATTCAGACCATTAGCATTCAGAGAGACAACCTTTACAATACAATTTAATAAGCACTGATATGTCGTTCTGGCATATGGCTATTCAAATGCCAAAAAAAAGATTGTCAGGTGGAAGAATCGGAGAGTAAATATAAATATGCTTAAAGTGACTGTAGTGCATACTCCAGAGAAAAAGTGTTATCGCCTTTAAAATGCCTAAAGTGCAAACGTGCTGATCTAATCTCGGGGGAACCTAGCTATAAAACTGCTCAAGAGAGCTCCCCACCACAAAGCACCATCCTCCAGGGCCTGCAACCAATACTATGTATATCTGCACACAGCTTTATAGGACCGCTGCCCTGCGTGGAAAAAAAGATACACTGAGATGTATATGTGCCCTGGTTTTTACACCATGTAACCCATGTGCCCACACCACATGTAATGAATCAACTGTAGTATCTCATTTATTCTCTCGCCCCCCCATGCCTATACCGACACACACCCCTAATCTGTGCATCCAACCCCCCTGCTTCCCTCCTCACCCCACCCTAGCGACCTGTACCTGAGGCCCTCCCGTCTAGAGACTCTTAAGATCTCTCTCTCCACTCGCCACCTCCCACCCCCCCTTTCATTCCACTAAGTGCCACTGCCTCAACCAGCCTACCCAGATGCACCCACCAACCCCACACACCCAAAAGCGGTGCTTTGACATGGCACACTTATCGCCTAGGACATCAGAGAGTCATCTTTATATCCCATGATCATGATGCTTATGAGGTGGAAACATTAGGCCTGGCAGCCACCCTGCTCTGCAAAGTTGCTCATTCTAATGCCCTACAGCCTCATTTATACTTTGGCCCAATGCAGTTCTACGTGACATCATTGTAACATTTGGTCATAAGGGCAATATATAATCTCCGTCCGTAACATAGCATGAGTGACAACAAGTCTACACATCAATTTATTATTTTTCCTTTTAAAAGAAGCAAATAAAACAGACGTGTTTAACAAACCAGGAACTAGTGTAACTGTGGAGGCCACTGCTGGTACAAGTGAGTCATGTTGTCGAAGTGAGCTAGTGATAAGTGATCATTGTTGTGTTTGGGGGTGTAGGGATGGCATTCCATGTGAATGAAAGACGGGCCCTTGTGTGGAGTCCCAGCAAGCAGGATTTGGATTTTGGCACAGAGGGTGGTCCGCTAGTGCAGTGACAACTCCCGCAAACTCCCATTAGACCGCTTGTAGGGGTGGGTAGTCCTATTCCATGTGCTAAAAAAACGCATTAGCTCGTTGCACCGGGGGCAAATGGGGTAGGGTCCGGAATATGCATTGGATACAGTGCGGTGAGAGGTAGGTGTGGTGCAGGTAGTTGAACTGGCGCGCATTAGCCCAAGCTCTGGTAACGAGTGGTTGTGATAGGACGCCTTCTTATTTTGCACAGAGTTCCCTTTGCTTACCCAGGTGGCTCGGAATTAAAGGATGTGTAGAGCGTGGTCATCGCATGCCACGTACTGTCTTGGGACAGGAGTGCAAGTAGTGTTGGGGTAAGAGGGGTGGCTCCTTCTCCCCTATGTTCCCAGTGGCAAGCAGTGCATGATGTATGGTGTGGAATGTCAGGAAATTACCAGTTCCTGTGCTGTAGGTGTTCCTGGCATCTTTAAAGGACAGGAGGGTGCCTTCATGGTAGGGCTCACCCAATTGTTCAAGCCTTGACTCCCCCCCAAGAGCCCACAGCCGCAGTAACGTGTCGATGTGCTCAGGCGCAGGATGTTCCCGATCATAATAGATGGGGCGTACAGGATATGCAGACGATTACTGTGTACACATCTACACCAGCATGAACGGGCCACAGTCCTCTGTGTCACTCTGCGGTCGCGGGTGTCCGAGCTGTCAACCATTTGTAGATACTCATGTTTCCTAGGATTCTGTGGACAATTACAGAATCTGATGTAGGACATTGGCCACTGCAGTTGCGCCACTGCATAGTATAACTCAAAGTTGGGTGTGCAGAGTTCTGGAGGGGCAGTCCTGTGTAATTCAGGGTTTGGCCCCAAGGGGAAATAGAATGAGTTGGGCCAGTTCACTTTCAGCCCTGACAGGTCCCCAAACTCGTCCAGTAGCAGCATCAAGCCTCGTATGGAGGCCCCCACGTTCCAAAGGAAGACTAAGGCGTCATCCATGTATAAAGAAATGTGATGTGCACCTAACTTGGGGATCCCCCATTCCTGCGTGTTGTTGCAGGTGACCAGCTAGAGTGTACAGTGTGCTGATCTAGAGACCAAAACAGGTTACCGGTGTAACTTTTTTTATAGCCACAGAAATATTGTTAAAATTCAAAAGAAAATTTGAAGGAGTTTTGGGTGCAGATTATTTTTGTGTAGATAGCAGCAGAGTCTCGCTCTTTTTGATGGCCATTGGTGTAAAAACACAAACATCAGTGAGTGCTGACCAGCCAAAAAAAGTGGGATCTTGGTGAATTGGGTGCCTTATTCACACACATATCAATTAAAAGTGTACATTTATGACAAAGTCAGGAGGTGTTTAATCTGTGTAAAGCAGACAACGCGTTTTGGCCTTCATCAAACTAAAACGCCTTGTTGTTTGTTTGCTGTACAGACATTAAACACATTTTGACTTTGCCCTGAATGAGAGCTTCAGTTGCTGGATTGTTTTGTGTAATATGCTAGACTCCTTCGCCAGCATTAACGCTACGCTTTTGAAAGGCCTTGTGTGCTATTAAGTACGCTTTTGGAGATATATGAATGTTCTATGGCATGTGTAGCTGCAGATACACATGCTGTGCATATCCATTCCAACATCTAGTGTTGGGCTCAGAGTGTTACAAGTTGTTTTTCTTAGAAGAAGTCTTTTTGGAGTCACGAGATTGAGTGACTCCTCTCAGTTCCATTGCGCATGGGCATCGACTCCATTGTTAGATTGTTTTCTTTCCGCCGTCGGGTTCGGACGGGTTTCCTCTCGCTCTGAGATTTCGATTCTGAAAACTTTAGAAAACCTTCCTTTTTGTCGGTATTGTTTCTTTCGTGTTCTCCATCTAGCATCGAACCGGTAGTACCGTCAGAAAATTACTTTTGTTTGCCCTTCAGGGCGCGCACGCCCAACTCGGGCCTATTCGGGCCTACCGCGTGGAAAGCCTGATGGATCTGACTCCATTCCGATTCTGTCCTTGATGCCACGCTAAGTACCCCTATACAGACTAGCACTTGGTTTGCAACTTGTGCCTTTCTCCAGACCATCAGGAGGAAAACTGTGAGGCCCATCTATTGTTAAGTTAAAAAAAGACTCTCCGAGATCGCAGAGCCCAAAGACTTGACATGGCGTCGAAAAGCAGTGAACATCTTGACATTACTGAAGAAGAGTAGGCGTAGACAGCAGTCTCCATCTGAGACACAGACTCCGAACAGGAATCCAAAGATGACAGACCTATCACAGCTGGCCAGCATGTGAGTAAGTCTTCTGCTGCACCCCTACACAAAAAACGTTCTAAGACCTTGGGTACACCACTGCCGGAAGGCCATGGTTCGGCCTGAAAATAGACTGCTGGCAACCGACCTACGGGATCGGTGCCGAAAAAGGCCACTCCTCTGTCTACTTTGGAGTCGAGTAAAACTATAAAGGGCTCCATTTCGGACTCCAGCAGGAAACACCAAGTTGCGGAGTTGAAAATTAGAAAGTCTGCTTCGGAGCCGAAACCTTCCACAACATTTTTGCTATCGAAAAAACAACAAACATCGGAACCAAAGAAGACGACATATACAGAGGTGCAATGACTTTCCAAGAAATTAAGAGAAAGCCATAAAACCTCTGAAGAGTCGGACATTGAGCCCATTCAACAAATTATGGATGAGAGACCATCTAGAATACACATCCATAAAGAGACAGGAAGGATTGTTACTGCACCTCCTTTAAAAACCAACAGAAATCTGGCTTTCCAAGAGGAACTGGACACTGTACAGCCACGGTGCAAGGTGCAAAAGCAGAAGGAGAAGCCAATACCTCCTCATTCTTCTCCTCCCCATTCTCCACAACTGTCTCCCCCACACCAGCCCTCCACCAATGCCTTCTACATCACACTCTTTTTATTCACAAGAGGACATAGTAGACCCATGGGATATTTATGACACTGATCCCATCCCAGATAATGACCCAGATACTTAACCATCCAAACCATCTCCACCTGAGGATACCACAGTATACAACCAGGTCCTAGCCAGGACTGCAGTTTATCATGGGGTATCAATGCATTCAGTGCCATTGAAAGAAGATTGTTTACTTAATACATTATCTTCAACACATTCTAGGTACCAGTGCCTCCCAATGTTACCAGGCATGGTAAAACACACATACCAAATTTTTAGTTAGCCTGTGAAATCTAGAATCATCACACCTTGAATAGAAAAATATAAGCCTGCACCCTCTGACCCAGATTATATTATTCACCAGGTGCCTCAAGATTCAGTGGTGGTTAGTTCAGCACAAAAGAGGGCAAATAGCCAGTCTTCAGGAGACGCACCTCCTCCTGATAAAGAGAGCAGAACATTTGACGCTGCGGGGAAAAGAGTTGCTTCTCAGGCAGCGAATCAATGGAGAATTGCTAATTCACAAGCACTGCTAACCCACTATAATAGAGCACATTGGAATGAGATGCAGGATATTATACAGCATCTCCCAAAAGAACATCAAAAGCGGGCACAACTATTGGTAGAGGAAGGGCAAGCCATTAGTAACAATCAAATAAGATCTGCCCTTGATGCTGCTGATACAGCTGCAAGGAGCGTTAACACAGCCATCACAATCAGAAGACCTGCATGACTGCGCTCCTCTGGTTTTAAACCAGAAATTCAACAGGCTGTGCTAAACATGCCTTTTGATAAAAAGCACTGCTTTGTCCCAGAAATGGACACTACAATTGAGAAATTAAGAAAAGACTCCGATACAGCAAAAGCAATGGGTACTTTGTACACCACACCATATAGGGGGGTCATTTTGTAGGCCTCCGTTTTGAGGAGGGTTTAGAGCACAATCCTCTGAGACTTCTACCTCACAAACAAAGCAACCATATCAAACCCAGTGTCAACGAGGTGGGTTTAGAGGATCATATAGAGGTCAATATATTTAAGAAATAGAGGTAAATTCCAAACCTCTAAACTAACAACAACACAACCTAAACAGTGACTTCCTTCCCTCCCTTCCACTCCACACACCTCCTGTGGGGGGAAGACTACAGCAGTTGCACTCTCATTGGCAAAATATCACCATAGACAACTGGCTATTATCAATTATCCGCAATGGCTATTGCCTAGAATTGATAAACATCCCTCCAAATATTCCACCAAGATATCGCAAATTAACCCCAGAACATACTGTTCTGTTACAACAAGAGGTTCAATCTCTACTACTCAAACAAGCAATAGAAGTAGTTCCACAGTCCCACCAAGGAACAGGGGTATACTCACTATACTTGCCAATTCCTAAAAAAGATGGCACCCTCCGGCCAATATTAGGTCACAGGCCCCTCAATTTTTACATCTTGTCTGAACATTTTCACATGGTAACTCTGCAAGATGTTATTTCTCTGCTACAAAAACAAGATTTTAAGACGGCTCTAGTCCTCAAGGATGCGTGTTTACACAAACCCATCCACCCAGCTCACAGAAAATACCTCCGGATTGTCATACAAGGAAAACACTGGCAGTTCAAAGTGTCACCTTTTGGCATAACAAGAGCTCCAAGGGTGTTCACAAAGTGTCTAGTGGCAGTAGCAGCATACTTAAGAAGACAACACGTCCACGTCTTTCCATATCTAGACGATTGGCTAGTAAAATCAAACAATCATACACAATGCCAAAAACATAAGCGTTATGTGATTGAAACTCTGCACACACTAGGATTTTCTATAAACTACAAAAGGTCACACCTTCAACCAGCACAACTACAACCGTATCTAGGTGCTTTCCTAAATACTCAACTACCTCTAGCGTATCCAAATATCCAGAGGAAACAAGCTTTCCAAAATCTAATTCCACTCATACAGCCAAATCAACATTACACTGTAAGACTTATCATGAAGATTTTAAGAATGATGGCATTTTACATAGCAATAGTCCCACATGAAAGATTAAACATGAGGCTCTTACAACTGTTCCTTCCACAACAATGGTCACAGGCACACAGTCAACTTCAAAATCTAGTGTTGATGGACCGCCAAACATATATGTCCCTTCAATGGTGTAATCGCAGCAATTTACTGAAGTGGTGGTCGTTTCAAGACCCTGTGCCTCAGACCATGATTACAACAGATGCATCAATGATTGGTTGGGGAGCTCACCTAAACAATCGCACCATTCAAGGGCAATGGGATGTCAAAGAAAAACAGCTCCACATAAACCACTTAGAATTATTAGCTGTATTCCTTGCCCTAGAAGCATTTCAGCCTCTTCTCAGACAGAAGAATGTTCTCATAAAGACGGACAACATGAGAACCATGTATTATCTCAACAAACAGGGAGGGACACATTCATCTCAACTGTCCCTTCTAACCCATACAATTTTGAAATGGGCAATTCACAATCAAAATTACCTAATAGCACAATACCTTCCAGGAATAGACAATCAGTTGGCAGATGTCATTAGCAGAAATCACCAACAAACACACGAATGGGAGATTCACCCCCAAGTACTTCAAAAGCACTTTCAGAGGTGGGGAACACCAGAAATATGTCTATTTGCAACAAGCGAAAACACAAAATTCCAAAACTTTGCATCCAGACACCCACACCATCTGAATGTATGGAAGTCATTAAACAAGCATGAAAGCCCACTACTAGATAGTGCTACGCAAACAAGCATTAAAGATTTGTCTACTATTGTCAATCTAAGACCACAGATCCACTTACAGCATCTATACAAGATATTGTATGTTATTTACTTCATTTACAGAAAACAAATTTGGCTTTTTCCTCCATAAAAATACACCTTACTGCAATACATGCATACTTAAAACTATTCAACGTACTTCTTTATTCAGAGTTCCTGTTATCAAAGCCTTCATGGAGGGATTAAAACGCATCATTCCACCCAGAACACCACCAGTTTTATCATGGGATTTAAATATTGTACTTACAAGACTCGTGGGACCACCTTTTCAACCCATGCACTCTTGCCAAATTCAGTTTTTAACATAGAAGGTTGCCTTCCTTATGACCATTACTTCTTTAAGGAGAGTTAGTGAAATACAAGCATTTCCTGTTGAAGAACCTTTTTTACAAGTACACAAAAATAAGGTTGTACTAAGAACAAATCCAAAATTTCTACCAAATGTAGTGTCTCCTTTTCACATCAATCAAACAGTGGAATTGCCAGTCTTCTTTCCACAGCCAGATTCTGTGGCAGAAAGAGCTCTTCATACCCTAGATCTAAAAAGAGCTCTTATGTACTATATAGACAGAACTAAACAGTTTAGGAAAACAAAGCAACTTTTTGTTGCTTTCCAACAACCACATACAGGCATTCCTATCAAAACAAGGTTTAGCAAGATGGATTGTTACATGTATACAAACATGTTATGTCAAAGCAAAAAGACAACTTTTAATCACTCCTAAAGCACATTCTACAAGAAAGAAGGGTGCAACAATGGCTTTTTTAGGAAACATACCAATGGTTGATATAGGTAAAGCAGCAACATGGTCAACCCCTCATACATTTACTAAACACTACTGTGTTGATGTTTTCACACAACAAGAAGCCACTGGAGGACAAGCTGTCTTAACCCCTTTAGTGCTGGTGTCGGCCAATGGCTGACGCAAGCACTACCTCCCTGGTGCGGGTCACGACCAGTGGCTGACACCAGAGAGGGGATTTTCTTTTATTTTTTTAAAGCCCTGGGAGACACGGAAGAGCTTCCGTGTCTTTCCCCCACCCGCCCCTTTGTGAAGTCGCTGACGTCACGGTGTTGTTTTCCCCATTGGAGCAGGAAGCGGCCATAGGGCCGCTTCCTGCTCCGATGGGGAAAACGGCCTTCCGCACGCTCGGGAAGGCCTCGTATGAAAGGGGACACTCTTCCCCTTTCATACGAGGCCTTCCTGAACGCGTTTCCTGGCCCGAGGGCCAGGAAACACCACTAGACACCAGGGATTTCACTTGTGGGGGTCGGCCCCCCTCAGAAAACAGGGTCATATTTTTCAATTTCAAGATTGGGGCCCCCTGAGGGGCGCAATCGCGTGCGATCGCGCCACCCCCAGGGGGGAATAAAAAATAATAATAATAAAGAAATTGACAGGGGGTCTCCCGTGGGCAGAGCGACCCCCTGTGGGGGCAATCATTTTTTTTTTTTAGTAGTTGTGGGGTTTCCTTGGGTGACATTGTGGCCCCCAATGAAACCCTACAACTACCAAAAGAAATACTGATCTCTCTCTCTATATATATATATATATATATATATATATATATATATATATATATATATATATATAGGTCTATATATATATATATATATATATATATATATATAGGTCTATATATATGTGTATGTATGTGTGTGTATATATATATATATATAGTGAGAGAGAGAGACAGCACTTTTGTCAGTGCATGTGTGGTTTCCCTGGGGGCTGCAATAGGCCCCCAGAAAAACCAGACCCACATATAAATGTGATCTCTCTCTCTCTCTCTCTATATATATATATATATATATATATATATATATATATATATATTATTAATATAATATTTGCCACCAGTTGTCTTGCAGTTGCAGCTTGCGTCTTCAAAGCAGTGCACATACTTCAACTGACGCATTTCAACTGTAGCTTTTAGGCAGCAATAAAAAAGTCTTGTGATTATGTTTCTGCTACAAAAGGATCAGACTTTTTTCTAGTGGCAGTTTTAGTGCCATAAGGAAGCACAGAAGGTTTAAATGACTACTGCTAAGAGCAAATCTGTATTTTATGTAAATAGCTGAGTACATTAGTGAAGTCAGCCACTACCTGCGCTATAATACAAATGAAATGTACGTGGGGGGTGGCTATGGAGAGATGAAGAGCCCGTTTGCTGGGTAGTAATGAGGGAATCCGAGGAGGAGGACATGGGAGTGGGAGCACCAACAATGATTGTTGGACTGGGCGCAGATGCTAAAGACTGACGAATGGTATGTGACAAGGTGTTGTTTGAGTGTCTTGAAAGAACGTGCTGATTGAGGGAAGAAGCGCAGGTAAGGTGGCCTCTGCTGTTGCACGTATCTCACACACACACACCAGCAATTTTGTGACTGTCTTTGTAAGCTAGTGTTTTAGAGCAACTGTTTAGCCAATAGCAGAGATGGCATCTTGATGGATGACTGCTGCTGGCGTCACTCTGGTTATAGAGGACAGCTCTGACATAGGATCAGAGACTGAGACAGCAGAGACTAAGACAGCAGAGACTGAGACAGCAGAGACTGAGACAGCATCTGAGGGATAGGTCAATGGCGCAGACTCTGGGAGTGATTTTTCAGTTGGAGGAGTCCTATTGGATAACTCCTTCCAGTAAATTGTGTGGGAGGTGATGAGGGCAGTCCTGTTGTCCCTTTCCAAGCACAGTCTGTGCAACAGGGCAATAGTGGGTTAGCCCAACCCAGAGAGCAGGTGAATGCGGGGGCAAGCACAGACACAGTGGGAGCTCCCCAATTTAGTTCAGCCCCAAATTCCACTGCCCAAATTGTATTGTGGAGACATCAATATTATCTATCACAAAACAAACTGGTTTTGTAAGGCAGGCACCTGTGTTTTTGGTCCTGGGTTCGGCGGCTATATAGGGAAACATACTAAACCCAAACATTTCTGGAAACTAGACATCCGGGGGAGTCCACAGAGGTGAGACTTGTGTGGATTCCCCAAAGTTTTCTTACCCAGAATACCCTGCAAAGCTGAAATGTTGAATAAAAACTATTTTTCTTGCATTTCTGTCACAAACTACAGGAATATGCTGCGATCCACAAAATTCCTACCACCCAGTGATTCCTCATCTGTCCTGATAAAAACACTACCCCACTTGAGTGCCTAGTGCCTGCGTAAGGAATGGATCACCCCAGGGTCAACAGTTGCCTCATGTAAGTACCAACATTGACCGTTGTGTGATCTATTCCTGTCGCAGGCACTAGGCCTACCCACACAAGTGAGGTACCATTTTTATCGGAATACTTGGGGGAATGCTGGGTGGAAGGACATTTGTGGCTCCTCTTACATTTCAGAACTTTCTATCACCGAAATGTGAGGAAAAAGTGTTTTTTTCCCAAATATTGAGGTTAGCAAAGGATTCTGGGTAACAGAACCTGATCAGAGCCCCACAAGTCACCCCATCTTGGATTCCCCTAGGTGTCTAGTTTTCAAAACTGTGCAGGTTTGCTAGGTTTCCCTAGGTGCCAGCTGAGCTAGAGGCCAAAATCCACAGCTAGGCACTTTGCAAAAAACAGCTGTTTTCTTTGTGAAAATGTGATGTGTCCATGTTGCCTTTCCTGTCGCAAGCATTAGGCCTACCTACGCAAGTGAGGTACCATTTGTATCGGGAGACTTGGGGGAACACAGAATAGCACAACAAGTGTTATTGCCCCTTGTCTTTCTCTACATTTTTTCCTTCCAAATGTAAGACAGTGTGTAAAAAGATGTCTATTTGAGAAATGGCCTGTAATTCACATGCAAGTATGGGCACCTTGGAATTCAGAGATGGGCAAATAACCACTGCTGCTCAATACCTTATCTTATGCCCACTTAGGAAATACAAAGGTTTTCTTGATAAATATTTTTGACTCTTTATATTTCAGCAAATGAGTTGCTGTATACCCGGTATAGAATGAAAAACCACTGCAAGGTGCAGCTCATTTATTGGCTCTGGGTACCTAGGGATCTTGATGAACCTACAAGCCCTATATATCCCTGCAACCAGAATAGTCCGGCCCACGTAATGGTATATTGCTTTAAAAAATCTGACATTGCAGGAAAAAGTTAGAGTAAAACACTGAGAAAAATGGCTGTTAGTTTCAGCTCAATTTCAAATTTTTGTTTTTCAGCTGTTATTTCCTGTAGGAAAACCTTGTAGTATCTACACAAATGACCCTTTGCTAAATTCAGTATTTTGTCTACTGTTCAGAAATACTTACCTTTCCGGGATCCAGTGTTGGTTTCACACCCATTCCTGTCACTAACTGGAAGGAGGATGAAAGCACCAAAAATAGTAAAAATGAAGTATGTCCCAGTAAAATGCCAAAATTGTGTTGAAAAGTGTGGTTTTCTGATTAAACTCTGCCTGTTCCTGAAAGCTGGGAAGATGGTGATTTTAGCACCGCAAACCCTTTGTTGATGCCATTTTCAGGGTACAAACCACAAGCCTTCTCCAGCAGCCCTTTTCCCCCTTTTAAAAAAAAAAAAACTAAATTTTAGATGTATTTTGGCTAATTTCTTGGTCTCCTCCAGGTGAACCCAGAAACTCTGGGTACTTTTAGTGTCCCTAGGATGTTGGGGGAAAAAAGGACGCAAATGTGGTGTGGATAGCTTATGTGGACAAAAAGTTATGTAGGCCTAAGCTCGAACTACCCCAAATAGCCAAAATAGGGCTCAGCACTGGGGGGTGGGGGGGTGGGGGAGGCCCAGCAGCTAAGAGGTTATGAACATTTCAAACAACTTTAACTCCTACAGGCTAGCCGCTGCTTTTTGGGAGGACTAACTGCTTTGTAGTCTATGCATAGCATGCGTATCTACAGCTACACATGCCATTGAATGGAAAATGTCACTTACCCAGTGTACAAGATTCACATGCACCCTCCCTCCTCTCCGGAAGCCTGTAGTTGTTTAAGTTACTAACATTTGTACATATGTATATACATTTGCATGGACATCTCTTTTCTCTTATATACTCTCACTCCTATCTTCATCCTCTGCGGGAAAACAATGGAGTCAATGCTCATGCGCAATGGAACCGAGAGGAGGAGTCACTTGATCCTGTGACTCCGAAAAGACTTCTTCGAAGAAAAACAACTTGTAACACTCCGAGCCCAACACTAGATGTCAGAATGAATATGCATAGCATGTGAATCTGCAGCACTACATGCCACAAACAGATGTACAATGGGTAAGTGACATTTTCCATATATTTTATGTGTATATATATATATATGTATGTCTGTGTAGATGTTTTACCTACTGGTCGCCAGCAGGTAGTTACAGGTTGGACCTAGTTTCCATAGAAAGTGTTTTTGGAGTTGCCTATATATTTAGCACAGCTCGATGAATCTAAACGAAATGTTCCAAAAAAGTGCTGTCTAGGGTCATGTTGAGCATGGAAGGTTTTGGGGTGATCCATTAAGTGGGGGCCAAGAAAAAATGGTGGGCGTTCAAAAAAAAAAAAAAAAAAGTGTGTTTTCCGTGTTAATTTGCAATGGCTCTTTAGACATACCTGCAGCCCGAACCACTGGACAGAATTATACCAAATTTGGCAGAAAGTAGGCTTTTGGTCTGCAGATGAGCCTTCTTTTATGTGGTGTAAATCTGTTTAGGAGCAATTAAAGGAAATCCAAATTTGTATACATAGGAATGTGACAAATTTGCAAATACCAATGATCTCGTGCAGCGATCTGATTGGCTGACAACACTTCAACCAGGAAGTGTTGGCAGCCATTTTAAGACTCTGCTGCAGGCAAGTCTTAAAAAAAAACCAAAGAGGGCAAGTTAGTTACTCTAACCCCCTAGTTTTGGCCAGGGGTCACCTCTGGGATTCCCCCCTTGGCCTCTCCCTTCCCTCAGGCTAAAAAGCATCATTTTTTAAGTTCACTCTGAAAATCATTAATATTTGCGATTCTTGCTATGAATTAAAACAAAAAAAAATACAGTCTCCTGTGTTTGCTTTTATTTTTGCCCCTGGGTGGTCCAGGTCCCGGGGGCATAACAATTTAAGGAGTGTGCAGGGCCTTTCTCCTAGTGCTTAATGAAGCTCCAGGGACTCCATGTCTCCAGGGCTAAGTAGATAAAGTATACAGGGAGAGGACCGTGCCCCGGGGACCACGACCTCCCTGGGGCAAATTACTAAAGAAATATAAGGGGGCAAACTAATCAATATGGGGGGGTGGCCTGCGAACCCCCTGTGCCTCGGGAACCGCCACCTCCCAGGGGCTTCCCCGGGGCTATATAATCAGTTAGACAGGGGGTCCGTCACGAACCTTCGGCCTTGGGGACCACAACCTCCCTGTTACAAAATGAAAAAACATGGAGGGGAGGGTCCCCACCAACCCCCTCTTGAAGTCCCCAATTGCTGGCTCTGCTACCTCCAGAGGTGCTCATCCTTGGGAGGTAGCTGTTTGCTTTTGCTTGTTGGGCGCGGAGACTTCCAGCCAAGCAAAAGAAACGTAACCCTGCTTTCAGCAAGAAGGAGCTGTCAACCAGTTCCTACTGGCTGAAAGCAGAGTTTTCATCTTTTCCTGCACGCGAAGACATGTAGGGAAAGAGATGAGAACATTGCAATTGTAGTGTAGGAGATGCACTATACATGTATCCAACTAGGTAACACTTAGCATTTACCCAGTAGAAAGTACTTGAATTGGTAGACATTCTGCACAAAACGGTGGCCTCTTCTTGGATAAATATGCAGGGCAGGATTAATTCTGGCATGATAGTCCTTTGACACAAATCAAACCTCAGCTGGAAGCACTTGTATATACAAACAAAGCAGGTGCCCAAGTTCAAGGTTCACTTTTGTAAGATAATAATCATCCTAATTACTTGTGCATGGTCAGGGCAAAATGAGTGTCTTTTTTCTACATGTTCGCCATGAAAAAGTATCTGTAATCCTTGATGGAGGTGCTTTCATCCCTCCTTTTTTCAAGCACAATATCTCATGTAATGACTGACAAGTGGGTTCTTTCTTGTAAACTGCTGCTGAGACCCAACCCTTACAGCACACAGCACTGGGTTGAGTTGTTATAGAGGGTTGGACCCAGGGCCTATGTATAGTAATAATTACTGTGTGGTTGGCGTAACAGTAATGAACGTATACTAATTAATAAAATTACTTTAAAAAAATAAAAAAAACACTAAAAAAAACAAAGGTTACAGGAACGGTATAATTAGACTCACATTTTAAATGTACAAAAAAAATATAGAAATTCAGCTGTTACAGTTAGTTATCTCAAGTAAATATAACTCATGCCCTAAGGTAGCAATGACTAGCGCCCTTGCCTTGCACTGATAATTACCCCAGATATTACAGCACTCATGATATCTTTCATAACATCATTGATAATATCACTAACATTTCTTGTAAAATTATTGATTGGAAAAAAAAAACTGCACGGGGGTCACAAGTTCATTTCCTTAGTGCACGAGTTATAGTTACTCAAAATAACTCTTACTGTAACAGGTGAATTTCTAAGGTTTTGTATGTCTAAAATGTGAGACTAACTATAATGTCCCTGTGACCTTTTGTTTTTTTAAGTGAATTACTACGTTTTTGTTTTTAATTCTATTTCCTAGCTGTAACGTCCCTGTAATCTTCTACAGTGAAATATGTGTGTGTATATATATATATATATATATATGTATATATATGTATATATATGTATACACACATTTGATGGCATGTGTAGCTGCAGATACACCTGCTATGCACAAGTCCTGCCATCTAGTGTTGGGCTCGGAGTGTTACAAGTTGTTTTTCTTTGAAGAAGTCTTTTCGAGTCACAGGACCGAGTGACTCCTCCTTTACGGCTCCATTGCGCATGGCCATCGACTCCATCTTAGATTGTTTTCTTTCCGCCATTGGGTTCGGACGTGTTCCTCTTCACTCCGGTTGTTCGAGTCGGAAAAATCATACAAACCCTCTAAATTCGTCGGTATTGTTTTCGATCGCGTCTCATCCAGCATCGACACCTCAGTACCGGCAGATACAGATCTTTGCCCTTCTGAGGCTCCTGGTCGGCCCAACCAAAAGTATTGTCGGAGCCTCATGGACCGGACCCCGTTTCGATTCTGCCCTCGGTGCCACGCCAAGTATCCCTATGCAGCTCAACATCTGGTTTGCAACCTGGGTTTATCTCCGGGTCATCAAGAGGATACCTGCGAAGCCTGTAAATCCTTCCGCTCGAAAAGGACTTTGAGACTCAAGAGCACGAAGGTTAGAGACGGTGTCCAGAAGCACTGAACGCCTCGACGCAGAAGAGGAGGAGATGATCCACACCGCCGTCTTTGTTCGGGGATCCGAGTCCGACATCGACTGACCAACAACAGCAGGCCAGCATGTGAGTACGCTTTCCCCGACCCAAACCAAGCCCAAACACAAGGCCTTGGGTATGCCACTGCCGAAAGGCCATGGCTCCACCCGTAAAAAAAAGCTACCGGTGACCATCTTCGGCACCGAAAAAGGCCACGCCAATAACAAAGCCTTCAGACTTGAGCCGAAGCACAGGCTCTGAAATCATACGACACCGATCCATCGAGTCAAAACCCCGAAAGTCACTTTCGGAACCGGGCCCAACAACTACTCCAGGCCCAACAACTACTCCAGGCCCATCGGTGCCGAAAAAAACGGCTTCGGAGCCGAAAAAACATATCTACACAGAGGAGCATGGACTTTCAAAACAATTAAAAGAAAGCCATAGATTTGATGAGGAATTGCAACAAATGGAGGATTTCAATGAAAAACAGGCCAGGATACAGATCCACAAGGACACTGGCAATATCCTCACAGCACCTCCTCTGAGAACCAAAAATAAACTGGCCTTCCATGGACGTTTGGACACTGATCAACCAACGGTTAAAGTGCCAAAAACAAGAGAGAAATCTCCGCCTCCCCAGTTTTCTCCTCAACAGTCTCCTCCTCATTCCCCTCAACTAACTGTCCCCCCCCCGCTACACCCACTGCACAGTCTCCATCACACACTATGCAGTCACAACATGACACGGATCCATGGGACCTCTATGATGACCCAGTCTCAGACAATAGCCCAGAGTGCTACCCATCTAAGCTATCGCCACCTGAGGATAGCACCTCATATACACAGGTTCTAGCTAGGGCAGCAGCATTTCACAATGTGACCACGCTCCCAGAACCTCTGGAGGACGACTTCTTGTTCAACACATTGTCCTCAACTCATGCCAGATACCAAAGCCTACCCATGCTCCCCGGTATGCTAAAACATGCGCAGCAAATATTCCAAGAACCGGTTAAAGGAAGGACTATAACACCAAGGGTAGAGAAAAAATACAAGCCACAACCCTCAGACCCCATTTTTAGCACACAACAGCTGCCCCCAGATTCTGTAGTGGTCAGCGCAGCAAGGAAAAGGGCTAACTCACAGTCCTTTAGAGATGCACCCCCTCCAGATACAGAAAGCAAGAAATTTGATGCTTCAGAGAAAAGGGTGGCATCACAGGCAGCCAATCAGTGGCGCATAGCTAATTCTCAGGCCCTACTAGCTAGGTACGCCAGGGCTCACTGGGATGAGATGAAGGACGTTATTCAGTATCTCCCCAAGGACCAACAGAAGAGAACCCAGCAGGCAGTAGAGAAGGGACAGGCAATTACAAACAATCAAATAAGATCGGCGCTAGATTCCGCAGATAAAGCCGCAAGAACTATAAATACGGCTGTCATCATTAGGTGACACGCATGGCTCGGGTCATCAGGATTTAAACCTGAAATCCAAAAGGCCGTCCTCAACATGCCTTTTAATCAGCAACAATTATTCAGCACACAGGTTGACACAGCCATAGACAAAATGAAAAAAGACGCCAACACTGCCAAAGCGATGGGAGCACTTTATTCATCCCAATACAGAGGCTCATTTCGAAAGCCTCAATATAGGGGAGGCTCCAGGCCACAACCTTCCGAGCCATCTACCTCACAAGCCAAGCCCTCTTACCAGACACCATATTGGAGAGGGGGATTTCGGGGATCCTACAGAGGACAATTCCCCAAATCTAGAGGAAAATACCAATCCTCAAAACAACCCACTAACAACAAACAGTGACTTAACCACCACCTTCCCTCACCACACTTCCCCTGTGGGAGGAAGACTACAAAAGTTCCACGACCAATGGTTAAACATCACAACAGACAACTGGGTACTATCCATTATCCAACATGGTTACTGCATAGAGTTCACACAAATTCCTCCAGACATTACCCCAAAAGCGCACAAACTTCCATTGCAACACATTCCAATGTTACAGACAGAAGTACAGGCACTATTACTAAAATAAGCTATAGAACTTGTGCTGCATCATCAAAAAAAGGAACAGGGGTTTACTCCCTGTACTTACTTATTCCCAAAAAGGACAAAACATTAAGACCAATATTAGATCTCATAGCTCTCAACCTCTACATCCGATCAGAACACTTTCACATGGTAACACTACAAGATGTTGTCCCTCTGCTACAACAGAAAGAATTTATGGCAACACTGGATATTTTCACATACCCATCCATCCAGCCCACAGGAAATATCTCAGATTTGTAATACAGGGAAAACACTACCAGTTCAAAGTGTTACCTTTTGGAATAACAACAGCCCCCAGAGTATTTACAAAATGCCTTGCCGTAGTAGCAGCATACATAAGGAGACCACATATACATGTCTTCCCTTATCTTGACGATTGGCTAATAAAAGCCAACACACAAAAACAGTGTCATCATCACACACGTTACGTAATAAACACCCTACACGCAATAGGGTTCTCAATAAATTACCAGAAGTCACATCTACAACCTGCACAAATTCAGCAGTATTTAGGAGCCCCATTAAACGCCCAAAAAGCACTTGCAAGCACAAGTCCACAAAGAGTGCAATCGTTCTACACCATATTGCCAAAAATTCAGCCAGACCAACACTACACTGTCCAATTTGTCATGAAACTGTTGGGTATGATAGCATCATGCATCGCCATTGTCCCAAACGCAAGATTACACATGCAACCCTTACAACAGTGTCTCGCAAAACAATGGTCGCAGGCACATGGTCATCTCCAAGATCTAGTGTTGATAGACCGCCAAACACACATTTCGCTTCAGTGGTGGAATCCCACAAATTTAAACAAAGGGCGGCCATTTCAAGACCCTGTGCCTCACGCCATTCTTACAACAGATGCATCAAGGATTGGATGGGGGCACACCTCAACAATCACAATATTCAGGGACAACGGGACAACGAACAAAAACAATTTCACATAAATCACTTAGAACTGCTAGCAGTATCCCTAGCACCCTTTCAACCTCTTCTTGCTCACAAACACATTCTTGTCAGAACAGACAATATGACAACAATGTACTACCTAAACAAACAGGGAGGAACCCACACATCATAACTTTGCCTTCTAGCACAAAAGATTTGGCATTGGGTAGTTTACAACAACATACACCTGGTAGCTCAATACATTCCAGGAATTCACAATCAATTAGCAGACAACCTCATTCGAGATCACCAACAAACCCACGAGTGGGAAATTGACCCCCAAGTACTTCACAAATACTTTCATCAGTGGGGGACACCAGACATAGATCTGTTCGCCACCAACCACAACGCAAAATGCCAAAACTTCACGTCCAGGTACCCACACCCTCAATCCAAGGGAAATGCTCTATGGATCAACTGGTCAGGGATATTTGCTTACGCTTTTCCCCCCTCTCCCGCTCATTCCATTTCTGGTCAACAAACTGCGTCAAAACAAACTCATACTTATAGCACCAATGTGGGCACGTCAACCATGGTACACCACATTGCTAGACCTGTCAGTAGTACCGCACATCAAACTCCCAAACAGACCGGACCTGTTGACACAAAACAAACAACAGATAAGACACCCCAGTCCAGCAATGCTCAATCTGGCTCCTGAAATCCTAGAGTTTGGATATCTAAATCTTCCACCAGAATGTATGGATGTGATTAAACAGGAAAGAAAACCTACCACCAGGCAGTGTTATGAAAACAAATGGAAAAGATTTGTTTTCTGCTGTCAAGCAAAACACATAACGCCCTTAGACGCAACCATACAAGACATTGTAGGCTATTTACTACACCTACAAAAAGCAAATTTAGCTTTTTCATCCATTAAGATACATCTCGCAGCAATTTCTGCTTATTTGCAAAATAAACAAACCAAATCTCTATTTAGAGTGCCTGTCATCAAAGCTTTCATGAAGGGTCTAAAACGAATCATACCTCCAAGAACGCAACCAGTACCCTCATGGAATCTTAACGTTGTACGCACACGGCTCATGGGTCCACCCTTTGAACCCATGCACTCCTGTCCGATTCAATTCCTAACTTGGAAAGTAGCATTTCTAGTGGCAATCACTTCATTACGAAGAGTTAGTGAAATACAAGCATTCACTATTGAACAACCCTTTATACAAGTACACAAACATAAGATTGTACTTCACACAAACCCTAAATTTTTACCTAAAGTCATCTCACCGTTTCATTTAAACCAAACAGTGGAACTTCCAGTCTTCTTCCCACAGCCAGACTCCGTGGCAGAAAGAGCACTACATACATTAGATATTAAGAGAGTTTTTAAAAAATATATATATTTTTTTCTTCATATTTTTATTAAATTTTACCATATACAAAAAACATACATTAACACAAACAAGCCCCCTCATCATAGCATTAAGTTGTATATGCTACAGCCCTCCTCAGCTACAGCGTTGTCCCAGACAGAAAGGGGAAGTCAACAAATGTTTCTCACAATAAGCATCTGTATCAAGGGACACTTCTCCGAGCCACCTCCTCCGGCTTTCAATCGACATAGTCCGCAGCGCCAGTCCAGGAGGTTTGTCATAATCAGCAAGAGACTCAGCATATCATAGCAGTCGGGGAGAACAACAGAAAGAACAAAGAGGCAGGTGGAGCACACAACCAAGTCATGCTAACCCATCTCAGCAGCACAAGATCATACCCAATCGAGGAAGGGAATGGGCCACTAGCGTGGGCCTCTCCAGCCATTCCACCTACTCACTCCGGGACACCAGATATTCATTCAACGGAGCACAAATATCCTTAGGACGAGACCCTTCAGGCAACAGCTCCCAAAAAACCGTCAGCTGATCATGACAAAAGGCGGCATCTCGCAACCATTCAGATCTACGCGGCGCTCTCCTCCTACCCCAGCACATGGCAACCCTACGCTTGGCCAGCAGCAGAAGCAGGCCCACTAGACGCCTATGCGGACCCTGGATCTCATCTACTCACCGAAGCAGCGCAACTCTGGGAGAAACGGGCATCTCCAGGTCAACCATTTCAGTAATCACTTGCAAAACCTCCACCCAAAAAGCGTGGACTTCCGCACACTCCCACGCCAGGTGCAGAAAACCTGCATCCGGTGCCCGACAGTGACCACAGCACGCATCCACACGCAAACCTATAGAGTGGAGCCCCTTAGGTGTATAACCTGTAATTCGGGGACAGCGCTCTCATATGAGCACAACAGCTGCGCCACATTGCCTCTTTAATGGGCTCCCCCACATCTCTCTCCCATGCAATCCTGGAGGACTCCCCGGTGCCATTCCTCTGCTCTTGCATACAGGTATACAGTTTGGTGACCAGCTTACTCGGCGACCGCGCATTACAAAGCACCTCCAGAGCCCGAAACTCCAAGTGGGCCCCGGCCGGGCCAAGAAATCGGTCCCGCAACAAAGCACTGACATACATGTGCTGCAGCGCCGTACCATCACAGCCAGCCAGCGCCTCTGAAATATCAAGCAGACCGTTCACTAGCCAGTCTCCCAGCTCTGTCAAGCCAGCATCTCGGAGAAAACCACGTACCCCGCCATCCCGGAACATCTGAGCATCAGCAACCGCCATGACGGACAACGAGGGAGCAACGCTCTCACTGTACATGCCACCGTGTCACTACCCTTAACTCTAGACTGAACTTGACTCCCAGGCACACGTATCAAGCCATCCGGCCACACAGAGTCACTCTCAGGCGCCAAATGCGGCAAGTATCGAATCGGATTCAGCCAATAATACGCAAAGTGCACCTGTGCACAGTGGTAATATAGCTCCAGGTCTGGAGCAGCAAGCCCGCCCAATTCAAACGGCAGCGTCAGTTTCTCCCAGGAAATGCACGACCGACGTCCCACCCATGCCAAACGAATCAGCGCAGAGCGCAGGCGTCGAAAGTAGCCCCTCACGAGCGGAAGGGGAAGATTCACAAACAGATACAGAAACTTAGGGAGAACCATCATCTTTACAATGGCAATACGCCCAATTAACGATAGTGGTAGGGCACGCCAAGTCTCAACCTTTTCCTCAAGCCATGACAGTGCAACACCGTAGTTAGCCAGCCATAGTTTGTCAACATCACAGCTCAGCTGTATACCCAAATAGCGCACCTGCCCCTCTGCCCAGACCAGGGGGATTGAGAATCAAATCTTATCACATTAGGAGTCAAAGGCAAAACCACTGATTTCGACCAGTTGATAGTGATGCCAGAAAAGGTACCAAATCGCCCGATTTCCTCCAATAAAATATCCAGATTCTGACCAGGATTCCACGCGTATAGTGCAATATCATCGCCGTACAGAGATACCAGGGCAAGTCGCTGTCGAAACTGTAAACCTCTATCATTGTATTTCTGTTGCAGCCCCGCTGCCAGAGGCTCCATCGCCGCTGCAAAAAGGAGTGGGGACAGCGGACACCCCTGACGCGTACCGCGTGCAACAGGAAATGGAGCCGACACGCATCCATTAAGGCGCAACCTAGCCGTAGGCCGAGTATACAGCAATCTAATCCAATTCACAAATCACGCGCTGAGTCCCACACGGCCTAAAAGTGCAAACATATAGTCCCAAGCCAGGGAGTCAAAATCCTTGGTGGCGTCAAGAAATACCGCCGCCGCATTATCCTCTGCCCCAAGCAAGCCCGCCACCGCGAAAAAGGTGCGCAAGTTGTGACATGTAGACCTCCTGGGGACAAATCCCGACTGATCCGGTAACACCAGCTTAGGGAGAAGTGGCTGCAGACGCGCCGCTACCATTTTTGCCAGGATTTTATTGTCCGTATTAATCATGGAGAGTGGACTGTACAAATTGCATCGGGTCGGGTCCTTCCCAGGCTTCGGGACCGTTACTATGAAAGCCTCCCGGAGCGAGGCCGGCAGCGACCCAGTCTCCAGGGACTCTGCATACACTTCGAGCAGGCACGGGGCGCGAATATCCACATATTCTTTATAAAACACTGGGGTCAGGCCATCTATGCCCGGGGACTTATCACCAGGCAGGCCGCGAATCTCCGCTGCCACCTCCTCCACAGTGAACGGTTCATCCAAGTACGCCCTGTGCGCCTCATCAAACCATACTAGCGCAATATCCGCAAAGTACGTCTGTGCAGCCGCCACACTCAGGCCCTCCGGGGCCTCATAGAGCTGCGCGAAGTATTCTGTGAACACTTGTATTACACCATTTGCTCCGTCACCTTTCCTCCCTCTGCGTCAACAACCTCAGTAACATAATTACTGGCCCAAGGCCTGCGAAGCATATCTGCAAGTGTGCGCCCCGCTCTCTCACCCTCCCATAACGACGAGCCCGAGCATGTCTCCCGGTAAAACAGATTTCTCTCAGGGAGACCTCATATAAGGACACCTCTCGCCGGATCTCCGCAAGGACCTCTCCGGACCAGGCCGCAGCTAGGAGCCTCTCCAACTCTATAAGCCTTCCCTCGATGTCGGCCATCTCCCGCCTCAAGGCCTTCACTGTACCATGTTGTTTCGAGAGACATACTCCCCGAATAACTACCTTAAATGCCTCCCATAAGGTGCCGGCAGACCTCACAGATCCCAGAGTCTCAGCAAAAACCAGCTTAATAGCCTCACGCTCTTCCTCCCGAAAGGCCTCATCTCGAAGCGCCCCACAAGGCAACCGCCACATAACCGACTGGCGCAATTTGCCAGGTATCTCCAACTTCAGCCTAACCGGCGAGTGATCCGACAATGTGCGGGGAGATGATCCACCGCTCTCGTCCAGACCTCCACATTTCTGGTACCCAGCCAACGATCTATTCGGGACCAACTGCCATGGACGTAATTCAGACATGTTCCCTCTCTCACATCTCCATGCTTTTGCCGCCACAAGTCCACAAGTGCGCCACTCCGCATCACTGCCACCAAAGACTTAGCCGCTGAAACATGCTGCACCCTGGCCACACTCTCACGATCCATCCTAGCATCCAAAATCACGTTAAAGTCACCACCCCAGATCACTGCACCCGCACCCAGCGATTCCACTAAGCGCCACAACTCCAGGAAGAACTCTGGGTCATCTACATTCAGCCCATACACCGCCACAAGCCGACATGCTCTGTCAAGCAACGTACCGCTCAGGAGACATATCTGCCATTTGGATCAACAATAACTTCTCATGTGCGCCACTGCAACCCCTTGCTGATTTAAGATTGCTACTCCATGAGCATAGCCAGAATGCGTAGAGTAGTGGGCCTCACCAACCCACCCAGCTTTCAATCTACCCATTGCGGTGAGTCTCTTGTAGCATACAAATATCAATTATATGTCGCTTAACATATGCAGCCACCAATCAAGCCTTCCGCCTGTCGTTGAGCCCACGCACATTCCACGTCAAACATCGGACCACAGTCATATCATTACCCCTCATCCCACTCTACGGGCATCCATTGCTGCACAAGAAAGTGCATCTCCACCTGCCAAAAACTTAAAGGAGAGACAACCAAAACTGCATATGAAACAGTCGCCCTACAACCAGAAGAAACCTGCACCCCCCCCACCCACTCAGGCCCCCCCAATCGGACCCTTTCAGTGACCCACCCGCACAATCCCCAAACCCACCCCCTGTAACCAAAGCAAAAATTGTCAGGACTCATCCCAGGGGCGATAGCCGGCCTAACAGCTCTCCACCCAGTGTACACTAGAGGAGAGGGGCCCATGGGCCAAGTAGCAAGCTACACACCAGACGGCCCGTGCACAAAAGCGGACCCGCGCACCCCAGCAGCCCCAACCAGTACTATTAGGTCAATCAGAAGCCGGTTAGTCATTGTCACTTAAGGTGGCATCCTCTGCTCCCGGCCCCCCCGGCTCCGCAGCCCCCACCCCCTAGGCAATCTTCTAGCAAACCTGGCTGCCTGCTTTGGGTCCGTGAAATACAGCGCCTTTCCCTCGTGCCACACCCTCAACCTGGCAGGATACAATAGGGCGAACCCTACTCCAGCCTGGCTCAACAGCTGTTTGGTCAGCAAAAAAGCACGCCTCTGAGCCTGCACACCAGGGGTCTAATCAGGAAAAAAGTTGATTTCCGAGTTCTTGTACACCAGCAGCCTTCTCTCCCTTGTCAAACGAAGGACAGCATCCCGGTCCCGGTAATTCAATAGGCGCGCAATTATTGTGCGCAGATAAGTTCCCGGTGGGGGCCGAGGCCCCAAGGACCTGTGCGCCCTCTCCACCACCAGCATCCGCGAGAGCTCGCCTGCGAACAAGTCCAACAGCATACTCTCCACGAAGTCTTCCATGCGACCCATATCAGTCGTCTCCGGCAGCCCCACATTGCGAATATTATTACGGCGGGACCTCGCCTCCAAGTCCTCATTTTTATTCCGTATCACCTCCAGGATGCGCTCAATTTGTGCAATCTGTTCTCTATCACCCCAGTGTGCATCTTCTATTTCCGACGTACGCGACTCCAGAACCTCAAACCTGGAATCGTGGTCATCTACCCGGGCTCTGATGCGGTCAAGCTGTTCCGTCACATGGTCCAGCTTGGGGTCGATGCCAGCCAAGCTAGTCTTGAGCTCCAAAAACATGGAACGCACAGACACCTCCGGGCTCTCCTCGCCAATCTCGACGTCACTGGGCTGGGAGGCAGGAGCCGCACTCCTCTTTTTCCCACCCTCGAAGGTGAGTTTTGCTTGACGTTGATCGGCCTTGCCCATAGTTCAGCTCAGCATGTTCGGACTCCTGCCCGCGCTAGAGCAATGGAAAGGATCCGGAGCAATGGGCTCCCACAACCGTTATCTCTCTCCCAGCTACCCAAGTCGCTCCGCAGGTCCACCGGCCAGCACCCAGGTCACCAGATCAACATCAAAACACTCCAAGCAACAGGCCAGTCCGTGCTGGTGCCTCACAGTGCTCCACTAGCACCAGCTCCAGCTCAGAAAATCTGCGCTGCAGGGGGCTGCCCCGGCCCCCAGCCAGAGCCAGCTCCCCTGCGAGAGGAGCCCCTTACAGCTTCAGGCCTTCAGTGGACCGTCAAAGGCTTAGGCGGCAACGCCATCACCAGGTCACCGTTACCCACTTTCCAGCAATCAGCCCCAAAATCCCATCAGGCACTCCGGGTAGCGCAGCACATGTCCTCCAATATAATCTGACGGGGCCCCACCTGGGCACCACCCTGGGGGGCGCACCGCAGAAGCACGCTGCGGCCCCCCCCCCAGCCGTCCACTCACCGATGTCTGGTGCCCCTGACCGCCACAGTCCTCAAATCGGTCCCCCTCCTCTCAGGGCCGATCCAGTTTCTGCACTGGGCCTGCTCCTTGCACGCCCATTCGCATTACTGGGCCATCCAAGCCCAGGCGCCACCAGTAGGAACAGCGACACAAAGTCCAAAGGGCAGTGAGGCCCAAACAGGTCTCTTGGGCCGCGGAAGCCACAGGGGGCACAATGGCCACAAGGGCCGCGGCTCGACCAAGCCGCTGATCAGCCCCCCGGGCGCACTCTCGCTCCCGGCACAGCACGCTCGCCGGGAGCGGCCTTAGGCCTCCTCGCCTTTCAAAATGCACGCGCGGGCAGAGGCCAGTGTCAGGCCTGCCCGCGCTGATCCAGGCCCCAGCTCCGGCCTCAGCAGTGCTTCCACTGCGCCCAAAGCGTCACAGGGGCTCCCCCAGGGTATCGCCCGGTCCCGCTCCAACCAGCACCGCCTGCAGGATAAATAAAACTAATAAATGGCCCACGGCCCGGCAGAGCCTCACTCGGTGTCGGCCCTCTTGCCCGGCAGCTAGGCCACGCCCCCATATTAAGAGAGCTTTAATGTATTACATCGACAGAACAAAATCATTTCGAAAAACTAAACAATTGTATGTCGCATTCCAAAAAACCCATACTGGTAATCCTATATCAAAACAAGGCATAGGCAGGTGGATAGTGAAATGTATCCAAACTTGTTACCTAAAGGCTAAAAGACAATTGCTAATCATGCCAAAAGCACATTCCACTAGGAAAAAAGGAGCAACAATGGCATTTCTAGGAAATATACCAAAGACAGAAATTTGTAAGGCAGCCATCTGGTCTACGCCACATACATTTACTAAGCATTACTGTGTAGACATATTAACAACACAACAGGCCACAGTAGGACAGGCTGTATTAAGAACATTATTTCAGACAACTTCAACTCCTACAGGCTAAACCACTGCTTTTTGGGGAGATAACTGCTTAGTAGTCTATGCACAGCATGTGTATCTGCAGCTACACATGCCACCAAACGGTAAATGTCACTTACCCAGTGTACATCAGTTCGTGGCATGAGACGCTGCAGATTAACATGCACCCTCCCACCTCCCCGATAGCCTGTAGCCGTTTTTAGTTGCATAACAATTGTAAATATGTAAATAAATAATATTTTAATAGACATTAGATACATACATTACTACACCATTGCATGGGCACCTCTAATATACTCACAACTTCTACCTCACCCTCTGCGGGGAAAACAATCTAAGATGGAGTCGACGCCCATGAGCAATGGAGCCGAAAGGGAGGAGTCACTCGGTCCTGTGACTCAAAAAGACTTCTTCGAAGAAAAACAACTTGTAACACTCCGAGCCCAACACTAGATGGCAGGATAATGCACAGCATGTGAATCTGCAGCGTCTCATGCCACAAACAGATGTAAGTGACATTTTCCATATATGTTATTATTTTAAAATGAGGTAGCTCTTAAATGACTGAGATAATGAGTTGGCTGAGTAAACAGATGTTGAAAGGGGATGCTGCACTTAAGCAGACATCTCACTCAATCTATTTAAGCCCCTTTAAAAATATATTATTCCTCAAATTATTATAAACAGATACCTTTGCTCACATTTTCTAGTCACTGGTTTCATACCTCATTAAGATCACAGCAAATGCCTCTATGCACTGTGCCTAGGTTTCGTCTGGCCTGGATGGGCGGAGGTTCCTTCTCCGCTCTGGGTCCTAAACTCTAGAACTCCCTCCCAGTTGCCTTGAGTAATTTTTCCACACTGTTTGGTTTTCATAAAAACCTGAAGATGTGGCTATTTTAGATTAGGAATCTTTTTTTTTTTTTTACTGTTTCTCTAGCTTAGCGCTGGGAGACCCTATTTGGGTAGCTGCACCCTTTACAAGGCCGTAATAATAGTACCTGCCTGCTCCTTTACTTCAGTCTTCTCCTCACAAAATGCTTTAAATTTAGCAGCTATTCAACAAGATGGTGGTGAATATTGCATCTTCAATGCAAAATGTTAGTGCTGTAGTTGTTCATTGTAACTCTGACGCTGCAGTTAATTACTAGGTAGACATACAGGTTGATTTTGGAATTACATGTTTAATTCTGAATGTCAGAATGTTTTATTTAAATTGATAATGGAGATGTTTGTGTGCCCTTGTTTTAGATTTCTAGAGGTCTAATCATAGTTATTTTGACAAAAAGAACTCATTTGTCCCCTTTACTACTGTCTCCTATTTATTAAATGCATTTATTTTACATCTTTGATTCCTTCAAAATGGTTGAGGTGTGACACACTTTTGTCATAAATGCATAATGTTAGCACTCTGTTGTTCATTAGAAAACTGTTGCAGAGCTACAGTGAACCACTAGGGAATCAACTGTCTGGTGGCAGTACCTTTTGGAAGTGCATGTTTTACTCTGCATATTAGACCTGATTCTCACACGGCTGAGGAAGATAGTGGAAATTGATAAATTGTGTACCCACATTTCAGCTTCTATAGCACCTTCTATAAACTCTGAGAAAATCATGAGAGAAAACAGTTTTATTTCACATGTTTTGTTAAATCCCAGCAGAGGTTCAGCATTTCTTATAGGGTAAACTCACATGAGAACTCAACAGAATTTCTAAAAGGAATATAACTCATTAACACATGTTTATTATTGTGACTGAAATGGGGTATGGAGTTCCTTTAGCCCCATGCCAAGGACATATTGTTTGGGATCAAGTACTAAAGTTTTTCATGTTAATATTGTCCTTGGTTGGTAGGCCCAACCCTCCCACAGCACAAAGCCTTTAGCTGCCAGTTCACAGTACTACTTTATGGCTCTGGGAAGGGTATTGTCTGCAGTTAAGATTATATTTGTATCCGTTTAATGGTTTTTGATCTTGTATATATGTTTCATGAATGTAAAGCCTTTGTTGCAAGCCTTTATTATTGGAGAGAATGCTCCAAGGAAATGTAAGCTCTGCCTGCACTACTAACAGTAGTTCCAATATAAATATGTGTACACACATTTCCAAAGGTTAACAATATGAGGATACGTATTATGGTCCTAGAATACTTTGATTAGATGCAGATATTTGCAGTAGTTTGGAAGCAAGATTGATGATTACTTGCTTTCAAAATAAAATCTTAATAAAAAGTACTAGATATTTTTTGCTAAACTATCATGAAAATGTATGTATCATTTCGTTGAAGCAGAATTCAGTAATATGTGTTGATTAATGCTAGTATTTCCAAAAATATTCATAGTGGAAAATCATTATAAACAATTGCAACAGGATTATGAGAAACATAAAAATAAACGAGCTTTGGCAATGCTAATAGGTCTGACAGTTGTCAGCTTTTTTGTTTTGTCTGTGAGCCTTGTTTTGACATGTTGTTTTAAAAACTTTATTGCCGTAGGAGCTGCCAGGCCCTCACCATTATAAGAAACATTGGCAAAAATCAAAAATATTTTTGGGGTTTAAGCACACATTGCCACAGTAGTCCCTGGCACTGAACAAAACTATTTGTGTACAGCTATACTAATTGTGAAAGAGCAGAATGCTCTCACTCATAGTGAAGGTAGCCGATAGAGGGATAGACTTTTCATTAAAACAAAATATCTTGCTTTACTCCAGAGGTAATTAGGGGTCCAATTCTTACAGAATGTCTCAAGTCTCCCATGGTATTTGTCCTTAGTGCAGATTATTATGTTGGTAAATTTACAAGAATTTACTCGAGTAGGCCAGTAAATGGTACTCCTAAACTTTTGTGAACTGCATGTTATTACGAGCAAATATGAATGTGTGGATTTGCTCATGCGAACATCTGTCGAGTGTTTACAAGTTCACTTTTCCTCCAACCCCGTTTTTTCCCTACCCTGGAAGAAGTTTTACTTCTGCCCTTGTCGGGTTAATTTCCAACCTTTTTTTAGTACGAGTGAAACGATTAGAGAAGAGCTTGTGAAAACTCCAAAAACATGCAAGTTAGTAGTTTTGCACAGACTCAGACGAGCATTTCAATCATGAAACTATTACTTACTGTTACCTCCAGCCCCAGAATGTAGATCTGTGGAAAGAATACTAAATAAGTTAGTTGCTAGTGTTCAAAACCTACTATAGTAGGATCCCTGGTATTTTTAGAGAGGCTATTATCAAAGCTGTTAAATAATGAGACCATTGCCATAATGTGTCGCCACACTACGTGGCACCAAAGGGACAAGTAGATATTTTTACAGGACAAGTAGATTTATGAAACAACCTATCCCATTGACAGCTAGATATTTTATTTAATTCCACACCCCTGCTAAAAACTGGTATCACCCTTTTGTATGTGCTCCTTTTCCTGACCCTGAAAGCCTGGCATTTACTGCAATGCATTTCATTGGGAACCATGTGCCAGAGTCCTGTAATGGTGTAACAATGTGTTCATGTTGTGGGGGGGGATGGGAAGTTCATTTGGGATTACCCCTCACATGCTCCTGTGGTCAAGGTGTGCTCACACAGCCGCTTTTATTTTTCATTAATTTTCAGGATGCAGAAGCACGTCTGTAAATCCTGTATTTGCTACCCCCATGTAGTTCTTATTGTGGCCAGCCAATCACGATTGGCCATTTTAAAGGGGACTAGTCCGTCAGAGCATATCTGGACATCAGCGGTCCAGATATAACTAACATTTTAACCCTTTCATGCCCATTCTGAACTGCTCTTTAAATGCTCTTTATTACTTTCCATAGTTCATTATGCTGCACTACCGTCCCACTTGCCCTATGTGGTGTATTGTGCTGCTGCAACCCCTGATGCCTGCCCTGTAAGGTTAGTTTGGTGCCCCTGCCCATCTCCCTCCTACCCTTTCTTGTCCGAGTCCATGTCCCTACCCCATTCCTGCATGGTCACTGTGATCCAATGTGCCATACTTGCCAACATTTTTAACTTGCTAATAGGGAGATTTGACAGAGCCTGCGGGATTAATTTTCCCAATTGATTTAAATTTAAAAAGAGGATATTTTAGGCAGGAAACTGATGAAATAAAGCCCCTTTGAGTTTAAAAACATCGGAGTCTCCTCCCTGACTTATGTCTTTTGGCATGTATGGTTGTGCTGCCACTGCCTCTTTCTTCTGCCCTCAATGGGCTGCTGTATTGCCATAGTTTCTTGTGCCTGTCCTGCGTGGTTGGTTCATTGCCCTGGCCCCCCTTTCTTCTGCCCTTCACGTCCATTGTGCTGCCACTGCCCCTCCCGCCTGACCAGAGTGGTCAACTTGTTGCCTCTGTACCTTCCTCCCTGCCTTCAATTCTTGGCCTCTTCCTCCGTACAGTATTCTAAAGAATAACAAGATCACTAACATTATTTATTTGTTACAAAAGCATGGCACGCCAGACTGCACCCTCTAAAACTAAAAATAAAAGCACAAAAAAGGGTTTTGCACACTTTTGTCATTGGGCCATACTTGGGTGATATTTGTGCTACATTTGGGATTTTTTCTCTGATGGCCATCTAGGGAGTCTTATTTGATATGAAGCTCCCTAATTTCCTCATTTACTGCAGTATACCTAGTAGAAAATGTTTTCAGTTTTCCATTTGATTCCATCAGAAAGGAGTTCAGATGTGCCACACTTATGGCATAAATTCAGAATGTTAGAACTCTAGTTTCTTATTGGAATACTCTAGTAAAGCTGCTGTTCACCAGGAAGTAAACTGGCAGTCCGCTGCTGGTGTTGAAAGTGCATGTTTGTCTGCACGTCAGAATTTATTAATGAAATAGAAGAAGATATTTGAGGACTCCTTTAAAACATCCTAATTTTACTTTCTACAGCACTAACTTTAATTTCTTTAACAAAATGAACCCTCATCATTGTATTCCTTTCTAAATTAGATGTTTTATGTTTTACCAGTTTGATTTAATCAAGATAGCTTCAGGTGTGCCACACTTTTGTCATAAGTAAGACTGTTAGTGCTCTAGTTGTTCTTTAGAACACTCTAGGAGGCTGCAGTAGAACACAAGGGTAAGTGCATGTTTTATTGAGAATGTCAGATTTCATTCTCATATGGCTGATAAAGATAGTGTGAAGTTAAAGAAAATATGCTCTCATTTTAGCATCTGGAGCACCTTCCATAACCTCAATGGGAAAATCGTGAGAAAACAGTTTTCTCTCAAACATGATTTATGAATTCCAAGAGGAAGGCTTTTTTCACAGGGTAAAATCACCTTAGAACTTGCCACAATTCCTAAAATCTTTGATACCATTAACAGACTATTTATTTTGCAGCTAAAATGTAAAACCCTAAATACATTCTTATTTTTGTGACCCTCAAAACTTGCCATTCACTACAATGCATTTCAGTGGGGTCCTAAAATGTATATTTTTCACAAGATGGCTGCCAACACTTTCAGGTTGAAGTGCTGACAGCCAAGCAGATCTCGGATGAGATCTGTGCTTAGGCTCCACCCAGATATACAAATTTGGATTTCCTTTAATCTCTCAAACAACTGAAAGGATTTACACCAAATAACACGTATTTGCAATGTAATAGCTCTTGCATTTGCTTGAGTTATAGCTATTGGCGTTGTAAATGCATAGCTGGACTTTTCTTGCCACATAAATTGATTAACCCTGCCCCATTATAAGGTCATCTTTGCCACACAATTCCAGTGGCCCTGCATATAACTGAAGCACTTGCATTTACCTTCTTCCTCTATCTATAGAAAAAAAAATATTGCCATTATTTATATTTTTTTATATTACACTTATGTCATGTAAGAGCTCTGCAGATCGATGCTGCGCTATATGAAACTTCACGTAGTAGTCATGTAAAGTGATTCTCCGATCGAGTTTGCGCTACTTGAAACTTCACGTCATCATGTAAAGCGCTACTCTGATCGAGTTTTCGCTATATGAACCTTTTTTTTTTTATTATTATTAAATAAATTAAAAAGAACCTCCCTCCAGCTTACGGTCTTTGGGCACAGACACCAAAAAGAAACAGCGGCATGCCCAAAACCAGGAAGAGGAAGAAACAACATACTGTCGCTCGGAGTGGCGAGGCAAACGGAAAAATTAGTGGACCGCACTAACCTATATAGCCGATCTTGCAATAATCCATTTAACAGGGTCAGTCTCCAAGGCTGTAACAAAGTAGCCTCAAGGAGGGACAAATATAAAGCATTTACTTAGGAAATCAAGGGAATTTTGAAAGGCAGGCCAAGGAACAAATGAAAGTGATGAGCGTGTTGCAAGCCCACAGATTTAGATTACAACAAGTCAAGAGGCCGTGATTGTGTGTTGCCTAGGCTCGACCTAAAAAGGGCAATGTGGGGACCAAAAACTACCTTTTTGCCACATTTGGTGTAATTTCATCCAGTGGTTCAGGCTCCAGGCGTGTAAGAGTCTATTGGCATTAACATGGGAAATGCACTTCTTTTGACACCCTCCAGTCTCTCCCGAGCGGCCTTTCCTATTTCCTCAGCCACCGGTTGACTTTCAATGCAGAACAAGATCCGAGAGGACACTTTTTTGAAAACATTTTGAAGATTCTCCAAACGTTGCCAAAGATATAGGCAAGTCAAAAAACTTGTTTTTTGTATGGAAACTAAGTCCTAACTATAGCTACTTACTGGCAACTGCCAGAAGGTAATTTTTTTTTATATATTCAGTAAATTACTTTAGTTTACAGGATTTATTAGCCCGGCGCTAAACTCAGAATCACCAGTTGCCCAACCGGTAATATGTTTGTATGGAAATAGTAAAAGATCTGTGGAAAAGGAAACTTTGTTTTTATAAAGAATCAGTCTATTTCTGTTCGATAGATGTAGTTTATTAACACATCCGATATTCATATCCTCAGATTAATGTAATTTCGTTAATCCAAAAAAACATTTACTAGGTAATACCAGCCAACATGTGTTTTGTGACACCTTCACTTCTTCAAGGTTGTTGATTGAAAATATACATCTTAAACATCTACATTGTTTAACTAAGTCAAAAACTGTTTGGCTACCACATGAGTCAAACATAATAATCTTACTGCAGAATTACAATTCAAAACTGACATCCCAATTTACAACTCCTTTATACAGGCCACATATTCATTGACATTCAGACTTATAAATCCATCATTCAGGTTACGTGTTCATTTATATTAAACTTCATGTAGATACAATGCACATTTCATTAACACCACTGAAACATCAAAATAATTGTACTGTCATGTATTTTATAAAAAATCCACG
This sequence comes from Pleurodeles waltl, assembly GCF_031143425.1. NCBI lineage: Eukaryota > Metazoa > Chordata > Amphibia > Caudata > Salamandridae > Pleurodeles > Pleurodeles waltl. Next base: position 344,018,940 of record NC_090450.1, on the reverse strand, counting down.
ACACTCAACTTTACTCCCCTCCACTCGTAGGAATTATATTTACTTAAGCCACCAGTTATAGTTACTTGAGATAACCAGCTGTGTAACTGATACATTTCTGTGTGTTTTAGAGCTTGAAACGTTATATTGTTACCGAAAATTTAGTCTAAAAGTAACGTTACTTTAACCTGTTTTTTTTATTGAATATATATTTATATTTATTCATTACTGAGTGGTCGTAACCTCGCTATAGTTATATTTAGGATAGAAATTATTCAGGCTTTTTAATAGTAATAACTTTGCCACTGTTTGAAGAATCTCCACAAACCTCTACAGACCTATTCACGTTTTTACACCAATAAATTTCCCATAGACTTTTTACACAGATTCTGCAGTGAAATAGCTGAACAGATTTTTAAGAAATTAGGCAAGAATATTAATTATGGTGTGGAAAGATTCCTTTTTGTTATTTGATGTAAATTGGTTCAAAAGTGTTTAAGCTAAAAGGGACACACAATTATTGATCTATTAGGCTGCCAGATTTCATGCCATTATCACGTTAGATAGCGATGACAAAACACAATGCTATTAGTTAATGAAAGCCCTTACAAAATTTTAAAAAACAGCCATTTTGTTCATCCCACAGTTTTTTGTTCTAGGTTTGAATTTGACATATAGTTTTTCTGGTCTTGTGATCAATAGGATTAAGTGAGGCAGCTTGTTAAAGTCTGTATAGGTAGGGAAGCATATTTGTATTGTTTTATATATTTAAAACAAATTTTACGGAGTACCACTATACTTCCTCTGTACAGTCTTGGAAGTACTGTGGTATCTAGTGATATCAAGAAGCAAAATTAAAATATGCCCAAGACAGTGTATGCCACTCCATGACACGCCATGCCAGTCTACTCTAACTTGGCAGCCCATTCTGCAAAACTCTCCTCCATTGTGTATGCCCCTCCACTCTACGACATGCCACTTCACTCTACAACACTCCCCTCGATTGTGACATGTCACTTCACACTCCTCCCCTGTATGCCCCACCTTCGCTCTGTGCCCCTCTGCCCTACAACACTACTCCTCTGTGCTCTGCAACTCTACTCCACTAAACACTGCTCCACTCTATGCCCCTCCACAACACTACTCCACTCTACACCCTTTGCCTCTAAAACACTCCACGCTACACCTCTGCTTTACAGCAGTACTCGACTTTCTTCTCTACAACACTGCTGCACTCTACCCCGCTTTGCTCTACAACCCTACTCATGCCGCTCTACAACACTCCTCCACTGTACGACCCTCCACTCTAATGCACACTATGACCCACTGCTCTGATGTATGGCTTTGATCTGCTCTTCAACACCCCTCTGCTCTAATCTGCTACACCACATAACTCTTACTCACCACTCCTCTCTATGGCAGGCAACTCCATTGTATATCAGGCCACTCCACTATATGGCAGGCCACTCCACTGTATGACACTCCTCTCTGACATGCCATGCCACTTTACGACACTTGTATGAAATGCCACTGTACTGTATGCTATTGTACGACACGCCACTCTGCTTCACTCTACTATATTCTCTTGTAAGGCAGGCCACTCTACGCTACTCCACTGTACTTTATTGGACAATACGCCACTCAGTGACACGCCCCTGTACTCCCTTGTACGACATGTCGTGTACTGTATGCTATTGTATGACATGCCACTCTACGTCACTCCACTGTACTCTATTGAACGACACGCCACTTAGACACTCCACTGTACTCCATTTTACAGCACGCCACTCTACGACAGTCCACTGTATGACATTTCACTTAACTGTATTGCAGGAAACTCCATAGTACGACATACTGCTCCACAGCACTCCACATTACGCCCCTCTACACTTAAGACGCGGACATGCCACTGTTTGACTCGCCTCTCCACTCTGATATGCCACTGCACTTTATGCCACTCTACAACATGCTCCCCCAGTGTATTCCCCCACTGTATACCATGACACTCTCCTTCTCTGTATGCCATGAGACTCCTCTGCACTGTACTCCACAAAACTGTTCTGCGTGGTCCCTCACAACACTCTTATGCACTGTCCTCACCCTCTTGCAGTGTTCTCGATAACAGTCCAGTCAACAACACGCTTGTGCACTCCAATCGCCGACCCTCTCTTCCACTCTGATTTAAACACATTTTTATAAAACAACAAAAACATAGAAATTCATTGAAATCCAAAGATTAAAGATGATTTATAATTAGGAAAATGTCATTTATTTCTGTAAAAAACAAACTTAAACTACATAAACACTATAAATGTTAGTTATAGCTGTAAATTGAATTTATTGCTATAATTTAAATGTATAATTTGCACCCCGCCTAAAACATGTTTGCCCACCTCCATAGACATTGTTGTAACCTCACTAACCACACTACATTAACTATAACTTGCCCCTGTAACATGCACTGAGTTCTCACAAATGTTATCCTTTGAGATGTCGTGAATCTTGTTAAGAATGCTCTACTTTAACATGCTATAATTGATGTAATATGAAAAGGTAAAAGCAGTGTAAGCGGAAGGCACGAGTTATAGTTTATGTAATGTGGCTAGTGGATTGACAACACTGTTCAGATGTGTGCAAGTTTTAGCAATTTTTAGGCGAAAAGCAAATTATAACTAACTTTTACCTAGGACATTGGAATTTCTAATGTTTATGAGGTTTAAGCTTGTTTTGTACATAAGATGTTTTCCCTAATATAACTAATCGAAACTTTTTTGTTGATTCTGTCTGTGTATGTAATTTTTTATATATATATATAGTTCAGCGGACCTTTTCTTGTTGATATTGTCACAGAAAAAAACACAAACTTTCTTGCACAGCCTATTTGTCCCTTGTTTCAAGAAAAAAGGATTTAATATATTATGGATATTTCCTCTGTTGTCTTCAGAATCGTTCTTTAGAATCCCCTGCATATAGGGGAGGAAACAAACGCAAATTAGCTCACGATGGCCAGTGCTCCATAGTACTTCAGGAGTTAACTATAACCTTGATACAAATGAAGCCGCAATTGAACCTTAGTGTAGTAGACAACAAATACTTGGTGTCTAACACAGATATGATGACCTCTTGAGTGTGCTTTCCAAGTGGTTTGGGAAATAATTTCCAGACCTCATTCAGTGGTTCCCTTATCCAACTCTTATCAAGTGTCATTGCTTGTTGTACATAAGTAAGGAACACATTCAGCTATCCAGTGGGTGCATATACATACAACAGGCAAACATGCTGACACCCAGGAAGCCACTAATGAGTATTTTTCTGCCATCAAGAACTATAACTTGCCCTAAATGAAACGCCGAAGTCCATCCATATTGCCACTCCGCTAGAGTTTGCAGAAGGCTATAAAGTAAGGAACACATTCAGCTATCCAGTGGGTGCATATACATACAACAGGCAAACATGCTGACACCCAGGAAGCCACTAATGAGTATTTTTCTGCCATCAAGAACTATAACTTGCCCTAAATGAAACGCCGAAGTCCATCCATATTGCCACTCCGCTAGAGTTTGCAGAAGGCTATAAAATTAACAGCTGCCCTCTCTATTTTGAGTCATTTGATTGTGTTCCAGTGCATTCAATCATGTTTCTTGTAGGAATCTCAGCCGTGCCTCAGGTTCTTTTAAATATGAGTAGACTGGTGCTTTTTCAGGAAGTTAAAACCCAGTACTTTTCAACTAACATTGATAATCACCCGCCAACAAAGTAGACTGATACTAAACATTGGGCACTTAACAATTCCCCCACTTGTTCTGCCCTCTTTCTCATCCACCTTAAACCCCTGCTGTAAAAATGAGAATCCAGGACCATCCACTTAACTGATCACACTAAACTTCAAACATAATAATATCTATTGGATGTAGAAACGGATAATTTTGAGGAGGTAGTTTATGCTGCACATGGACTCCTCCTCGGATCCATAAACTAATCTCTACTTGGGAAAAGTACTCCTTTGTCTTCTCCCTTTAGCCACAGAACCCCATAGCAGAAAGTTGTAAAGGAGTATAAAAGCAAACGTAATCTATAATATTTAGGAGCATAATAAAGCAAATTCCTGTCATCTACCTGTTAACCAGGATATGAACGTTTAAAAAAAAATATAAATTGGTTGGGTCGCAAGGATAGGGTTCAACACCTAATTCAGTCCCATTTCGGACTATTATTATGTCGAAGGCAGAAGGTGGTTGAAGTTATCATGCCTTGAAAAGTTAAATCTGTTATTTCACCAAAGATTCAGGTTGCCGTCTTCACCACAGGTTATACAATCGGAATCCTGCCAGTCAACTTCCAGCTTAATATACAAAGTATCAGAATGTGCAATTCAACCCTCCTTTCTCCAGCACTGGATCTTTCAAATATTCACATGCTTGAATCATTCCCCGTTGTCATGTTTGAAATCATAGATAACATTATATAGAAGTTAGTGTTAAAATTGTCTAAAGCCTCAAAAGCAGTGTTTTAGTAGCACACCCACTTCATTTGAAACAACCCAAATGAAACCAATTAAGTGAAATTGCTAAGCTCTTACTCTCTCTAGAGGCCACCATAGGTGGGATTGTTACTGCATGTTGTGTGAGAGAGTGCTATGATTAGAGCTCAGCTCCACCCTGTTTCTCTTTATGTTAGTCTCTAAAGTTTTTATTTTGTCCTTCCTAGTTTTCAGCTGGTCCAATCCTGAGTCTTTAGTAAAGCAAGTTGTGTTTGGGAGATATTTTTAGATTTTACTTTAGGACTGGCCCCTGCTCACTGTTTTTAGAAGATCCTCTACACTGATTATTCTCATGATTACTGCATTTATAGTCAGTCAGTTAGTCAGTCAAAAAATGTTATTCAGCAGTTGCCATAAAAGTGCATATACACACATAAAATATATATATATATATATATATCACCATAAAATACAATCCTTACTACTTGATTCAAAAGACCAAATTCTTCAATCTACAAATATTACATAACTAATTATCAGAAATCCCAGCATATCCCTTAGCCCTTCTGAATCAATAAATAGTAAAGAGCACTTATAAAATCCTACATAATAATAAAATCAGAATTAAAAATTACATTAGCAAACAGTGACATCTACCAATTCATATTGGTTTCTAATAGTAATAGCTGATTTGATAAAACTTAAAATTGAGCTGCACATTTGTTTAGATGGAAGTCTTTGAATACCAATCAGTGCCTCCTTATGAGAAAAAGTATGTAATTTGTACAAAATTGGCAATATAAAAGTTTTCCTAGGAACTGAATAAAGTGAACAGAATAAAACAAAGTGACAGGTGCTTTGTTTAGAAAGATTATCACAAGGACACGGCGATAACGTTTTTTGCCACATACATTTTGTTGGAAACCCCACTCTAAAATGAATCATATTAAATCTAAAAAGTCCAAGTAAAGAGTAAAGAGAGGGGATCGGAAACCAGATGAAATAGTTGAAGTTGAAATCAGTACATATAATTCAAATGACTTAAATTTCTCAGCCGCTTGGTATCTATGATTCAAAGTATACTCTGTGCATCGAGATTTAACAATTTCCTTGGCGTTTACAGGCATGAGTTTAGGATTAAGATACATAAACTCTAGGTCCAATTTCTGAAAAGAGTTCTGAATGAAATTGAGCCATGGAATTTTGTTGTGATTAACTAGTGAGATAAATCTTTAACACATTCTTGAGCTAAAGTAGCTGCGGGGTTTAGCCATACTTTTATCCATAACAGAAGTGGAGCAATATCAATCAAGTCTTTAATATAGCAAATTCCCAACTCCTCATGGCAAATAATATTTGCTACATTTTTCGATACCAGAAGGAGCCGATGGAGAAATGTATTCTCCACCCGTTGTAAGATGGTTGAACTTGCATATCCCCAAAGGCCCGCCCCATAAATTGCTGCTGAAACACATTTGGATTTATGGAGCGTGATAATCTGATTGACTGGTCTGTGTCCTAGTCTACGAGCGAAGCAAAAAATCGCTTCCACATTTCTTTGCATTTGTTGAGCCTTTAGGTTCAAATGGGGGTTCCATGACAAAGAAGAGCTTAGGTGCAAACCCAAGTAACAAATATTTTACCTTTGTTAAAATGTTTCCCCCCATAATAAAGCGTTTTGTTTGAGTATTTCTGGGGCCACAGATCATAACATGTGACTTTTAAAAATTAACTTTCAGATCAAGCTCTTGTGTATGCGTTAAAAAAAGATCCAAAAGAGTCTGTAAACCATTTGCTGTATGGGCTATTAAAACAGCATCATCAGCATATAATAAAATCGGGAGTTGTCTAGAACCCATCCTAGGAAAATCCTTGCCATTTTGTGCTAAATAACTATACAGACCATTAGTATATAGTAAAAATAAAAAATGTGCTAAAGTACAGCCCTGTCTAAGACCCCGTTTAAATGCAAGGGGATGGGACCTTTCGCCATGTTGACCAAACTGAACTTAGATAGTGAGATCAGTATATAACCGTTTATTCAGGTCCAACAAATCCTGCTCAACCCCCATTGTATCCATTAATGCCCACGATTTCTCTCTGTTCCCCATATCAAATGCACTGGATAGATCAATAAAGGCTAAGTGAATAGATTCTCTTTTGACTGTAACATATTTGCTAAGAATGAGGTACAAATTTAAGGCCTGATCCGCTGTGCCTAAACCAGGCCTAAAGCCATATTGAATTGGGGATAGGATCTTTGTCCTTGTCACCCAGTCCTCAAGCTGATTCAGAATAACACTCCCCAAAATCTTTGCCGTAGAATCAATGAGAGAAATGGGTCTATAACACATGGGATCAAGCCTATTACCTTTTTTAAATATCGGGACAATTATTGCCGTTTGCCAAGAGGAAGGGATAGAGCTTTTAATGGCACTATTCAGAACATTTGTAATTAACGGGGCCCACAAATCAGGTAAGGATTTAAATAGGTCCACTGGAACCCCATTGGAACCCAGGGGCTTTCCCTGATTTCATTTTTTTATTACTGCGGTTACCTCATGTATCTCAAGTAATAAACCGCTCTTATTTTGTTTTGGGGTGACCAATATCGGAGGGCCACAATCCTCCTTACCATCATTTGGGTAATTTTCCGGCTGAAATACTGATGTAAAATGTTTCACCCAGACCCCCTTGGGTATTAGGCCGTCATCCTCCTTGGTATCCTGTCCTGAAAAATACGGGTGATTAACCACCTTCCAAAATTGTGTAGGGTCCCTCAATTCTGTGGCTGCCATGAGATCTTCCCATGCTCTAGATCGAACTTCGTTCTTCCTATCCTCAATGGCTAACTTATATCGACCCCTAGCCTGTTTAACTAAATCTCGGCTAAATGGGACAGTTTTAATAGCTGCTTTTAGGTCTTTGTGAGCAGACGTACAGGCCGAATTAAACCAGCGTTGAGGTTTTACACCTTTAGAAGACTTGGCATACGTTAATGCCTCAGAAATAGCGCGGCTTAAAGACTCATAAGCAGTTACGAGATGGGCATAAATAGGTTGCAAGTCCTCATGAAAAGTGTTAATATCTACTCTGTCCCACTTAATACGTAGGCCTAAATTTCTTTTAAAGACTGCTCTCTCCTTACATTCTATACTGGGTAAAACTACCCTAGTTTTAAGGGCTAGTTTCATGCTCAAAGGATTGTGGTCACTAGCACAATGAGATATTATCTTAAAATCCAGGATTAGGTGAGAAAGTGAGGAGCCAATAAGAATAAAATCAATTATGCTACCATTTGAACTCCCCGTGTAAGTGGGTATCTTGCGTATCTGACTATTTGTCGTATCCCTCGCATAAACAAGATCAAACTTATAAATAAGAGTGTTCAAAGCTTTGCCTTGATTAGAATGGATGAAGTGTGTAGATGACTCTCTGCCTTCTATAAAGGCCCCACACCTATGAGATAATTCATGTTTGTATAATGGAACATTAAAATCTCCAACTCATATCATTTCTAACTCCCTATCCTGAAGTTTTTCTAAGGAGTCTAGGAGATCTGTTAGTTCTTCAGGGCTTCCTGACAAGTCTTTACATGGAATATTATTATAAAAATTCAGAAGTAAAATGTCCTTACACCCTACCATTCATAATTGGATCAGCATAAAAAAGGCAGAGGACCAGATCAAAGACACCTCAATTTTTGGGAGTTGTAAGGACACAAGTACCAACAGCCCACCACTTGCTCTACCAGCTGAGGATGGAAGTGCTGATTGACACACAGAATAGTAACCATCCAAATAAAAGGGGGCCATAGACCAGGTTTCCTGAAGGCAGATAATATCATAAGTAGATACAAACTCCAACCATTCTAGATTTCCAACCTTGGATCGAAGCCCTGCGATATTCCAACTAATTAAAGATAAACATTCAGTACTTTTCTGAGACCTGTTTGTTGGCTCCTTAATTATAGCAGCATCTGTTATATTTTGGAGTAAAGTAACTGGCTCATCAGACCCTATCAATATTGCCGAAGGCATATGCCCTACCTCCATCTCAGTTTCCTGTAGGGTACCAATCATGTTCCCCATCCCATCCGCTTGTCAATCATTAATGTCAAGAGATGACAAATTCTGATAACAATCAGGGTAAAAAATGTGGACCTGCGGAGATATCTTTGACGTTACTACATTTGATCCACTGGGGGCATTAATAAAGGAAGCTATTAAAAAAGTTGGATCATAAAAGAAACTTAATGGGAAAATCTTAATCCCACCATCCCCTTTCGCACACCGTGACAAAGTCATCAGCAGGTAGTTAACCAAACAGGGGTTGGCAAAATTAATCACTATACAATCTCCATCCTATACTTTTGTAGACAGACCCACCCACTTCACCCTTCGTGCCATGATAATTTTACTATTTAAATCATCTTGTTGTCTAAGCTTTAGCCTGAGCCAATGTGCACATTTCCTTATTAAAGACCGGGTATCTTCCTTCTGGGTAGAGTCAAGAGGAGGCACGTTAGCTAAGACCAAAACATACGGCATACTGTCCGGGGGAAGCTGTAAAGCCTCATTTTGATCAATTGAAGATCTGGGTCTGAGGGCTATTTCACGTTCCACAGGGGTAGTCATACTACCAGTCGGAATAGACAAAGATTCTGTGGGTGGATCACCATGAAGTCCGCGAGTGGATGTACATTGAGCCAAGGATTGATCCTGGTCCTGATAAATTAAAAAATTGACTTGCTGTGAGTCTTTAAATTCAGACACCGTTTCATTGGTAAAACTAACCTCAGATTTTATACCGGTTTTTACGGTGGACATTTGGGACAAGGATTTAAAAACGGTATCCTGTAACTGCTCAAATTTAGTACTGATTAACAATGTCAGTTTCTCCTCTAAAGCTAAAAAAAAGAGGTTTAAGCGTTAGGTCCAAATTAGATAGAAGATTATCATAAGAGAATCCTAAATTTCTGGTATCAGAACCTAACGCAAATAATGATGGTCCTGCCGTAGAAAAACGATCAGCCGGGACTTCCAATAATGAAGAAGGGGTTTCCGTTACTTTCGGTACCTGTTTTGAAGTTTTGCAATGTCCTCCTGCTTTCCTTTTTTTGGGAGGAGGAGGAATCGCAACCAAATGGTCCATAGTGACTTCATTACATGCATTAGGAGATTGAGGAGAATGCAAATCAATTATATTGACTTTGGTTTGAGATGAACCATGATTGGGGGTAGCAGCCAAAGGATCTGCGGTCTGAATATATACCACAGGCTCAATAGGAATTCTTTGAGTTAAACTATTAGCAGCCCCGATCCTTTTTTCTACTTGGACAATTTCAGTTTTAATGGCCCCAATAATTTATGATAAATAACTAGTTATTGATGATTGAACATGTGATTGAACATGTGTACCCTGTGTTCCTTCAGCTCCAGATGTAATATTCTTCCTTTTACCCATCACCTCAGAATGTAACAAGGGCCAAGAATGCCCAGGATTGGAACGATTCAAGCAGGGGTAACAAAGGGCCAAAAGTACTGTATATCAAAAGGTACGTAAACTGTTAGGAGCTTTTCAATTGACAGTTCTAATTTATTTGTCTTAGTTTCTCTATTCTTGCGTAGATATTATCTCATTGCGCAGGACTACAAACATCAGAGGGGGGCCCGGCCCGGTCTCATTCGGTCACAGACGGGCACAGGACGGGCCCACCCCTTGGCCCGTGCTTCACCCGGGTGCGTCCCGCGCTGCGGGAGACTGCCGGGCGCTTTACGTGCTGATTTCAGGGGCCCCGCCCCTCTGCTCTGTGCTTTGGCTGGTGTCCCAAAAGGCCCAAACAGGGCAAAGCGAAGGTGAAATATCTAGTCTTCTCATGGGAACGTAACCTGCTTCATACTGAAAAACGCTGGTACTCTCCCTCTGCTGAAAACACACCCCAGCTCTTCCTAGCGTATATATTTAATTTATAGTCATTATCCTGCTCATTAAGCTTCTCATTGTGTCTTACATAAACTATTCTCCCAAAGATACTTAAAGACAGAGGAAGCTTGGCTCTTTACTTAGTGAAAAGCGTATGACTCCCATTTTCTGTGGATGATTTAGTGAAAAGTGCCCTATCAGGGACTTCCATGGAGACTGCTCAAAAAGTGAAGCATATGGTGCACCCTCAGCTGGAATTTATGCCAATAGTGTTCGCAGCCACCTCATCCAAGCATCACATGAATCCTACTCCAAAGGCTTGATCTAAAAAAAGTGTTTGTATGAGGAACATCCCTCATTAAAAATTGAGATAAATGCAATCTGTTCTGACCTCTAATCAGGCTTGCTTTTGATGGCTGCCGCCCCACCATCAATGACAGAGACCCCATTGACAGTGACCACCACTGATTAGTATCTCACCTTTATTGACAAGCTGGAAACCACCTGCATTATTGGCACAGTTGATGACAACTCCATATCGAGGTCAGTGACCTCTTTGACAGTGAGCAACTCAGTCGGCCTAGTTGATGGCCACAATGGGTCGACCATTGATGGCATTAACAACATGGTCAATGACTACGTCAGGGAACCCATTCCCATTTAGAACAGGAGCTGCATTTGAGCCTTTATCATTACAGCAGCCGCTGCCAAAGGTTTCTTCTCACCCGCTGGATCAGGTACTGGATTTGGAACTGGCGTTTGGTGCCTGTGGCCAGGATCAAGTGTGAGACATAGCCTATACTTCCACTCAATTAGATGTAAGGTATGTAGCTGATTGTGAGGACCTTATGAGGTGAAATATCACCTTAGAAGGTAAAGGCTTCTGTAACAGCTTTGTCCAACCTTATCCACAATGTCCTTGTAGGGACCCACCGCTGATTCTTGTGGAATTTATAAAAATGCTCCAACTATCGGACATTAATTAAGGTTAATTCTTTAGCCACCACAATCCTTACTGATATAGCTTTCTCCTCCACGGATGCCAACACCACCACTTCCTCTGCAGAACATACATGCCCTTCTGTCACAGACAGACATCTAGGGAGATGCGGTAACAGGACACTTCTGACTCGAGCTGGATAAGGGAAGAAAAGGGCAAATTTGGGGGGATTTCAGGTTGATTATTGGGTGCATAATAAAGATTGGTAAGGAAATTTAACTGCATTCTCTGTGGGTATTATGGTCTTTTTGGGATTCACATTGGTAATAGCCACCTCATATAGTGTTGGGATCGTGAAGGGTCTCTTGAGGAGGAAAAGGGGACTGTGTCAGTCTTGATAATTCTGCAGGGTGGCTTCCACATACTTACTGAATTAAGTTTGGTTCACAAGTTGGGTTTAAAATATTTGGCTGGATGTCAGAATGTCAAGATATTGACCGAAGCCATCCTTGCCTGCTGAACAGCTACTCTTACAAGATGATGGCAGCCTTCATTGGAAACATTAAATACTGTGACTATAATGGCGCATGATGAATTTGCATTCTTTTAAAGTAGCCTAGCTTCTTCTCTTCTGCCCTGTGGAATAGTATTGAGAGGTAAGATGTCATGTCACATATGGAATCCATTTCATCCTAAAATAGCTAGTGTATTTGCTTCTTTGTTTAAGGTTACAGCCATCAAGCTGTACTACGAATCAGGCTTGACTGCCATTAATTGGCACTCACACAATCTGTCAGATCAAAGCTACTCTTCAGAGTCCAGTGCCAGGGCTATGACTGAACACTGGCAAGAAATAGCACTCCCAGGATAATCAGAAAAGAGCTGGACTTCAGGCAGCTGTTCACTCTTCTTAACCCTGTTTGAGGGAAGAATCTCAGCTTTGATGCCTGCTTGGGAAACAATCCCTTTTTAGATTGCTGGGTGCTTCACATAGTGAGGTATGGTCACACAAGTTTATATGTAGACCACACACCAATTTGCCTTAAAAAGAGCATCATCAACATGAGTTTGAGCTACAATGGGATTCCTTTCCTTCTAAAATAATGTGGAAGGTCCTAAAGCTCCCAGGAACCAAAGATCATACTCAGCTCTTTCTGGTAAAGAAAAAATCGAGCCAGTGTAGACCCGTAGTGGACCTTTGAAAATTGAGCAGGTTTGTAAAGAAACAATTCATTCAGATGGCAACCATCTAAGACTTCTTCTGATGCTTCAGGTAGATCTTAAGGATGTATATCTTAAAATTCCAATGTGTTCATACTCACAGTACCTTCGATTCACAGTGGGGAACAGCGGCAGCTGCTGCAAATCTCAAGAGGAAGGCAGGGGGCTAGGGGGCATAGAGGGGGTGTTGCTCCTCTGGTCTTCTTGTGCTGGGACACCAGCACAGGCTCCCCAGCAATCCTGGTGCTGCTTACATGCTAAATATAGCATGTAAGCAGTGTCCGGATTGGTCTGAACGGCTCTGAGTGCTACTCAGACATAAGCCTGGGGTATGTGCTGTTTCTCCAGCCTGGGTGTGTATACAGCCAGGGTGGAGAAACCTAAGTGCGCATTTGTGTTTGGCTGGCCAAACACACATGTGCACCTAATGCACTCTCCCCTCCTCCCCACTCCTTCCTTCCACAGCCCAGCACCACCCCGCCCCACCCTGAACACAATGCTGGCTGAGCCAGCAGATGGAAGCTAAAACGATAATTAAATACAATTTTATCTTTCATCTCCTTTCTTAGCCTAGGGAAGCACTACCAATTCAGTCTGCTTGAATTTGGGCTAAAGTCTGTGCTTTAGTTTTTTACAATGGCCCTGAGAATTGTGGCTGCCTTTCTTGGAAGACTGGGTCACCTAGTATATTTGTACTTGGTCGACTAGCTCGACAAACCTCTGGCAAAGGAAGACGCTTGTAGCTCAACAGCCCCCTGCTTTAACTTTTTTCAGGAACTACCACTGACATTGAATTCAGGGAGCTTTACCATCTATCCTAGGTCAAGTCTGAAGTTGCTAGGGGCAGTCCTGGAACTTGACTAGGAAAGACTTACCCTTCAGAGTAAAGTGACAAATTTCATTCGACAGCAAAGGCATTTTGTTCCAAACACAAATGGTCTCTTAGGCCATACATAAGCCTCTTGTGTCATCTTGCTTTGACTTGACTTCAGGAGTCTCCAGATGAGGCCTATTGAGCAGGAGTTAGCCTACCAGTGGAGACAGGCAACTGGTGCAGTGAACAGCTGTATGCAAGTCACCAGAAGACTTAAACCAGTCTTTTTGTAGTGGACTACCTGCAAAACTCAGAGCTGGTATTCTGTTCCAACCTTCCACAAGCAGAATAATCATAAGAATGAATGATTCAGTGGAAGGTTATCTAAAAGAGGTAAGTGGTCAGAGGCGAACAAAGAACTGCATCTAAATATTCTGGAGATACAGGTCCTCAGATGGGACCTTCATTAGTTCTTCTGACGTTAGAAACATATGGTATGTTTATCATAACAGACCAGACAACTCAGCCTGCTATACATAGCAAACTGGACTTCTTTTCTCCTTGTTTTGCGATTGGAAGAGGCACAGATGCATGGGCTATCTCCAGAAAAGTGAATGTTGCTGTGGAACATTTTACAGAATACCAGAATGGCTAGGTTTGTGCGTCCATCTGTTCCCTATTCAATGATCATGACTGTGAAATTCCATCAGGAGCAAGTACAATACATCTTTGGAAAGTGGGGCCAGTTAACAATAAACGTATTTGCACCCTGAAGAGCAAGAAATGCTATTACACCAGGAGGTTCGGTCAATTGGGAACTTAGGTCAACGTCTTTACATTGACATGGGCAAGTATTTTCATTTAGCATTCCTTAATTTCCTGGGTGCTGAGGAAGGTGAAAGCAGATCACTTTTCTTCGATTCAGATTGCCCCTGGACAGCCCAGTCAATTTTGGCACAGTTACTTGATGAGGCTATCTGTGTACTGACAGGTATGGTTGAAAAGCCATCCAAGCTCCTTTTCAGATAGTCTAGAAATGCTCAACCACGGTTCCTGACAATTTTGTGTAGGGCCATCTGGATAGCCTTTCAGACTGCAGAGACATCTTATCATAGGCGTGTGTGCTATTCACAACTTCGATATCAAGCACTAAGTGTAAGAATCTGTATCTGGTGCAAAGAAAATGGCCATAATCCAATATCCATGTGACCCCATCAAGTGTTACCAAATTTGCTTGAGTTAACTGGTAGTGGTTATAAGTATGCCTTAATCAGGGTGCACTTAAACGCATTTTCCTGATATTGGATAACAGTTGGATTTTCCTTATTCTTATTCTCAGAGAATTGTAAAGCAGTCATAAAAGATGTTTTTAGGGTCTTTCTTCCAGTGAGATGTCTTCCTGGTCCAATGTTAACCAACTCATGCTGCTTTCTTTCAAACCCATTCAGAGTGCATCTGACATTGTTCTCATGAAAAGCCCCACTTCTGCTTCAGCTAGGTGAATCAGAGTGTTTCAAGCACTCATAACCGAGCTAGATCTTTGCTTCACCACAATCACAGTAATTCTGGGGACCAATCAAAGAGGTACGACAAAAATCTCTGCAGACTTGCAATTGAAGTAACCTGTTAACTTGTGGATTTTCTTTCCTAATCCATACTCTGGTCGATGTGCATCATATTCTACTTGGACAAACCGAAGGACTTAATCAGATTGATAATTCTACGTGTTCGACCATCAGGAAAAGGCCGCCCACATCCCCACAAGGCATACTCGCTGTCTGTTTGTATCACTTTGAACTTAATAAGGCTAAGTCTTCACTAGGGCAGAGCAAAGGCACATTCCACTAGAAGCATGGACATGACAGCGGCGCTGTATGCTGGAGTGTCTGCATGACATTTATTGTGCTGCCACGTGAAAAAGTAGGCATGCCATCAATCACTTATTTCTAGATGTGAATGCATTAGCCAACTTTGCAGTGGTAAAAGCAGTTATTTGCATCCTATTTCTGTAAGGTGAGCCAGCTTCCTGCTTCATTCAAATGTTATGTGCTATTCTGATTCAGGCATGTGAATATATGAAAAATCCAGTGCTGTAAAAGAATGACTTAATGCAACTCTAGTGTTGAATATCTTTCACACCCTCCCTCATCCCCCGATCAGAAATTCACTAATATCATAAGTACCCTTCACACTTGTGCTACCAAATTTGAACTTTGGTTGCATTTAGTGGGGAGTAGGACAGCTCAACATTTCCTCCTCACTGGCTCAAGTTTGGGCTGTTTTAAATAAGACTGATGTGCTACTAAAAAGTGTTCTTAAGTACTAAGACCATTTTAGTTATGTCAAATTTACATCTGATTCCTAGCATGACCACTGAGTTTTTTTTTCATGGGTGGCCCACTAGATAGGTTGTCAAACAACCAGAAATACTCAGAGGGAGGCTCAACTTGGAAAACTATGGCTGCTAGTGTGCCCTTGTCACAATCTCTCACTTTTAATGTGGGTGATTGGAGAGGTAATTTTTGTGTTATGTTTACAAATCTGCTCTTGGCTGTCAGTATAACAGTGGCAATTCCCCAATCCCCTCTCCCTAAGCCAAAAGAGACACTTTTTATGTAACATCTGAAACTCATTTTGAGGGAGCTCCAAAGATCATTCTAGTTTACACACAGCATATCTTCTAATTTTGGAAAGATTTTTACCCAAGGTATGTAATAGATTTTTCCGGCCAGGTTAGAGGAAGCCTCTATTTGCGGGTCTTTTGTCACAATTTAAAAAGCAGAGATTTCTGAGAGGTAACTTTACGGGTCAGTTGTTTATTATAGTTTTTGAGGAAACACAGCTGAGTGCCTGCAACCCTGAGATCCAGCACTGTAATCAGTTTCAATTTAAACAATAAAAGTTATACGAACAAAAGTAAAACAAACGTATTCCCCCTACCTCTGTTTGTCCCCCCCCATTCATCCCCACTTATTAAACCCCCCACCACCCAGTGTGAATCGGGGTATGTAAGGGCATCCAGAGAGCCACCAGGTTATGTAAGAGTTGAGCGTCTGTTCTTTTACAAGGGTATACAAGATGCAGAACTTTTAAGTATGTGGGACATGTGAGTTTGTTAAATCCCGAGAACAGATGTTTGAGGAAAGGAGCCCATATGGTAACCAGGTCTGCGGCTCAATGTTCTGCTGCGAGTGAGAGCGTCTCCATCCCCAGCAGGTACCAGAGTTTGTGAAGCCAAGACATGTAATTGCAAACTCTGTCAGTGCCCCAGAGTGATAAGATCAGCTTGTGGACTGCTTTGAGAGCCTGGGCCATCTGCTGATCCTTGATGGAGTGAAGAGGGAATGTTAATGGGTTGGGTAGACAGAGAATTGTATATGTCGGAAGTCTGGGATCTCCGTTTTGAAAGTATTGTTGATATCATCTAAGACACGGTTCCAATAACATTGCAACTTGGGGCAATGCTACAGCAGGTGACGTAGTGCAGCTGTGTTACCGCAACCTTTCCAGCGAGCAGCCAGCTTAAAGTGGTCCCATTAGTGGATTATGGCTGTGGTGTGGTACGAGTAGGAGGCGATTTTATAAGCCATCTCTGTGCCCACTGTGCTGCGTGCAGTGTGGTGGGCCCCATAGTGTATGTTTAACCATTCTGCATCTGACAGGTCTCTCCCTATCGCAATCTCCCATCTACGTTGGCCCAGTGTTTTAAGAGGATGAGTCCTGGTGCTAAGGTGTATATGAATCTCAAATATCATTAGTTTGTCATCCTGTTTAAGTGATCTGCCTGGATAAGCACAGGGGCTCATCGCCCTAAATGTATTTAAAAATTGCAGTTTGAAATGTAAGTACCTTAGCTGGTGGGGAGAAAAGGAGGGGGGGTTTAGGAAATCATTTGAAAGAGGTATATAGTATGCGTGGAAGGGCTGTCATTTTAACTGCTGCTACGTGTCCGAGCCAGGTAGTTATGCTGGTGCTTAGTTTACAACTCTGCCAAAACGAGCCTAGGAAGGGCAGCACAGTTTCGCTGGGAAGTGTGTGATGAAGAGCTAGCAAGCTCGATGCCTAGGTATGGGATTTGGGAGGATGACCAGAGACAGGCGAATCAAGAACAGAACTCTGCTCCATGGTGGGGGTGGGGAGGGGGGGCGCGAGGTTCAGGATTTGGCACTTCTGCATGTTTACTCAAAGTTCGGAAATAGGCCCAAACTCTTGAAGTACTGTGAATAGGGCTGGGAAGGAGACTAATGGGTTGGACCAAGTTAATAACACATCATCTGCATATAGACTGATGAGATGGTGGTCTCTGCCAAATCTGATTCCTGTTATGTTAGTGTTCATATGTATATGCTGGGCTAGGGGTTCCATATAAAGGACGAAAAGGAGTGGGGAAATGGGGCATCCCTGACTCGTCCTCGTCTGATTGGGAGAGGTTTGGAGGATATACCATTCACTCAGACAGAGGCCCTGGGCGCGCTGTAGATGCTTTTAATTCAGCGCATTAGTTTAGGGCCAAAGCAGGATAGTACCTCAAAAAGGTGAGGCCAGTGGAGCGTATCAAAAGCTTTTTCAGCATCACTGAACAGTAGCAGCGCCTCCCGCTGCGAGACTTTTGTCTTATTAATAAGATGGAGAAAAGCCGTTTTTTGTTGTCTCTGAATTGTCCATTCAGGATGAAGCCTGCTTGGTCTGTGTCCAACAGCCTGGGCATGAGAGGTGGTTTGCAGGACACCCGTGAACAGTTTGGTAACTGTTAAGTAGCGAAATGGGCCATTACTACCTACACTCCTCAGGGTCCTTGCCCTTTTTTTTTTTCGGGATCACAGTGATAGTCGCGTCAAGCATATTATCGGGCGGGAACCGATGTATGGGAAGAAGTTAACCAATCTTGTGAAGAGCGGAGCTAACTCTGAGCAACAAGCTTTATAAAAGAGTGGGGTGAAGCGGTCAGGTCCTGGCAATTTCCCGGGTTTCTAATAGGAAATAGCTGAAATAACTTACGCCCTGTTCATGCTGGCAGTCAAAACACTGACCGCCAGCGTCCCTGGATCCCTGCCGGCCGTATTGGGAACATTCCTGTGGGCTGGCGGATGGAAACTTTGTTTCTGCATGCTGGCCCACAGGAATGCCTGGCCGGGACATTAACGGCGGCTCGAAATGGAGCCAGTGCCTCTGTGCGGCGGGTGCAGCTGCACCTGTCGCGCAGATCAGTGACCTGCACAATGGGGCACTGCACCAGGGCCCCCCTGCACTGCCCATGCTAAGTGCATGGGCAGTGCAGGGGCCCCCAGGGGTGCACCGGTGCACCCCTTCCGCCAGCCTTCCCCACCAGGGAAAGGCTGGTGGCTGAGGAATCATTATCCAAGGGGCAGCACCGCTGCCTTGTCGGATAATGTTTCCGACCGCTGCCAGGCTGCCTGACTGAGGCAGCCTGGCGGTGAGTGAGTGCTGCCGATGGCAGCCCTCATGGGGTTCATTATGTGGCGGTGTGGCCCGCCACCACCTGCATGGCGGGCCACACCGCCACGTTCGTAATGGCCACCTTAATCTGTGTGGATGGGTTTGTCAGGGGTTTCAGTGTCAGCTTGGGGGAGTGGTGTAAGGGTGCAGCTGTCCAGGTATGAGGAGGGACCCTTGCTCATAGCGGTGTCAGCCACAAAGAGGGATTGGTAAAATTAGTGGAATATAGCTGTGGTCTTAGGATCCATTCCTGTCTCACCAATGTGGGGAGAACGTACCATTATAATGGGGTGGGTGCGCACCTGAAGTTTGAGGTGGGAGATGCCCACAGCGGTTTCCCCTTTGGTAAAATTTGTGTTTTAATCTTACCAAACTAGGTGTCTGAAGCATGGAATCCCAGAATCATCCGCTAGGAGAGCGGCAGTGAGTAGAATCTATTTGGGCTGTAAGTGAGACTGGGGGATGATCTGATAGGGATCTGGATTCTATAGTGATATCTCTGATGCAGGTTTGAAATGCAGGGAAAGCTAAGAAATAGTTGATACGAGTGTATGGTTTTGTCACCGCTGAGTAAAAGGTATAGTCGCGGGTGTTCGGATTCGCCTCTTGCCAAGTATCTGTCAGGCTACAGTCTTTAAGCCACTGAAGGCCTGCAGGGGAGAAAGCTTGTCTAGCCATGTGATTGTCCTGATGGGTCCAAATCAAGGTCCATGACTAAGTTAAGGTCGTCGCCCCCTTTGAGAAGTGCTGTGTCGGGAGTGGAAAGTGTTGGGGTTATGGCTTTCATGATGAATGCTGCTCGTTTCAAGTTAGGGGCGTAGATTGAGGTGATTGTGAAGTGGAAGTTGCCCACTCACATCCTATCTGCCAGGAATCTACCCTTTATCTCAGCTACCTTAGTGAGGACTTCACCTGCAAAGTATCTGGACACCAGGTTAGCCACCCCTCCTTTTTTTCTACTGCACCAGGGACCAGAGCTGTTGATGGAACTATCTGGAGCGCATTCAGTAGACATCCTTGGAAAGGAGATGAGTTTCCTGCAGTAAACTAATGTTACTTGGAGTGCTCAAGCAATGGAAGTATTGCCAACCGTTTAGTGGGGTTATTAAGGCCATGAGTTTGTGTCAAGTGGGTTGGGGGGGTTGGGGTGGTGAGATGTTTGGCCATACTGAATGCTACTGAGGGGGAGGGGTGCTGTGTGTGAAGCCGAGTGGTATGAGAGAGGTAGTTCAAAGACGGTCTGGGCTTCGATCAATGAGTAGATGAGGGGGACAGAATAACAGATAACACTAATAACCAACATGTACTTAAACAAAAACATAACACAGTCCCTGATAGGGTAGTACATGGAAAGGACGTCTGCCATGGTCCGGGGAGGTCGGTCTGTGTGCCCTGAGCTCAGCTGGGGCTCCATCACCTCTGCCACCCACCAATGGTGTAATAAATGGACTAGGGCCCCATAGAGGTAAGTATGTTATAGCTGCTATGTGGATGCCTGCTCAGAGCTTTAATTTGCTGGTACCATAGGCTACGCTGTCCAAAACCGCTCGTGTCTCCTGAGATTGTTCCCTCGAGGATGACCTATTGTGCTTTCAACGTTGGCCTGCCTGATGCCAGTGGAGCTGCTCCCTCGAAGTTTCTCCAGAGGCTCGCATTTCAAAATCTGAGGGGTCTTCAGCCAGATCTAGGACCCATCGGGCCTGTTTAACTGTCTATAGTTTGTGGAGCTGGCCCTCCCACTGAAAAAAGGACCCTAAATGGATGCCTCCAGCTCTGTGAGATGCTTTGGAAGCAGAGATGTTACGTAATGGGCCTGAACCCTCTGCGCCGCTAGAGTGTAAGTGAAGATATGTCTTGAAACAGACCTAGTGTTTGGCCTCTTCATTGGCTGGGTTGTTTATCTCTTGCTAGCCGCAGAATGTTTTCTTTAATCTGGAAATTGTGAACACACACTAGAATGTCTGGAGGTCTTGAACCGGTTCACCCGCTAGGTGACCAGCCCTATGGACATGGTCCAATAGGATATTTCTGTTATTGTCCCATCCCAGGACCGAGTGGAACAGGGCCTCAATGTATTCCCTGATGTTGTCACCCTCTGCTCCGGTAGGAACACCCCAGAGACTGATCTTGTGGCGACGGGAGCGATTTTCATGATCCTCAGCCTGCATCTGCAGATGGTCCTGTTCCTGGATTTCGCAGAATTTCTTGGTGTAGACATCCTCGTCTCACAGCTTGTCTTCCAGGCCGGAGACCCGCTCTCCAATTTTCTGAGCAAAGGTTGCACATTTCCTAGGAAAGGTCTTTCCAAAGGTCCTGTAAATCTGTCTTCGGAGAGTCAAACAGGGACGTAAACAAAACCCTCGTAACCGGGGCAAGCTCCTTGTCAATAGCCCCATAGGCATTGGTTTGCAGCGAAGGCTGCAAGAGGTTGTCAGTAGATTTGCGCTGTGTTGGTGTGGATCAAGTCAGCATCTCCCAAACTGACTGCTCCTTTTTGTGTTTTGTGGCGGCCATGCTCATAAAGGGAACTAGAGCCGTAAGGGCTAGGACTCCGCTCAACCCTGGTCCGCCAGAGACCTGCTATAAAGTCAAGGTGGGCTCGGTTGTCTGTAGAGTTAAGTAGCGCTTCAAGTAGCTGTGCTGGGACCTAGATGAACATTGTAGAGGGCAACAGGGCTTTTGGAAGCTTCATAGCGTAGAGAAAGTTCATGTGGCTACGGCACAAACAGTGGTCGAAGGAGTTACTAGCCAGCTTGGCGTTGCATTACATGTGCCCCACCGGTGGATGACACCCTCGGAAAGAGCCCTCCATACCCCCACTCAGCTAAAAAGCAGCAGGAGTAATTTAAGGTCCAGAAGAGGAGTCCTCCACTCAGAAATAACCCCACCACCTCTGCAGCTGACCGGATCATAAAGGGGGGGGCCTGTCCAGGTGTGGTGCAGCTTCTGAAAAACCGATCGGCGGGGGCGGGCACATCTGCTAAGGAAGGGCCCCCCAGACAGCCACGTGGTGCTCCACTTTTCGTGCAGAACTGGGATTAGTTCCAGAGGCAGGTTTCAGGAGCCCTAAAAGCCCAGGCAGACCGGGAGCTAAGCGCGGTGATCAAAAATTAACAGCTCACCAGGGGATCGCGATGCTGCAGCGTGTCCAGTCGCTGATCTCTTCGCAGGTAGACTTCCCGGGGCCTGGCCACCACCTCCATGACACACCTCCGAGCAGGCCCTGTGTCGCCTCCTCTGTATTGGTGGCCGCCCCACATGCCCAAGCTTGGGATCGATCCAACTGCATCTTGAACTGCCTCCAGCCCTGAGGGCTGGTCCGAGTATGTTTCAGGTGAGGGCTATCCAGAGGGGGCTGGAGGTACGATGTATGCCCTCTAGAACCCCGGGGCACTTGCTCCTCCCGTCAGGCCCTTGGGCGGATAAAAGCAATCTGCTGCGGCCCATGCACTTCTCATCGCGAGGCCCGGGCACCCAGCCAAACGCAGATCACAGGGCCAGGGACCTGCGCGCCTGCAATCCAAAAGTCGGGACGAGACCCACTGCAGCTGGAACAGGCAGCACTGCTTGCGGTCCGCACTCAACTCCACCTGAGCCCTGGCTGCCCGTCATGTTTACATATGTTTCCCGATCCGGCTCTGAATCAGTGTTGGGAGCCACCTCCGTCCGGTGCGGTGGCAAGTTATGACCTTGCTGCGTGGAGTTGAGATTAGGATCCCCAGGTGCCGCTAGATGCTGCAAATGTTAGTGCAGGCGGTGGAGACCCCCGGGAAGTACATCCTAGTCCGCCACCATTTTTGCCACTCCCGAGAGGTAATTTTAATCCCCCAAACTATGCCAAACCTCTGCAAATTGTCCAGTAAAGATGGGAAAGAAGACAACAGATCAAACAGGACGAACATTATATTGTCCACTTACAAGCCAGTCTTAATTTCCTCACAACCAAGGCAGATCGCTCTGATTTCTTTCCTGGCTCAGATTCTATTCGACAGTGGGGTAATTTATCAAGCAAATAACTTGGAGAGGGGTGGAGGGCGTGGGGTGGTCACTGGACATCCCTGTCCTGGATCACTCTCCTTCCCAAACAAATCTGACATCTCGCAGTTAACATAAACTTTAGCTACCAGGTCCTTGCAACCACTACCTATCCTTGCATTGATCTAGGAACAAAGCCATAGGCATCTGAGGCTTTCCACAAGAATTGCCACTGTACTCGAAAGTCTTTTTGGCCTCAACTGATGAGAAAGTTATTTTCTTACCTCTAAGAGCATTGTCCGCAACATTGAGGTTATATTTGGTGTTACCTGCTGCATTTCTGCTCAGAATAAATTACTATTGTTCAGGGTGGACAGGCTTTGCATATATGGTCCCAGTATCCTGGCCAAAACCTCAGTAAAAGGTTTTGCGCCTGTGTTTGTAGTGATTTTGGTAGGAATTACGTTTTTAAAAGTGGATCCTTAGCTTGGTCTGGTATAACTGTGATTAACTCAATTGCCGAACTGAGGGAGGCTTTAGAGTCCCCCAAAAGTATAATAAATGAGTGAGTACTGGAACTAAGAGCTGACAGAACGTTTTATAAAATACATCTGTAAGCCTTTCAGGGCGGGGTGACTTTGTGACTGTAGGTTAGATGCAACTATCACCTCTTCCAATGTAATTAGCTTATATAACAATGCAGCTTGATTCTCAGGTAATCACATGAACTCTGACTTAATAAGGTATTCTTAAACTTCAATTAGCTTTATTATGTCCGGCCCAATACAGGTCTTATAATTATATTTAAACGCTTGCTTTTTTCAGCTTTCTTTCTAGTCTGAGCCATAGCTTTATTTATGATAGAGGAGACCCTCTCCAGCTTCTCTTCATCCCTCAACGTGGACACAAGCAATCTCTCTGCCCTGTCTCCCCCCAACCCAGAAATAGCTCTGTTGCTCTTGAAGTAGCACAGTCTTTGCCCTCCCGTTATCAAGTATTTTAAGCTGTACGCCAGCCCCCTCCAGTTGATGCTAGATTTGTCATGAGGTTGTTTGTGCATCTCTTCTGTCTCACAGACTTTTCTCGAACTCCTCCTATTATCTCTTTACCTCCTTATCAACTAAGATTAACAAGAAAAATTTCCTTGATTAAAAGTCTTTAAGGCATTAATAATATATGGCACTTTTTCCTTCTCTATCATTTTCTCAGAGGATTAACTGTGGTTGCAGTGATTTGAACCTTGGAGATTTTCATGGAATCTCCTTTCTCCCTGTCCATCACTTGGATTTTTTTAATGGTTTTTAAACCTCCAAGAAGTGCGTGTACCAAGACATAATCAGACAGTGTTCTAACTCATGGCTCCACTTCAACTACCCTTACCACGAAGTGAATTGGAGGGCTGGGAATCCCAGAAATTAGCCTAATATAGCATGTGTCTCATGAACCAATGAAAAAATTCTCTATTGGATTTATAGTTCTATGTAGTCATATCGAGCTGATATTTTAAAGCCAAGATTGACACCCTTGAGAGAGTTCACTTGCATGACCGAATCTCTGAACAGACCGCTGTACCCTGGTATCCATGACCATGTTGAGGTCTCTTCCTCATATTAAATCTTTGTCTGGGGTTTGCATGATCTCCAGGACTGCTGAGTGCAAGAATTTATCTTGTTCCACTTGGGTGCATATATGGACATAATTGTTAATATGTACTTCCTTTTTGAGCTCCTAAGAGCCTTCTCTTAAACTCAGCAACAGTCCCCTTAACCACCCGGCTAAAGTTAATTGACTATAATAGGTCAGCCAATACCTTCTTCTTGTTATCAAAGGATATGTATTGGTGCAAGAACCATTTTGACCATAAGCGTGGCTAGTACTTTTAAAGAAAATGTGTATGTTCAAGTAGGCAAATATGACTGTCTAAATCAAGCGAAAGCACTGCAAGTCCTTTGGCTGGGGCAATACGACCTCTGACATTGGGACCTACTATCTTTAAAACATCTGCCATATTACCATAAATTGCGCTATTGGGTGCTCTCCTTAGGTAAGGAAGTACCTACAATTTTCCAATGCCAGAATTTTGCTACTGATGCCATCCATGACCCATGTGTGACTATACCATAATTAAACCATATGTCTGAATTTCCCACCATTAAGCCCAGTACGTATGGGCAAGCATTTTGTCATGTTTAACTCTGAAGCTCCTACTACTCCTCCACACCCCTCTACACTGCCCACCCCGCAATATGACATTGTTTTTTTTTTGTTTTCATTGTTTTGCGACTCATTCAGTACTTGTGGAATCAGTGGGTAGAATGATCCATCATTAAAAAATTATTTCCCTTTGGTAAAAATATTTCTGGAAGATAATAACATAGAGGGTCTGTTGTAGTGTTAGGCGGAGGGGTTAGACCGTTGCAATGGTGACAGTGTCATTGCCATCCAAACTTTGTCTACCTAACCGATTTTAATTCTCATACTGCCTGGTTTACAGTAACAAAGTAAAATGCACCCTGCCAGTGTAAAACAACATAGACAGGGACTACCTTTACAACTGTTCTTGACAATTTATAGAGATGTCCATGGGGCTGTCTGATAGTCTCTCAATTTGGCAGACAGGGTAAAGGCAGAGTGATTGATTTAAAGTCCTCTGCTACCCTGTCTACCTTTACTCCGTCTGCCAAACCCTCAGTCAGGCTTATTGTGTACTGTTGATGCTTTACCACTTCCTTTCCTCATGCCTTCATAGGGCAAGACGCTGGCATGCCAGTTGGTGCTTTAAATGTTCTGATGTCATTGCATCCTAGGTAAGCCGATTTGCGGCTAAAGTTGTGCTGTGACATCTTGGGGAAATTGAGTGTTGTTGGTAGGTGAAATGTTTCTGAATCCATCCTGTGTCCTGAGCATATTCATAACATGAGTATTCTATGGAAAAACAAAGTAATCAACGTGTAAAGAATAGCACGTGGCACAGAACTAAGATATAAAAAAACTTCAGGCATTGACTACTTGAAGCACAGGATTCTTCAAATTCAAGGCCACAAAAGTCGGGTGATGTAAGAAATGTGTTGGTTTGACAGGAGCGTGCGCTGTAGTCAAGCAGCAACCACAATCCTTGTCAGGGGGAGGTACAAGCCAACCCTTAATTAACCAGGCACAGAGCATTAGGGCTTTCATTTGATGGCAATGAGTAAAGTGTTTGTGAGCACTTAAAATAGTAATAAAGTGAAAACACCACACAAAAAGATTCCACACCAATTTTGAAAAATAGAACTTTCTTTAGTAAACAAAACAAGTCTTAACACAACAAACATCCTGTTGGTAGAACCTGAGATATGTAATTTTAGAAAGAATCGAGCCAATAAGCACAAAGCGGCAACTGAATATCTGCACTCGCCAGACTGGGGCAAAGTCACAAGTTCAAGCTGGGGAAATGGAGCGGCAGCTGCCTACAGCGACCGAGTTAGGCCTGCTGAATATAGTACCTAAAGTCCTGGATTGCAGAGCATTGCAAGGGTCAGCTTCGAAGATGGGTTGCAAAGCCAAAGCAGTGCATTGGTTCTGAGATGTGAGAAGGCTGCAGTGCAAGGTCCTGTATCGTCGTCGAGGGCCCAGTCAGTTGGGCTTGCAACCCAAAGTCCAGTGTCTGTGATCTGGTGAGATTTTTGGAGTGATGCGTCTGTTGTGAGAAGCTGGGAGGCTTCAATGCGGAGCCCAGCATGTTGCTGTCGGAGAGAGATGTGAAGGCCTTGTGTTGAGCAGTGGTGGTTCTGATGCAGACGATGCAAGTCTTTTTGACAGGTCCAATCCATGCAGCAACACCAATGCACCAGTCCTACTCTGGTTTGCGCCGGGAGATGTGGGCTATGCACGTTCCGCTGGATGAACATAGGGTGCCAGAGCAGCTTAAGCCCAAGCCCAAGAATCCAGAACTGGGGTGGCACCAAATGGCAGAGTCCAGGTACAAGGTTGTTGGAAGCGTGTTGTGTTTTTGAGGATTCCAATCAGTAGGCCAGTAAACTAGCCCTTCAGTCACTTTGGGGTCTGGGTTCAAGAGATGCAGGTCCAGTCACCCAGGCAAGAGAGCAGGAGACAATAGGTTAGCAGTCCTTCAGAGCAGCAATCCAGCAGATTGGCAGTCCTTGTAGCCGCACAGCAGTCCTTTTTCCTGGCAGAGTATTCACGGTTTCATGCTTATCCTCCCAAGCTGTGAGTTCAGGATATTCAGATGCCAATGTTTTAGCTTCTATCCTGGATTTTGGTAAGAATGGCTCTGCGGCTGCTGGGTCTCTTGGTCTCCTGCATCCTGCTGGTGACACGTGTTGGCTCTGCAGTGGGACCGGAAGTTCCAGTGAGCTTAGCATCAGGGGAATCTCTCAAACAAGATTCAGATCTCAGAGAGAACTGTGAAAGATCTGCAGTGGTGGTTAATGAATCGCTATTGGGTCAGCATCAGATCCCTCTTCCTTCCCCAACCAGATCAGACAGTAGTGACAGATGTCACTCCTAGGATGGGGTGACCATGTGGTAGAGGCAGAGGTCAGAGGCATCTGGTCTACGGCAGAATCCAGGCTTCTCATCAACCTGTTGGAGTTCTGTGTAACCCGGTTAGCATTAAAAGCATTTCTTCCCTCTATCAAGGGAAAGATGGTGCAGATGTTCATGGACAACACCACTGCCAAGTGGTACTGCAACGAGCAGGGCGAGGTGGGGTTGTGGACCCTCTGTCAAGAAGCTCTGCATCTCTGGACGTGGCTGAAATAGCAGGGCATATATCTGGTGGTTCAACATCTGACGGGTCGCTGAACCCCAGAGCAGACAAACTCAGCCGAAAATGCTTTGTGGTATATCTATCCGGAGGGGTTGTAAGATCTCTTTCAGCAGAAGGGAATGCCTTATTTAACTATGTTTGCCTCTACAGTAAACGTGCAATGTCAGCAGCTTTGTGCCTTGGAGTTTTCATGGTGGCAATCTCTCTGAAACACTTTCTGTCCAGAGTGGAACTCAGGCCTCCTGTATCCCTTTCCGCCCATACCACTTCTGCCCAGAGTCCTAAAGAGGGTCAGTAACGACCGGTCCCAAGTAATCCTTGTGGCTCTGGACTGGGCATTGGATATCTGGTATCCCTAGCTGCTTGACATGCCCATCATTCCTCGAATCATACTGCCCCTTCCAGGAAGATCTTCTGTTGCAGCCGCAGGAGAGGGTTCTGCACCCAAACCTGTCAACCCTCTACCTTCTTGCGTGGAGATTGTGCGGAGACAGTTGACAGCTTTTGACCTTCCTCTGGAAGTCAGTAACGTAATCTTGGCAGCAAAGGTGTCCCTCCGCCAAAATGGTATATGCTTGTCGTTGGAAGAAATTTGTGGCATGGTGCACAGACAAGTCTGTTGACCTCCTTTCTGGCCCTTTCTCTGAGGTACTGTTTATTCTTTGCCTTGCCCAGCAAAGCTCTGCTATGGGCACTCTTGTCTATTTCTGCTTTTTTGAGGTTGCCTTATCTACCTTCTTTGTTTAAGTCACTATTGTACGTAGGTTCCTCAAAGGTCTTGTACATCTCTTCTCTCCAGTCCCATTCATTATGCCCTAATAGGGTTTGAATTTGGTATTGAAATTTGATGTGTGCTCCTTTCGAGCCTCTCCACAATTGTTTTCTCAGGCTTCTTACATTGGAAACAGCCTTCCTTGTGGCCATTACATCTGCCCGCAGGGTGAGTGAGCTGCAGGCATTGTCATCTAAGCTGCCCTACCTTTCCATCTATCCTGGTGAAGTGGTGGTTTGCACCAGGGTCTCCTTTCTGCCAAAAGTGTTTATGCCCTTTCATGTAGGGCAACCTATCAACCTGCCAAATGTTTGCACCCCTCACATCCTTCTAAGGAGGAGTAGTGACTCCACCATATGGACGGAAAAAGAGGGTTGGCATTCTACCCTGATCATTTAACCGAGTTCTGGGTTGATGACCATTCTGCCTTGTCTGTCGAATTTCTTTCGGTGGATGACAATCAATCAACTAAAATGTTATACTGAAAAGACAGAGGTTCTCAGCTTTAGGCATAATTTTGTTTTTAACCTAGATGCCCACTCGTCTGCCAGGGTGGCGTCGCCTAATGCACAGGGAGACCTATAAAGAACCTAGGGATCAAATTTGACAACAAATTGTCTTTTCACAAACAAAATATATCCTTGGTTGTTGTCTGCTTTAGCATTTTACGAATGGTGAAACATTTTTGCATTTCTTGTCTGTTTTCTACTAGAATTAGTGTATTTCCATTGGTTGTGTCCCTGTTGTTTATGCCAATGCTCTTTATGCAGATCTACCCAAGTACCTGGTATACAAGTTAGACTGTGCAAAATGCTGCAGCTAGGATGGCTCGTGGTTTTCCTAGATGAGAACATAATTCTATATATTTACGCAGACTGCATTGGGCCCCTTTTCCCGGTGGAAGAACAAATTATCTTCAAGTCCTCTCTGTTGATGTTTAGAGCATTCCATTGCTCAGGACCTGAATATTTAGTGGCCAGGATTTCTTATTTTTGCCTTATTAGAGTTTTACGGTCTTCCAATAATTTTCTTGCAAGAATTCCGAGAGTCTGCCTGGCTAAGGCAGGAGGTCGCTCTTTTACTATTTTGTCCCTTCCGTGCTGGAATAAACTTCATCTTAACCTGTGGTCTATCGTACCTCACACCACAGACAGCTTACGTAGGGCAGTCTGGACCAGTGTAGTTCTTCTGTGTCGCAATAGGATTCACTACACCAGTGTTTTGAACATTGTCCAAGGGTAGCTCATGGACACTTTTCTCTTCAAAGACGACACAACACACTTTTCTTCAGAGGCAGCCCTGAAGAGCTTTTAGGATAGGAAAATGCCAGCACCTCTACACCTGGCCTCTGCAATGCGGCAGCTTCTTCAGAATTTTTTCCCCTTTTGAGGCTTTTAAAGAGGATGCCAACAGAGCTAACATTGCAACCTTTCATCAACACCAGGCCTCCCATGCCTTTTGAGGCAGAGGCCAGGGTTCAGGTTCTCAGCTTCCAGGCCCCCAAAGGCAGCATACTACCTAATCCCCTACCCATCCTACTGCTGCAAGAACATTTTTCCTCAGAGGTGCACAATAGCCCTGTAGAAAGTCTAATCACCTTTTACTTTCCTGAGTAGAGGAGCATCACATCCCACCAGTGGATGCTTCAAATTGTGTAGTGGTTACTCCCTGCCATTCCTGATGCCCACCAGCGACATGTCTCCAACACCCAACACCTCCGGGGAGACCACTTGTCTGTACTTCAAGAAGAGGTTCAAGCTCTCATGTACAAGAGTGTCATAGGGAGGGTGCCATAATTGGAGATCAGGACTAGTTGTTATTCCTGTTAGTTGCTGGTGCCAAAAAGACTGAAGCCTCTATCCTATTTTTGGCTTTGGGGCTCTGAACTTCTTCCTTCTGAATGACAAGTTCAAGATATTCACCCTGGCCCAGGTTCTGTCTGATCCGGATCCAGGACACTGAATGGTGGACACCTACTATCACATTGCATCTGCAGTCCCACAGATGCCACCTGCAGTTTCATTTAGGCCACAAGCACTTTCATTTCTCCCCTTCAGCCCTCACAGTGCATATTGGGTGATTACAAAAGTAATGGTCGATGCCGATAACTAAGGCTGTTGGGAATGCCAGTTTTCCCACATGTCGATGACTGGCTGTTGAATGCAGTCTCACTTCCGAGTTGTTAACCACCTTCAAATGTCCACCAATCTGTTAACATTGTTGAGTCTTTCCATTGTGCTGAAGCTACATTGGAATCCTACAGCTAGCCTAGCCTTTCTGGATGTTGTGCATTTCAGAGCTTCTCCTCCATCTCAATGAATCTAATATATACTGACAATGATTCCTATGTTTCATCCTTGGACCTGTGTTTCACTGAGAGGGACTTAGACTCCTTGGCCTCCTGCATCATTTTGGGCTCTGCAGTGGGATTTGAAGTTTCTGTGAGCTCCGTGGGCTCCGCACCAAAGAAGCCTGTGATGGTAAACTGAAATTTAATCGGCGGCAGAGCCCTCTCTTTACTCTGCCAAGAGCAAATAGTTGTGACTGATTCATTGTTGCTGAGTTTGGGTAGTCTTCTTGGAGAGATGAATATCAAATAACTTTGGCCTCGGGTGGAAGCCAATCTCCATATGAACTTGTTGGAGTTGTGGGCAATTTGCATGTCCTGAAAGTGTTCCTTCCACCTGTCAAATGGGGAAATAACTACAGGTTCTCACAGATTACACTACCGCCATGTGGTTCTGAAACAAACATGGCGGAGTAGGGTTGTGGGTCCTTAGCAAGGAAGCTTTATGCATTTTCAAATGACTGAATCATCAGAGCATCTCCCTGATTGTAACACAACTGGCAGGATCATTGAATGCCAGGGTGGACAAACTCAGCTGACGTTACAGAGCAGATCACAAGTGGAGGCTTTACTTGAAGGTGGCACAGGGAATCTTTAAGCAATGGAGAGAAACCTGTCTCGACCTTTTTGCCACTGCAGAGAATGTGCAGTGTCCAAACTTTTCTACATTGAAGTTTCCAAGGTGACTCTTGCTCAGAGATGTCTTGCATCTGGATTGTAATTCGAGACTCTTGTAAGCCACCTCTACTTTGTATACCCAGAGTTCTAAAGAAACCCAGGAATGGCCAGGCCTAAGCCATTTCAGTAGCCCCGGATTTGGTGAATACTGTGGACATCTGGCTATGAACATCTGTCCTCCTACCTGGTTTCCCTACCGAAAGGCCCTCCTCTTGCAGCAGCAGAGTATAGTCCTGCACCCAAGCCTACACGAACTACACTCCCATGTGTGAAAGGTGAGTAGTAGTAGATGCTGGCTTTCGATTATCCTCAAAAGTTATTAGTGTCTTTCTGGCAGCCAGGTATCCATCAACTGTTTATGCGCAATGCAAGTTGATGTTTGTTTGGTGGTGTTCCCTCATTCAGCTTTTACAGGCAAAGTTAGCTGGCATGCAGTTATTCTGTTTTTCTTTAGCCCAGCAGTGTCTGCTTTGGCATCAATTAAAGGCTATTTATTGGCCCTTTCGATCTTTAAAGGTCTACCTGATCAAACATGTCTTTACTAATCACCTTTTGCTGTGTTTCTTGCAAAAGCTGCTTCACATGCTACCTATAACTATTTGTGATGCCGCAATGGGACCTTGATTTTTGTTTGCACCATCCTTATTTTCATTTTGCTTTAAACAGTACATAGCTGTTCCCTACATCTCTTGACGCTGAAAACCACATTCTTCATTGTAATGACTTTCGCTTGTTGCGCGAGTGAACTTACATGACTGTCAGTACAATAGTTAAACACTGACTTCCACATAGCAAACTTATTCTTTTGGCAAAAGCTGCCTTTCTGCCCAAAGTGGTCACAGATTTCCACATAGGGCAATCATCATCCTCTCAGCTTTCTATACCTCGCCTCACTACTCCAAGGAGAAACAGCAACTCCATTGTCTCGTCCCAGAGAAGGCCCTGAGCTTCCAAATTCACCGCACCATGGAAGCCTGGCTAGACAAAAGCTCTTTGTGAACTTCTTTGTAGCGAAACGGAGCAAAGCCATATTGAAAAGGACCATCTGCAGATGAATTGTCTTGTGCATCAAGATCTGTTATGCCCTGGCCAAACGGCTGCCTCCGGAAAGCTTGCTTGCTCATTCTACCAGAGAGAAGGCTTCTAAAACTACACTGGTGCACATTTTGCCGGTTTTCATCAGCCAGGCTACTACGTGGGTGTCAGTCTTTATGTTCAGGGAGCACTACTGCCTGGATAGCCAAGTCCAGGGGAATGGTAATTTTGCACAGTTTGTCCTGCAGCATTTACTCCTCTGAGCCGTTCCACAGACTCACCACCTTAGAGGATTCTACTTTGGTATCTATTGACAAGGAGAGCAATCATCAGTTAGAAGTATTCTTCAGAAGAAAAAGTTAATTTCCTTCAATAAACTGTTTTTGGTGAGCACTCTTATCCAGTCGCCATTTCCTTTCAAACCAACCTCCTCATTCTGATCATTGAGTTCTGCGTCTAACACCACAGACCGATATGAGAAAGAAACTGATTTCAGTGTTTGGAGGTGGCAACTATGTAGTGCCCCAACATGACATTCAGGATGGGGCAGAGCGGGGCTTGGCGCAGAGCCACTTGTGAAGTGCAAGCGAATTGCTGAGGAATCTCCCTCCAGATCCAGTCTGGGCATTGAGCTATTCACAAGTTGAGAGATCTGCTGTTGGAGTTTCCACCAGTAAGAGTGTTATGGAGAGTAAGTAACTTTTTCAGCTGGGCCTTGGACTTCGGTGAACTGGACTGTGTCTACTGCTCGAGACCAGGTCACTGAAAACACCCAAGTGATTTGTGAGTGAGGAATGTGCTGTAAGTGTGTTGGATTTTTTCAAATTCCTATATTTACACACAAACACTGGGAATTGTATACTGGACATGCATAGACTTTTTTTCAATCTATTAAGTACAACGGCTGTCATATTAAAGTTAACTTTTATTCCTGCATACTTAGACTGTATTCCACTAGTCTCCTAAATAACAAGAGGGAGTGTGAAGATCCCACAATCCATCTCACTGGAAACCAACCCTGTTAGGCTAATCTTTGCCATAGGAGCAAAGTTAAAGAAATGCTAATGCCAAGAGAACTGTGATTAGATTTGAGGCAGAAAGTACTAGGACCTGTTAGTTTTATTTTTTTTTGTCCAGTGTTAACTCTTCCATTTAACCTACCTGCTATTTAGTATTTTTCCTTTTCTAATATAAAGCACTGATGGGACATAGAGACTGAGTGCCATTTAAAGTACCTAACTGAATTTGAGTTTCTGATTGATACTTCAGATTGCAGATTCCTCACCTTTATTATACTCCCAGATGCCCCAATGGGGTCCAGAGAAAGTTTACATAAGTGCTCCCCTGCAAAAGTAGGTGGTGCTGTGTGGGTCTGTGGGGAAACTGTACTGTTCCTAGAAGTGACAGGGTGAATCTGTAAAAAAAAAAAAACGCACTTCTGTAGTCCTTTCTTAACATGGTGTTTGATGCAGAAATTCCTACTTTGATAGTCTTCTGACTACTTCAAATTTTTTACGATGACAGTGCCTGAAGAGAGAATGCATGTACCAAAGACTACTGATTTAAAACTGCCTAGATTGCACAAAGTGGATGTCAGTCATGACCTTACCCTATCCTGCGATCCGAAGTCTGGTGAGAAGGGGAAATGGCGATTAGCTAAAGATCTTACCCTTCCACTGCCACTTGAGTCGGACCAGGCCTCCTCAGTTGACCCCAGGGTACTCCGAACTCCCTGGATTGACTCTGTAGAGAAAAGATGCTTACAATGGATCCAGGGTGCAAGGTTTTCTTTCTCTTCTGGCTCCCTACAAGTGTGCCTGTAGGTCCCACCGAGCTGCAGGGGCCCAAGACTTCCAAGATTTCCACCGGAGGGCCCATCCTGGACGCAGACTTCTCAAGATCCGTTACCTGGTCTGTATGGATGCTTGTTCATGCTTCCCCACTGGTACTAATGTCTGCACCAGTCCTTTCCATATTGGTACAGACTCTGCCAGTTCCAGATCCATTTTGGACGCTAGTCTCTGACTCTGATCTGACACTAGCTTGCTCCAGACAAATGTTTCGCCCTTATTTCATAGTTCAACCAATCACTATGTAGCCAGTCTTGGACTTACAATTGACTATTGTGGAAACAAAAGTTCATTTGATAACTTAAATTCTCCAACCAGGCCCATCTTCATCTGACCCATTCTTGTCATTCAATGACACTCTTACCGACATGTTGATGACAACATAGGCTAAGCCATGTTCTGGCCCTCCGGTTAGATGACCTGTAGTTAGGGGATGTAAGCCAGCCCCGGTGATCTGGATTTCAGTACTAAGCATCCTAATCATGATAGTTGAGGCTTGAGCAAGTTCGGTGATTCTGAATCCTTTTGCCACCATGAGTCAAAACAAATGTATGCTTTCAGAAAGACAGTGTTCTTCATAGCCAGCTTGACCTTTAAATTTCTCAATGCAGTATACCTTCTTGGTAGGTGCACCAGTACTTTGTAGAACATGACTTAAAAGATCTTAATGACTGTCCCTCCTTGACCCAAACGATGGAAGATGGTCTGGATACGACAAAGTATGCTCTGCGTGCTTCAGTGGACTCTACTCACTGTATATTTAAATCTATTGCTACCGGTAGTGTACATAAAAGCTACTTCTGGATCACTTGAGCTGTGGTTTCAGGAGATGTGTAGTCGTCCCTAATGGATATACCCTTACATGGGTCATGGTTGTTTGGAGAGAAAGCTGAATCAAAAGGGAAGACGCAAGGGCATTGTGATGAGTCCTTAACTTTCTAGGTCTCCCGGCATGGCACAATATCCTCGGCTAAATGTTGTCCGTTCCCAGTTTCATGAGCCATCAGTGATGCTACAGCAGACTGAAGCCTTCAAGAAGGCGATGCTAGTGTTTTTTTTTTTTTTTGGTGCTTTTCTGGTTCTCTCTGGTGCACCTTCATGCCCTAAGGAACTGCAGTGGCCCCCATTTGGGTTACTGCTGTTGGATCCGTTCTCTGCACGGTCTGACCTCTTGGGACCTGCCTCAGGTCCCATACTAACATCAGTATGGGTCCGGCCTCAGGCCCCATACTAACCAGCAGTACAGGCTTGTACCTCGGTGCTGCTCCGGAACAGGATCCAGTACTGGTCCTAATGTTAGACATCAAACCAGCTTTGGCTTGATCTCAAATGATGTGCTATTGGATTAAAAAAGTGCAGCTGTTCATCATGCACCTGTACTCTGACCCGGTACCTCTATCAGGAAGTACATGGTAACAGAGTCCTCATTATCTTTTCAACACTGATTCAGGACAAGGGACATTGCAGGATAATGATGGATGACTTTCTCCCTCTCCCTCACTACACAAATTGATGTCTTTTATATGGATTTTCTCAAAGCTGGTGGCATTTACACTTGAGGTAGGGCTCCGACTCTCCACTTGGTCCCCAACGTAAGCAACTGACTTTTGCAGTGGCAGTCCGGAGGGCAGCTAAGGTTCTTGATTTATAGCGTTCCTCAGTTGAGACTAAAATAATAGTCAGAAATTGTGCTGCCTGTTCCAGCTACTTCGGAGTCTTTGCTCCCTTTTAAAAAGACCCTTTCTGATGGATACAACTACCTGTGGATTCCTCACTCATTGAATTTTCCCCCTGCGCCAGCTTCCAACGGAAATTTTCTTCCTATCTTCTGCACGTCGACGAGGACGTCACAATTGCCCACGCGACGCCGTCTGACATCATACAGGCAATAAGAGGTCCGTGCCAACGTCAGTTCCCTTTTTTCCGTGCCTTCCAACGACGGTTATTCTTCGAGGGAGCTACTGTTTCTACTCTGCGTAGTTACAGTTACTGTTTCTTTCTTCGAGATGTCTCAGCGAAAGTGGGGATTTAAGCCCTGCAGGGAGTGCGGAGGCAATATGTCGGTGACAGACCCACATGTAGACTGCTTGTGGTGTCTCAACTCCGACCACGACGTGGAGAAATGTGACTCCTGTCAACGTATGAACCCAAAGGCGTTGAAGGAGCGCGAGGCGAAACTCTTTTTGGCAAAATCCAAAAAGAAGCGGCGGCATCGGTGGAAATCATCATCGCCTAAGTCCCACTGGCGTCACTGTGACTCCCGGCGCCGTCATGAATCTCGGCACCGGTTGAGTAAGGAGCGGTCACCCTCCAAGTCTCCTTTGGTTCGATGCCGAAAGACATGGGAGGTTAGTCCCACCATCACTCTTCAGCCGCAGACGCCTCCTGCTTCACCGGCCTCGCCGACTTCGCCTATGACTCCACCATCTGTTTTCGAGGTTCCTCAACATCAGGAGTTCTCACCTGCTTCTCAGACTCCGGGGCCGGCGCCGTTGTCACCTCGAGCTCAGGTTCCGCAGTATCCGGCTTTCCCGGCTCCAGGTGCTGACAGTTCCGCATTTTTAAATGCGATGTTTGCCATTTTCCAACAAATGGCTCTAGGTGGTGGACCGGCTGGTCCTTCGGGGCCATTGGCCTTTAATATGGGTGCTCCGGCTCCTTTACGTCTGGCACCTTTCATGCCCTTCCTTCCTTTGGGAGGTGCTGGTTTGGCGCTGGTACCTTTGGCGTTGACTTCACAGCCTGCGACGCCGAGTAGATCTGCTGTTCCGGCGCCGGAGAGTTCTTCTCCTGTTCATCCTTTGCCTTGATTGGCACCAAAGAAGTCCACGGCGCCGTTAGATCTGGCGTCAGATGGATCGGAGGATCGGCGTCAGGCATCGACCTCGGCTGACGCCCTGTCGACGCCGAGGATTGAAGCCAGACTTCATTCAAGGAGGCTTGCTCTTCGCCTCCTTGAGGAGCAAGAGTATCGGAAGCAGGCCCTGGAGGAAAGGGAGATTGAAGAACCTCTGGGAGATCTCCAGGGTTTGGATGCGGCAAGTGGTTTAGACACCTCTCCAGATTGGGACTTAACATCTCCTGGAGAATATACAGGGGAGGCTGCTTCTTTCCACTCTGTAATAAGAAAAGCAGATGACGTTTTAGACCTTCCCTTGCCGGTGTCTGAATCTAAACCCAATATATTGACGGAGGTGTTACATTCTGCTTCGACAGTTGCAGAGCCACTTTTGCCATTTAATGAGGCTCTGCTGGACCCAATTTTAGAGATATGGAAAAAGCCGGTGTCATCTTCGGCTGTTAATAAAACAGTGCCACGCAGATATAGTGTGGCTCCTGCGATCCAGGCTTTTTGTCTAGGCACTTGACACCAGAGAGCCTGGTTGTACAGGCTTCATGTTCATCTTGCACTGCCCCAGGCTCTTTTCCCGGGGTGCCTCCTGACAGGGACTCAAAAAAGATGGATCAGTCTTCCAAGAAAGCGTTTTCATCTTGTAGTATGGCTCTCAAGTCTACTAATGCCACATGCATTTTGGGCAGATACATCTACGCCCTTATGGAAGAGATAGTCATCCCATTCGGAGGAGTCTCAGGAGGTGTTGAACCTTGTTTCGGATGCTCAGGCTGCGGCAACCCAAGTAATCCAGTCAGGGCTGGGCACGACTGATTCTGTGGCCAGAGCTATGGGCACTACTGTTGCTACAAGGAGACAGGCCTGGCTTCATTCTTCTGGATTTTCATCTGATGTTCAGTCAGCCCTGCTGGATCTTCCCTTTGATGGGGATAAACTTTTTGGATCTAAGGTGGACTCAGCCCTTGAAAGATTTAAGGAGAGTAGGGCCACAGCGAAATCGTTAGGCTTGCAAGCCTCCTCTTCTGCTTCTTCTAGACTGTTACTAAGATTTAGGGGGTTTGGTTGTGGCTCATCCTCCTCCTTTCGGGGCAGATTTCAGCAGCAAGCCGCCACTGCCCTCCCCTATAGGTCATACAGGGGGAGGGGTAGGGTCCGAACCAGAGGAGCCGCCCAGCAGCACTCTG
The DNA here is from genome assembly GCF_031143425.1 of Pleurodeles waltl. Lineage (NCBI taxonomy): Eukaryota > Metazoa > Chordata > Amphibia > Caudata > Salamandridae > Pleurodeles > Pleurodeles waltl. Next base: position 343,980,658 of record NC_090450.1, on the reverse strand, counting down.
CCTCTTCCTCTTCCTCTGGAGGGGAGCAACACGGGAAGCAACCTTAGTCATCCACCAATTCCTTTACATACCACTCCTGTAGGGGGGAGGTTAATGAACTTTCTCCACATGTGGGAGGCAATAACATCGGACTCCTGGGTCACCAGTATTGTGGGGAAAGGCTATGCCCTTCCCTTTTGGGAGTTTCCACCCCCCATCCCGCCCGCCCATCCTACTCTTCAGAAAAGCACCTCCTGTTACTAGAACAGGAGGTTCTAGTCCTCCTTTCAAAGGGTGCAGTAGAGTTGGTTCCAGAGCAGGAGAGGGGTCAGGGTTGTTACTCAAGATACTTCCTGATCCCCAAGAAGGATGGTCGGTTGAGACCAATCCTGGACCTGAGGATTTTGAATTGGTACCTCAAACAGGAAAAGTTCAAGATGCTGACCCTAGCTCAGTGCTTTTGGCGTTGAACTAAGGAGATTGGATAGTGTCTGTTGACTTGCAGGATGCTTACTTTCATATCCTGATACTAAAGTTGCACAGGAAGTATCTCCGGTTTCTGGTGGGATCGCAGCACTATCAGTTTGCGGTCCTTCCGTTTGGTCTTACTTCAGCACCTCGAGTCTTCACAAAGGTGATGGCGGTGGTTGCAGCAAAGCTCAGAAGGGAGGGGATAGCAGTATTTCCTTACCTAGACGATTGGTTGATCAAAGCCAAGTCTCCGGAGCTTGGGCTGCGTCACCTGCTGTCGACAACCCAGTTGTTGTTCGATCTGGGTTTTTCGGTGAACGTGCCCAAATCTCACCTGGAGCCCTCTCAGCGCCTCCTGTTCATAGGGGCAGTACTGGACACAACATTGAATCGTGCCTTTCCTCCGCCTCGGCGGATTCAGGACATTCAGGCGCTGGTTCCAATGTTTCAAAGTGGAGCGGTCATTCCAGTCCTCAAGGTCCTTCGTCTGCTCGGTCTGTTCGCTTTTTGCATTCTGTTGGTCATGCATGCTCGCTGGCACATTAGGGCTCTTCAGTGGTGCCTTCGAAAGCAGTGGTCTAACCACAAAGGAGATCTCGAGGGATCGGTAAAGATCTCCAGAGACGCTGCAGTGGATCTAAGATGGTGGGTTGCGGACGGCAATCTTTCCCAAGGAAGGCCGTTCTTGCTGCCTCACCCAGTGACCACAGTGATAACGGATGCTTCCACTCTAGGGTGGGGAGCTCATCTGGGGGACCTGGAGGTCAAAGGCCGTTGGTCTACAGTAGATCAGATGTTTCACATAAATCTGTTGGAATTGCGGGCAATACGTCTGGCTCTCAAGGCCTTCTTCCCTTTGCGGTCAGTCGGTTCAAGTTCTGGCGGACAACACTACTGCGATGTGGTATATAAACAAGCAGGGAGGAGTAGGGTCGTACCTTCCCTGCAGAGAAGCTTTGCGGCTATGGTCCTGGGCAAGGGACCATCGGATTTGCTTGGTAGCGAACCATCTGGCCAAAGTTTTGAACGTGCGTGCGGACGATCTGTCGGCACTTATCGACCGATCACGAGTGGCGTCTTCATCCAGATCTAGTCCGGCGAATCTTCCAGATGTGGGGAATCCTGCGGGTAGATCTTCTTGCCACTTGGGAAAATACGCACTGCCCGTTGTTCTGCATCCTCCAGTATCTGGTGCAAGGAGCGTTGGGGGACGCTTTTCAGATATCCTGGTGCAACCAGTTGCTTTACGCGTTTCCCCCCATACCTTTGATTCCTCAGGTTCTGAGGAAAATTCGCCAAGACCGGGATCAAGTCATCTTAATAGCTCCGGATTGGCCAAGGAGGTTATGGTATTCGGATCTTCTCCAGCTCTCTCTGTGCCCCCCGTTCCGTCTCCCTCACAAGGCAGACCTCCTCTCGCAGTTGCAGGGGCAGGTTTTACACCCCCACCTCCAGAGCCTGCACCTTCATGCCTGGAGATTGAACGGGGCAACCTGAGTTCCTTTTTTCTCCCACCTGAGGTAGTGGATGTTATTTTATCGGCCAGGCGACACTCCACTAAATCTATCTACGCTAGCAGGTGGGCTAAATTTGTGAATTGGTGTGGAGAGAAGCAAATTGATCCCTTACGTGCCCACTTATCAGATATCTTGTCTTTTGTGTTGTCCCTGGCACAGAGGGTTTGTGCAGTTGCTACAGTTAAGGGCTATTTGTCGGCTCTGACAGCCTTTCTGTGTCTTCCAGACCAGCCTTCTTTATTTAAATGTCCTTTAGTATTGAGGTTTTTAAAAGGCCTCACTAATAAATTTCCTCCCACTCCTTTCCTTATGCCTCAGTGGGATTTGAACCTAGTCTTAACGTTTCTTATGGGCTCACCGTTTGAGCCGATGCATTCTTGCCCCATAAGGTTATTGGTGTTAAAGACTGTTTTCCTTGTTGCGACTACTTCTGCTAGAAGAGTGAGTGAGCTGCAGGCTCTTTCTGTTAAGCCCCCGTATACATCCTTCTATGGGGATAAGGTGGTGTTGAGGACCAAGGCTACTTTCTTGCCGAAGGTTGTTTCACCCTTCCCTATGGGTCAGACTATTACGCTCTCCTCTTTTTATCCTCCACCTCATCCTTCGAAAGAGGAAGAAAGACTACATCGTTTGGACCCGAGAAGAGCGATGAACTTCTTTGTAGACAGAACAAAGGGGTTTAGATTGGAGGATCAACTCTTCATCGGGTACGTGGGAAAGAGGAGAGGAAGGGCAGTCCACAAGAGAACACACTCCAGGCGGGTCATTATTTGCATTAAGCTGTGTTATTCTCTGGCAAAGAAAGAACCCCCTGATGGAATAAGAGCTCATTCCACCAGAGCGAAGTCGGCCTCTTCGGCCTTGGCTAGGGGTGTTCCTGTGGTTGACATCTGCAAGGCCACAACTTGGTCATCCCTCCACACTTTTGCAAAACATTATTGCTTGGATTCAGAGGTTAGGAGGAATGGCCATTTTGCACGGTCAGTGCTGCAGGATTTCTTGGTTTGACCATTCAGGCACCCTCCACAGAGTGCGGTACTGCTTTGGGACTCTATTCAATGAGTTAGTTGTATCCATCAGAAGAACGAGTTACTTACCTTCGGTAACGCCTTTTCTGGTGGATACACTAGCTACCTGTGGATTCCTCACGGTCCCACTCGCCTCCCCGTTGCCTGTCTGGTCTTACCAAGTTATCCTTGGGTGAGCTCCTGCTGGTATTTTATTCTTTTCATATGTATATGCGTGTATATTTATGCATATATTAACATTAAAAAAAAAAAAAAAAATTAAATTTGGTGAAGATGCTATACATAGTCTATATGTATATATTTTTGCGTATTTCTATATTTGAGCTGATGTTTTATCTATTTGATTTAATTAAATATTGTGTATGTATATATTTTGCTGGTATTTGTCTGTTCGACTCGGAGGCACGTAAAAAATGTTGGTACTGACGTCGGCAAGGACCTCTTATTTGCCTGTTTGACGTCAGATGGCGTCGCGTGGGCAATTGTGACGTCCTCGTCGACGTGCAGAAGCTAGGAAGAAAATTTCCTTCGGAAGCTGGCGCAGGGGGGAAATTCAATGAGTGAGGAATCCACAGGTAGCTAGTGTATCCACCAGAAAAGGCGTTACCGAAGGTAAGTAACTCGTTCTTCTAATACCTTGATGGCCCCATGGTCAAAGCCCTCTTCTTGTCCAGCATTAAATAAGCAGGTGGGCAGGCATCGCAGGCTGGCGCCTAGTGTTTCCAATTTCCTAACATTCTACTCCAAGGAGCCCTGTGGTTCATGCCTCGGCTAGTAAAGTGAATTCCCAGTCCATTCCTCGCAACTGCTCCTGATAGGGAATCCAAAAAGACTGAGGCATTTGTCAAACGTATCTTTTCCTCCCTCAGTCTCGCATTATGGTTGGTTAATGCTGCCTGTTTTTAATGGGTGGTTGGACTCTTGATCTCTTAGGTATGGCTTGCAAGATATTACCGTCAGTCCTTGAAGATCTTGAGTGCTTGAAAGATTATCTTAGTCCGGACTGACTGGGCCCCCCAATTCAACTTAATCCCCCAAAATAGGACCAAGATAGTTGAGTGCCCAAAGCTCCCCTCCTGAGCACTTACCTGCTCTTACAGCTACCACTGTTGGAAGATATGCTGTCTAAATAGTAGGGCACATTTCATCACTTGAGTCTTGGCACCCTGGATTTGTGAATGCCGAGTGCACTTGACTTGTTGACTGAGGTAGGTGGGATTGTCCTTACACCCAGATGCCTGGGTGTGACACACCATCCCTCTTCAGCAAAACCATTGGTTGCATTACTGCTTTTCTTACATTTGCCCAGCATGGCCTTGCAGTGGACACTGTGAAATACAGTTTATTAGCCTTTCCAGCTTTTTTGTCTTGGGTGCTTCCGGTTTGTTGACCCCTGCCAAGCAGTTTCCACTCGAATTGAGAAAGCTAATTGACTGCGCAGAGAGGGCTGGTGTGTAGGCAGATACAACCTTCCTGACCGGTACAGCAGTTAACCCAGTCCTTTCGAGGCTGTGGGTTTGGTAAGAAGCACAGCCAACAGGTGCATCAGTCCTCCTAATCCTATTCCTCTGCTGCAACTGTCGCCAAACTACTTTAATTTGTCCTTAGCTGTGCGTGCCCAGCTAGTACAGAGGCAAAATTCCTCATTGCCTCCCGTGATGGTAAACCATTACATTTGACGATGGGTCTTTTCAAGAGTTCAACATGGGTATGCCCCCTTTCGTTTTTCCCCACCAGGTATTCCTCCCACTTCAGAGTGAATTTTAGAGGAGCACCTATCCACTCTGTTATTGCAGGATGTGTAAGTGTTAGACTCCAAGAGTGCTGTTGAGAGGGTACAGGACTTGGAAATAGTCGTGTTGTTACTCTTGCTCTTTTTCTTGTGTTGAAGAGGGGAAGGGGGAGTCTCAGGCTTATTTGGGTGTTTAACCTCTAAATGCTTTCCTGTGGATTAAATAACTCAAAATGGTCATGCAGCCCAGAGCCTGTCTTCCTTGTACCCAGATGACAGGATTGTGTCCTTGGACCTGCTGGTTTTGTATATTCATATACCCACGCTACAGTCCTTTAGTAGCCAGGCGCATTATCAGTTTGCCATGCTCTCCTTCAGCTTCACCAGCACCCCTCAAGTGTTCATGCAAGTGTTAGTTGCTGCTCACCTTAAGCCATGGAATCTAAAGTTCCAGTTTGCCCAGTATCAAGGAAATCTGACAGATGACATCCAGATCTTAGAAAATGCGGGTCAAGATAAGCCTTGCTGGCTCCTCAAATGGAGTTTGTCCAGCAGGAGGCCCTTCTCCCTTTCCCATCCATCAGACTGTGGTGATAGATGCATGCCTACTGGTGTATGAAGGTCATCTGGGGGAGATGGAGATCATAGCAATCTGGTCTACCGAAGCAGAAGTCCTTCTGCCCATTCATCAAGTGGAGGTCTTTTCTCTCAGACAAAACCACGGTCCTGTGGTAGTGCATTAAGCAGGGTGGAGCGAGTTCCTGTGCCTGGAGGCCCTTCGCCTTTGGAGTTGGTTGGGTCACTAGGACATTTCCCTGCCTGGGAACCACCTGGCAGGGTCCCTGAATGACAGAGTGGATGAACTATGCAGAGGCAGTGCCTGACAGATTAAGAGTGTTGTCTACATCGTGGTGGTGCAGTGCATCATTCAGCATTGGGGCGATCCTTAGCTAGATCTTTTATCGACCGTTGAGAACTTAGTGTTGAAGCTTGTGGAGTGTTGGAGCCTGTGAAAGAACATTTGTTAGGAGATTGTGTTATAGCTGGAGTGGAATATGGCACTCCTGTACGTCTTCCTGTTATGCCCATCATTCTGAAAGATCAGGAACAACTGAAACCATAGTAGATCCAGATTGAGCTACAAGTGTGTGGTGCAAAAAACGGCTGAAGCGTGATCATCTGTCCTCTAATCAGGCTACCACTTCACATGGTTCTTTTGTTGTAGCAGGACAGGTTCTCCACCCATATCTGCGCTTTTCTACACCCAAACGTAAGGAGAGTTAGCAGTGAAAACTGACTGTTTGAACTGGTTCCTGAAGTGGTAGATGTCACCCTTACCACCTGGTGTCCTTCCCCAAAATCCATGATGCCGAAAGTTGGGACAAATTTGTGAACTAAATTCAAGCTTTACATGCAGAGCTGTCTGATATTCTTTAGTATGTTTTATGTTTAGCCCGTCAAGGCCTTTCAGTGGTTACTATTAAGTTATGTTATTTGTCTGGCCTTTCTACTGTTAGCAGATCAACTGGCCTTCTTTAAGTCACCTATTTTGATTACATTTAATAAAGGGTTGATTCCCATGTTCATCTGAAGTTGTTTGTGATATCACAATGGGATGTAATGTTCATGTGTATGCCCTTCAAGCTGATGCATGATGTCTTGCTGCGTCTCATGACTTTGTCTTCATCATTACAGTAACGTCAGCTTGTCGCATGAGTACATTTTGGGCACTTTTAGTGCAACTGCCCTACACCACCTTCTTCCCTGGCACATTGGTGCTGAGGACTCAGCCAACATTCTTGTCAAAAGTAGTGACTCACTTTCACGTTGGCAAAACCATTACTCTACCTGTGTTCTTTGCTCTCTTACCCCCTCGAAAGAAGAGAGGCTCTTCTGGCTGTACTCCAAAAAAGACTGAGCTTTTACATTGATCATACCAGGGAACACCTTGTGGACTATTAACTTTTTGTGGGGTACTTGGGGACCGCAAAAGGGAAGGCTGTGCAGAAGTGAACCCTGTTAAGGTGGATAACCCTCTAAATTAAGATCTGCTCTGCACTGGCCAAGCAGCAGCCTGTAGACTGTCTGAGATACCATTCCACAAGGGCTGATTTCTGCATTGGTTTGTGGAGTTACTTGTCTATGATGTCTTTCAGGCATCAACGTGGGTGTCATTGTATACATTTATAAGGCATCACTGACTTGATGGTCAGGCCCGGTGGGAAGGACATACATGCCCGCTTGGTCCTGCAGAGCTTTTTTTGTCCGAGTCCACTTTCCAGTCCTTCCACCTGGGGAGGTACTATTTTTGGTATCTATTCTAAGATGAGGAAGCTACAGTTGGAAGTATCCATCAGAAGTACTTTACCTTCGATAACACTCTGTTCGAGGCATGTGTGGCTGTAGATACACATGCTTTGCATGCTCCTGCCATCTAGTGTTGGGTCCAGATGTGTACATGTTGTTTTTCTTCGAAAAAGTATTTAGAGTCACGAGATCTAGTGACTCCTCCTCTTGGTGATAGTGCGCATGGGCTTTTACTCAATTGTTAGATTGTTTTCTTTTCGCCATCCAGTTTGGATGTGTCTTTGCTCCGTTGCGGTCTGTCACTGTTTGCTTTTGGTTCGCATATCCCATCATTTCAGCGGTATTGATTTTTGATTGTGTTCTTAATCTGCATACAGAGTCTTGTCTACAGCGCTTCAGTTCTTATCGACTGCAGTCCTGCTAGGGCCTTGCCCTTTTCGGAGCCTCCTTTGGACTCCATCACCCCCTTTTGAGAATGCGTGACTGGTGATTGAAAGAACACCTTTCCATTTCTGCTGACGTTGCCACACAAAATATTCTCGCACCGACTAACACTTCGTCGGCAACCAGTTTTTGTGGTCTTAGTACAGAGAAGTGGATTGTGACGCTTGTAAATCATTCCACTTAAAAAAGACTATTCGAGACAGCCGAACGTGTCCCCTTGAGATGTTGCATAGGACCTTCGATGACACTTCAGACATCTTGACTGTAGAAAACACCTAAAAAGAAGAAAGTCACCCTTAACAATCTGCCACAAAGTGGCTTTTTCTATTGAGGGCAGTTCTGGTTATGACTGAGAGATCGACCAGAAATGGAGAACGTGACGCCTGCTCAGCAAGCTCTGATTATGTTCTCGCTCACCCCATACATCTCCCAGATACCACCAACATACGCTCAGCTCCTCTGAATCCACATTCCAAGGCCCTTGGTTCACCATTGCCTTCCGCCCGTGGTCAGCACCATCCAGCTTGTTTGTACAAACCGCCCTCTGGCACATCCCTGAAACCTCCATCAAAGCCTTCGACACGGAGTACTTCGGTCCCCGACCGTCCCTTGGCGCCTACTCAATCATCTATGCCGAGCCACCCATCAATCTCCACCATCTTGAAGCTAAGCTGAACTTCAAGGCTGGAGCTGCAATCCAGTTTAAAGGTGAAATCTTCAGAGCTGAGTTCTTTAAAGCCAACATCCAAGCCATATTTCGAAACATCTGTGGAACGAATCCTGCTTAGGCTTCAGGAACATCTGGACGTTCGGGCAAAAACAAATTCATATCCAACCACACACTGAATGTGTACTGGCAAAGGCTTCTATTCTGACACCATCTCCTCCACTTAAAAGTAAACTCACCTTTCTAGAGGGTTTTGACATGTCAGTTCCTTCCAAGCAGAGGAAAAGAGTGGACAAGGCTATTAGCCCTTAACCCCTTCCACCTGTCTCACCACCTCTGCCTCCACCACTTACATCACCTCCTCTACCACCAGCATCACCTTGTCCATCTTATGTTGGACAAGATCCATTACACTTCACCACGGGGGTCTCCTCAGTCAGACACTGCTGGGTATAGTAGGACACAAGACACATTTAGAACGCCACACCAGATGCCCCCTGGGATGCATCTGAATCTGATCCTCCCTCAAATACAGATCTAGACCTTTACCCTGCATGCCCTTTTCCTCCTGATGATGCCACCTCTTATCAGGAAGTAATAGCAAGGTATGCTGAATTCTACAATGTGGAATTACATAAGTAACCTCTAAATGAGGACCCCCTCTTTGAGCCATTTTCCACCACTCATAGAGCTGCAAAACAGCTCCGTATTCTAAAAGGCATTCAATACTAGACACTGCTGATAAATTTAAAAAACCCATAAGAGCTGCGGTCATTACACTCAGAGTTGACAAATACAGACCCTCACCATCAGATCCCAGATACATTAGGGGCCATTTGCCGTTGATTTCCCTTGTTGCCACCACTGCCCGCAAATGTGCCAACTCTCAGGCAAGTGAGGAATACCCTCTTTCCTGACCAAGAGAGTTAAAGAATTGATACTGTGTGGAGGAGAGTTGCTGCTCAAGCTGTCAATCATTGGCACATTAACAAATCTCAGGGCCTACTGGCGAGCTATGATTCTGCCCATTGGGGTGAAATGGAGGATCTCTGCCAATATCTCCCAGATGAGCACAGTAAGCAAGGCCAAGCTGGTGGTAGAGGGGAAACTAATATCCAAGACCTTCATATGATGTGCTCTAGATGCTGCTGACTCTGCTTCTTCGGGAATTAACACCAGCATATAACTAAGGAGCAGTGCTTGGCTTAGAATCTCTAGTTTTAAACCAGAGGTACAACAGCACATGCCAAATATGCCTTTTGATAAAGAGCTTCTCTTTGAGCCTCATAGACCTCACACTTGAAAAAATAAAAAAAGACACTCGGACGTTAGGTAACGGCACCTTTTGCCATCCCAGATATCGTGGGGGATCAAAAAACACCTCCTCAGACGCTTCCACTTGATAACTAAAACAGCAAGGCCAAACCACATCCCTAACAGGCTACTATTGTGACTCCTACAGATGCAATAACAGTAAAGGAAGCTGTAATGGTGCCTATTCACATGGAGCACCCTCCACTGAGTACCCTCTCCTATCCCCCTGATCACATAACACTTGTTGGGCTGACTACAGGATTTACTCCCCACCTTGCAAGAAATTACATCAGACCGATTGGTGTCAGCCATTATCCAATATGGCTATTGTCTGGAGCTCACTACCACTCCTCCCATCATTCCATCTTGTACTCATAGGTCATCACCGGAACATCATACATTGCTCAAACAAGAAGTACAAACTCTTCTCAAAGGAGCTATAGAAATTGTCCTTCCTCAAAACCAGGACTCTGGGGTATACTCTCTGTACTTCTTAATACCCCCCCAAAAAAAAAAAGTGTCTCTACTACCAGTCCTAGATCTCCGACTACTAAACAAGTCCATCCAATCAGAGCACTTTCACATGGTCACCTTCAAGATGTGATTCCACTTTCGCAAAAGGGTGACTGTGGCCACTCTAAACCAAAAGGACGCCTACTTTTTCATACTGATTCATCCAGCTGATTGCAAATATTTCAGGTTTGTGGTGGGTAGCAAGCACTATCAATTCAAGGTCCTTCCTTGTGGGGTGACTACTGCACCTAAAGATTTCACAACAATCTGCTGGAAGGGTAGACTTTTCTAGACCCTGTTCCCCCAACTCACTGTCACTACTGATGTATATGTCACAGGATGGGGTGCACATCTGAAGGATCTTACAATACAGGGTATATGAGACAACAAATACCGTGGTTTCCACATCAACTACCTAGAGCTTCAAGCTGTTCACCTAGCCTTGAAAGCATGCCTTCCTCACCTCAATCACAATGTTATCCTATTCCAGATGGACAACATGACTGCCATGTACTATTTTAAAAAAACAGGGGGGGGGGGGACACGGTCTCCACAATTATCCAGTCTGTCACAGATCATTTAGAAATGGGCACTATATTGCAACTTTCATCTGCTGGCAGAATATCTCCCAGGCACAGACAACAACTTTGTAGACCTCCTCAGCAGGATGCAGTAGCAAATCCACAGATGAGAACTCTACCCGAAAGTCCTCTTCCCATACTTCCACAGGTAGACATTTTTGTAACTGCAGAAAACGCAAAATACCCAAACATCGCCTCCAGGTTCCCACACTCCCTACCCAAGGGAAACACATTCTGGTTGAGTTATTCAGGGTATTTTCCTACGCTTTTCCTCCTCTCCCTCGCCTTCCATTTCTGGTTAGGCACCTAAGGCAAATATCTAACCATGATTCTCATATCTTCCACTTGCGCTTGCCAACCCTGGTACACAACAGTCCTAGATCTTTCTAAAGTTCCACACGAAAAGCTCCCCAAGAGGCCTGACCTTCTCACTCAGAACCATGGAGAAATCAGGCAACCAGATCCTGAAGCTCTCAGCTTGGCGATTTAGCTCCTGAGGTCATAGAATTTAGTTACCTTATTTTGCCACCGGAATATATGACCATGCTTTGGGAAGCCAGTAGACCTACTTTTAGAGCTTGCTATGCGGCAAAATGGAAAAGATGTATTTACTACTATAATACACAACACATCGACCCTTTCAGAGCCATTATAGAAGAGATTGTCTGCTACTTGCTTCATCTACAAAAAGCTGGCTCAGTATTCACATCTATCAGATTACATCTTACTGCAATTACTGCTTATGTACATATTAGACAGCATGTCTCTTTATTCAACATACCAGTCATCAAAGCCTTCTTGAAAGGGCTCAAAGGTTATGCCATCATGAGTTCCACCTGTACTCTCATGGAATCCTAATGCTGTCCTTACACGCCTTATGGGCCCAACATTTGAACCACTGCATATATGCCCCCTTAAATTCCTTTCTTGCAAAGTGGCATTCTTAGTCACTATCACCTCACTTTGACGTGTTAGTGAGCTCCAGGCTTTAACCTTGGAAGAACCTTTCTTCAAGATACATAGAGGCAGGGTAGTTCTATGCACAAACCGTACATTTCTACCTAAAGTTGTCTCTCATTTTCATGTCAATCAATTGAGTTTCCAGTTTTTTTCCCCACAACCAGATTCAGTTGCGGAGATGGCTCTCAATACATTCAACGTTAAAAGGGTCCTTATGTTCTACATTGATAAAACTAAATCTTTAAGAAAAACTAAGCAACTTTCTGTTGCTTTTTCACCTCCCCAAATACCGAATTCAATATACGAATCAGCTATAGCCAGATAATAGTAAAATGCATTCAAACACATTATGCTAAATCCAAAAGAACTTTACCTACTCCTTCTAGACCACACTCTGCTAGTAGGAAGGGAGCATCCATGGCAAACATTCCAATAGCTGACATTTGTAAGTTAGCTACATGGTGTACACCACATATCTTCACCAAACATTATTGTGTGGATGTTTTAGCACACCAACAAGCCAACGTTGGCCAGGCTGTGTTACATAACCTTTTTCTAACAACTGCAACACCAACAGGTTGGCCACTGCTTCTGAGGCGGACTGCTTTACAGTCTGTGCAAAGCATGTGTACCTACAGCCACACATGCCTTGAATGGAATATGTTACCTACAAATGCAAATCCACGGCACTCATGTAAGTAATAGACGTTCGTGTCCGTGTTTTAAATTATATAACATGTTCTTCTTGTAATCTGAATTCACTCAATCCAAATGTAGTCAATAGTCAGCAGCTTGAATCCATTCTTTTGTTTATTATTTGGGATTGTTCTCCTTGTCAGTGGTTAAAAAACAAACTGCCAACAGCCAACACGTGTTACGTCATGTGAAGGGTATTCACACTGACTTCCTCAGGGCTTGGAAACTTCATTCCGGCATGTTAATGATCCCAACATATAAGACTTATATTCTGATCAAACTCCTTGCAGAAATGCTTTCCCGGTCATTTTAAACAGTAATTTCCGAAATGATGGTGGTCCCAACAGCTAGGAAAATATTCAGAACCGAGCTCTACACAGATCTGTCAAAGATTGATTTTTAAAAGTGGATGATTATTCTTGGACTTTCTTGTCCTAACACCTCACAACAATTTTATCTCTAATAAGCTGCATAGCGAGTTCTCCAAATCCACAGTCCGCGGCTAACATTCTCAGAACTGCTGCATATGTCGATTGACAAGTCTTAGTGCTGCTCACGTGTGAAAAATGTATCTCTCTTCACAATTGAACTAGGTTAAGTGTCAAATTATTTTTCACATTTTTGTATGGCCTCCTGACACTCATTTAATTCAACTCCTTTCTCAGACCGATCATGTTCTATGGGCGGTGAATGCTCATAAATAGTCTATCCTCAAATCCTAAATTATGCTCTAATAAAAAGCTTTTCCTTTCAGGAGAATATCTGTTTCCTCTAAATGCCCCCAAATACTTCGTAAAAGCCCTGAACCATGTTTTCCACTTAATGAGAGGCTCGCCGGTTGTCTGTAAAAACTGTGGAAGTGTATTTACTCTCTACAAAGCAGCCATTGCCTGTATGTTGAAAAAAATGTAATAATGAAAAAAATGCAAGGCTGTTAATTTACCTAAGAACTACACAAAACGGAATGATTAAACTTTTGATGTGTAACAGTTGACATTACTGCTCAACATGTGTGTTCAGGTTTGACAATGTTTTATGGGGAATAAATGTTTTCCCTTATATGTATATTGGTTATTTGAAGAAAAGTGTGCGCATCACTGAAACGCACAACACCCTGATGTGCTTGCTTGAAGAACGCATGATACACATTTGAGACCTTGAATACTTGACTGATATTAAAATCTTGTCTGAGATAGTGTGCGTATCATTGAAACGCACAATGCAACTTCTGCCTGAAATGTACTGCTCTGATAAATGGCCGAGGTCTTACCTAAACCAAAACAGTATGTGCGTCACTGTGCGCTAGTTAGAAACACGGAGACCGCACCTGTGCAGTTCTGATTAGTGTGTGCGTCACTGTGGGTCGCGCCACTGTTGAGATCCTCTTCCTGGTCTCTCTTAGTGTGCTCATCACTGTGTGCACTGGTGAAAGTCACAGTGACGTCGGGCTCCTTTGTATTGCGTCACGCGCAGCTCCCAGTGTTAAATGGGTCACACACAGAGTACATTGCGTACCACCACCTGTATTCTTTTGGTTGCACGCAGCATCTACGCCCTTGTGCACCGCTCTGCTCGCGCTGAACCAACGGCACCTGTTGTGATGACAAATGCCCCTTCACGCATTATTAATTATGGTGAATGTTGCGCATTTTCCAGTGTTAAAATGTGTTGCACACATCCATTATTTTGAACAGCATGTCCACAAATGTATTAAAACTAAAATCAACACGCTTGTGTGCCAGTAGTCAGACGTTTCTCTGTGCCACAAACACACCGGTTTTACATGTATTTCAATTTTACATGTAACTCCTTTCAGCAGTTATCCTGATCCTCTGTGACATGCATCTCAAAAGTCATGCCACAGCTCAACAGTCATGTACTCATGAAACCGGCATCCATCAACGTAGTATGTTTGTCCAGATACCACACTGCTTACGTGGTTTGGTCCGTTCAGCTCATTGGCAAACTTGTGGAAGTCTAATGTGCCGAACGATCACACAGAATGTACTGCATTCAGGAGGTAATCTTTATTCACGTCTTCATGTTAGCAATATCAGGAATAACTGTCACTTATTCAATCATTAACATTCCACCTAGGGAGATGGAATGTAGAACCCTCCTTTGATATACTTAAGATTTGCTAAACTGCAATAGATCACCACATTCTGGTAATCCCGTCTTCAACCTGGGATTATTATATGGGGAGTCGCATGCTGTTAGAAGTACCCGTCAGAAGAAAAAGAAAGATACTTTGAAGATGTTTTTTCTGGTGGATACTCTAACCTCTGACGACTCACTTCCTTTCCTTGGCTTCATTGAGTGGACTCCTGAACATCATTATAAATTCCAAGGTAGATTTTAGCATACTGTCACCTGCAATTTGCTTCAAATACTCTGCATCTGAGGCTGCTCAGGCGACTAGGTGAAGAAACTGATGTCCGAGCGCAAGAGAGACAATTAGATGCAGTTCTTCTCCATCTCTTTCGGAATATTAGAGTCACAGTATCGTCACACTGCACCACCTTCCTATTTACTGGAAAGTTTCTCCTGAACAGTCAGACATCTGGCAGTATCATCGGATGCACTGCTGCCTCTATTTTATATCTTCCTTTGGACATGGGTAGGTTTTGTTTGCGTTTTCAGAAATGTGGAATTTTATTAACTATTTACTTGTCCTAGGGACTGGATGAAAAAGGGAAAAAATGGTCTTGTTTAGTACGAAGCATCGGGGTAACTAATTGTCGCAGGGTACCTATGTCATAGCTTTGATTGCATTCATCTAGACTGCACCATATTTTTGCTGGTCAACAACTGGTTCCAAACAGTATACTGCTCTTTAAGCCCTTACAACATCAGGATCCTTGAAAAAGCCTCATATTGGATTTCTGACCCTTAATAGTTTTCTCAACAGAGTATTGCAGAAGATTTCGCGATAATGGAAGCTGTAGGGTGATTGTCTTTATATAATCATGAATTATCAACTTGGAGTCTTGGAAAAAGACAACAAACATTGGCAAAGCCAATAGGTTTCTCCTTTGTTTTTTCTTTTTATCTGACTGGATTTCAAATTATTAGAAAAATGTTATTAAAGTTTGTTTTAAATTTGATAAACCGTTGGTAGTTTGTTGTGATGCATGTTGAATTATTAAACAACATAAACAACTAACAGTTTATCAAATGTAAAATAAACATTATTATAAATTGTTTCTAATACTTTATAACCCATTTAGATAGAAGGAAGAATCAAAGTCAAAACCTATTGGCATGATGGCATGCAGCGAGGAAGAAAGAAGACGGCAGTCGAGAAAGAATCCAGAAGTCAGCATGCTTTGAAAAAGGACGAGAGAAGATGGCATGCGGTGAAGAAAGAAGACTGCATGCTGTAAAGAAGAAAGAAGACTGCAGTGAAGAAAAAAGACAGAAGACGGTATGCAGCGAAGAATAAAGAAGACAGCATGCAGAATGAAAAAAGAAGTACCTTCAGCATCCTAGCCAGAGGAAGGACACTGGCCATTGTCCAGTGGAAACTGACGGAAGGAGTACTTTGCCAGTCATGCCGTCGGGTTGCCTATAGACAAAGACGACGGCAAGAAGTGAAGTAGATGACGTGCTGGCCCATCAAAAGCAAGTAAATTAAGTGACGTTGGACCAAGCCAAAGGTAAGTTCAGGTGAGCAAGGGGCAGTTTCCAAGCCACTTTCATTATCAATTAAAGATTTTGCAAGAGCGAGCAGGCAAAGCCTAAAAAACAAAGTGTACGTGCGGGGGCATAATTTATTACATTGATCTCTGAAGCAGACACGCTCAGCTTTTTGTCAAACTGCACTTCACTCCTCTGTACATGTGACAGTCATCTCACCTGACTAAAGAAGAGGTGCAACAGAGAATCCTGATTTACCCTAAACTGAAGGGGTAGAAATGAAATGCATTGTCTGCGTTCTTTACTGAGAGGGATGGGTGGTGCTGCTATATGATCTTGGAAAGGAGGCGTGGATGAGAAGAACATAAGACCACAAATAAATAAATGCTGAGTGTTTTAATGCGATTCGGGGGAGTAAATGAAGGGTTTTTCATGCAGTCATTTATAAAAACTACTACGTAAATATGGTGTTCTTTGACAAGTTAGCTTCTAGCTAGTTGAAGGGGCTCTGACACCCCAGTGCACGCGCCGTACAGCATTTATGACTTTAGTTTGCAAGTAAACTAACTTTTTTTTCCTTCGTCTTGCTGGCATGGTTAGTCACTTTCAGAAAAAAGGCCTGGCTAATATTGCTAAGCAGTTTGAGCAATGTCAAGCAGGTATTGCAGTGTGCTGAATCTGTCATTGGGATATGCATGTGTAGATCTTTCAGTCTGCCTTGTTTGTCTTTTCAGTTTTAAGACTATAATCTCCTACATTGATGAGCAGTTTGAGCGGTACCTCCACGACGAGAGTGGATTGAATAGACGTCACATTGTTGACAACCGGGTGCACTGCTGCTTCTATTTTATATCTCCCTTTGGACATGGGTAGGTAATGACCGTGTTTTTAGTAATGTGGAATATTTAAAAATATCTACTTGTCCTAGGGACTGGATGAAAGAAAGAAAGAAAAAAAACTGGTCTCCTTTAGTACGAAGCATGAAGGTAACAAATTGTTGCAGTGTACTTATGTCAGAGCTTTGATTGTATTCTCTCAAACTATTTTAGTGCTCATGAGGGTTTGGATTCTAGTGAGATTCTGATTTTGTCCCCCTTCTGCAAATGTACATACTGAGTTTGATGTGTAGTGATGAAGCAGTCGCTGCGAGTCGGTACACACTGATGAACGAACATATTTAAGGGTATTTACTAGTTTCTCTCCAATTACTTCTCATACTGGAAAAGCCTGGAAATTTGCTCCTGCCAAGGGTTGGGAAAAGAGATGTATGGAAAGTTAATTGTTAAGAAGATTTTCGTGTGAGCAAAGTGTTGCTTGTTTATTTTGTCAGGAGCAAAAAAGCAAAACTTGAACTAACAGAAGTTTGATGGGGCGGTTTCCTTGCCTGCTTCAGTAAACTGTTATTCCATATGTGTCTGCCCAGGTGTGGTGACACATGCATGGGAATAGGCCATAACGTTTTCACTCACGTGTAGAATGATGCAGCTGGTGACGGCTGCAACCCAACACCTCCCACTTTTTTTCTCCTGAGCTTCATTTAGCGTAGCCAATATATCTACCAGGCAAGACTCGGGGGCTTTGTCAATACTTGTTTTTATAGTAGCATGCATCAAACATGTTTTATTAAATAATGCCTCAGGGAAATTATTTTTAAACTTGGGTAATGCTTTAGCTACCGGCGTCTTTTATGGTGGACATTTTTGGTGTACGTTCTTTACTTTAGAGATTTCTAACCGCAGATTCCTCACCTTTTGAGTATTTCCTAGGCATCGTACTGGATCTGGAAACTTTTGAACAGTACCTTTGCGTGGCAGTAGGTGGCACAATGCAGCTTTACCCTGATGCTACTTCTCTCCAGCAGTTATTTGTGGGGAATATATTAGTGCCACTCCTGCACACTGATGTGATTTCATTTCTTTCAGCCCCACCAGATTTGCTTCAGACCTACCTCTTGTCCCTTTGCAACAGTTTTTCAAATAAAATGTTTTCGATATGTAAGGGGAATGCCACTTTCCAAGACTGACAGGTTTCAAACCCTGTAAGTACTATTGCAAACAAATGTCTTTGACAAGTCCTCATCAGGTTTGCCTGGGGTGTTAGGATCAAGTGGTGATGCTATAGACTACATCGACTGCGCATTCATGAACCCAAAGGCCCTACAAGACAACTTAGTTGCCAAACACCGTACGATTCCGCAACAAGCCTGGTCCAAGTGGAAAGTCTAGTCCCACTCCTGTTCAATATCTCGAAGCAGAGTTGTTCCAGAGATCAGTCTTAACCTGGATCCAAGTCCTTGGGTATATGAAAGAAAAAACGCTAGAGATGTAAGCATTACTTGACCGCTTCGCACCACTCACATACTCCTGAGAAGATAGGGGCTACACCATATGTCTTGATCCTTGCTCCCAAAATTTGTCAGCACCTGAGCCTACGCTGCAACTTGTCACTGCATAACTAGAGTTTCTGGGGCTGTTAGCAGCACCCAGGCAGATCGAAGAGTTCTGTGAAACGTGCTCCTACTCTTCAGACCATTACCAACTCATTCAGCCCTGCCTCCGGGCCCTTACTAGCTGAGAAGCTCAACATCCAGGGTACTGCCGGCAAGTTGGCAGCCTGCACCAGTTGAACCCACTAAATCCACTACTGTGTCTTTTCCATTTGGAGCAGTGCATCAGGTGCTCCGCTCCACGCCAGCCCCCTAGCCTCAAAGCCGTAGGACGAGGTGCCCATTATGCTCTCAGAAGTAGTCAGTGCCACTATGACCTTGACCAAGGCTGCACTTGGCTTCCATCCCAGCACCCCCTCCACTCTGTGCTTGCCACCCCCATATGGAAGTAAACATGCGTTGCATTCCTTATTTGGTATGAATTCGGACAATAATTATGATGCAGGTAATTGAAAAGGGCAATCATGCCACCAGAAGACTTCGTATGATACCCTTCAAGAAGCCAGTGGCCTTGATATTTCCTGAGTCAGGCCTCCTCCCAAACCCCCTCCCCCTCCTCAAGATATGCAGTTCAAACATGTGGAGGCCTTTGAGAAGAGAGTATTTTCTTCCACCAGATTGGCTCTTGGGTCCATCAATGCTAGCTGGACCCTGGGCTGCTGTTCTCATGTTCTGTGATTTGGGGGCTCATGTCCTTCCAGGTATTCCCAGAGGACCACGGCCCTCTCCTAAGCCAAGCCACCCAGGATGGCCATGATATGTTCAAGTTCAGAACTTGTTGTGGCTTGGATTCCACTTATTATATATCGAACTGACCATTAGCAACATTGTCGCCATTCGCCACCACCCCTTGTTGCGATCAAATAGACAAGTTCGGTCAAAGGTCATGTCCATGAAGGACAACTGGACATAGCCTGAAAAACTGTTTTGGTACAAGGCAGATTCCACTCTGGAGTCATGGCATGCTCCCTGGGCTTATCTGCCCCCCTCACCAGCCGCATTAGCCCTACTGTTACTTTTTGCAATTTTGGTAGAGGTACCACCATACAGTCAACATATTCAGCCCCAGAAAGGTGCACAGAAGTTTGATGGCACCGTACCCATTGCCTAAGCAGTCAGGATCAGCCAACCACTCAACCGATTGTCCCTGCCCCCACCCAACCATCCAAACAAAACGCCTTGAGCGTGTCCTTAGTGGAGCGCAGCCATCTGGGAGGAGGCAGGATCTGATGATTCTTGTTGGTTTGGGATAAAGTCACATCAGACAAGTGCATCCTTCAGATAGTCGGGTAGGGGTACACCTTGCCCTTCATTGGCAGCCAGACGCAACTCCCACCATCCCGGAGTGACTGATGGAGGATCATCAGTTCATATTAAAGTAGCAAGGGTAAGCCCTTTTGACCAAAGGAGCAATCAAGAGGTTGCCCGCCCCAGAAGTAGATTGTGGTTGATATTCATCTAACTCTCTGGTGGCGAAGAAGGACAAGGTCTTTGCACTTTAATAGAAATGTGCCTTCTTCCTCTGGAATTAAATACCACTGGTCCAGGTATTGACGGCACTCGACCCTGGAAACATTAAGGTGGCGTTAGTCCTGCAGGACACCCATTTCTGTTCAGCCATGCTGCAGACTCATTGGTGATACCTGCGGTTCATGATAGGACAGGAGCATTTTGAGTTTACTGTGCTCCACATGAATATCACAAGTGACCCTCAGGTGTTCATGAAAGTAATGGCAGTGGTGGCAGCACTTCACTCTTTCTCCTACCTCGATGACTGGCTTTTGGTGCTGGGTTCACCTGAGGCAGTGGTCGGCCACCTCCAGGCTATGGCAAACCTCCTGCCATCTTTGGGAATCACTATCAACATGCTGAAGTCGCACCTTACTCCTTCTCTGAAATTCCCCTTCATTGGGATCATTCTGGACATGGATCAATTTTGTCACTTTCCCTTGGAAAGGAGAGCACAAGAACGTTCAGGCTGTGATTCTGTATTTTTCAGCATCTGTCTTGGATTTCATTGAGGTTGATTCCGAGGCAGCTGGTAGTGATGGCCTCCTGCATCCTGCTGGTCAGCCACACCTGGTGGCATATGTAGGATCTGCAATGGGATCTGAAGTCTCAGTGAGCCTTTGATCAAGGTAACCTCTTGATCAGCAGTGGTGGTTACTGCACCACAATTGGGTCAAAAGCAGACCTCTACATCACCTAGAGCTCACAATGGTAACTACTGGGTCCCTTCTGGGTTGGGGCTGCCATCTTTTTTGGGAGTGGGAGGAGGTGGGGAGGAATCAGAGGCCTTTATTCTCCGGTGGAGGTACTTTTTCATATCAACCTACTGAAGCAGAGGCCCATCCACTTAACATTGAAATTCTTTCTTAAATCCATCCAAGGGAGACTGGTGCAGATGCTTACGAACAACACCATCGCCATGTGATAAATTAACAAGCAAGGTGGTTTGAAGTCCTGGATCATGCCAGAAGGCGCTATGCCTCTAGAAATGGCTGGACCATCAGGAAATCTTCCTGGTGATCAAACCAAGTGGAACTTACACCCAGTGGTGGTGCACAGTCGCTTATGTGAATGGGGAGAACCCCTGTTCGATCTGTTTGCCAAAACCAAGAATGCACACTGTCAGCAGTTCTGCACGTTGGAGTTTCCAAGGCCCCTCTTGTCAAGGGACACACACTGCTTGGAGTGGAACTTGGGTCTCCTGTACACCTGCCTACTGATACCACGCCTGCTCTGATTTCTGAAGAGAATCAGTAACGACCAGGCCAAAATCATCCTAGCTGCCTGGGCTTGGAGAGTATGGTATCCAGAACTCCTGGGCTTGAGTGTCTCTCCTCTGATCAGACTGCCCCTTGGGGAAGACCTACTGACAACACAGGGCAGTGTTTTGCACCTAGGCCTTAGCAGTCCCCATCTTCATTTATGGATATTAAGTGGAGACACTGAACACCTTCCTCTGGAGGTGGCTGATGTCATCCTAGTAGCCAGGTGTCCCTCGACAATTGTATTCTCCTTTGTTTGAGACAGATTTGTGGATTGGTGTAGCATATGTCAGACTGACACCTTTTAGTCCACTTTACCTGATGTGCTGCTGTTGTCTCTTGGCTGGCAAAGCTTTGCTGTTGACAAAGTTAATGAGTATGTTTCAGCTTTCTCAACCTTCTTACGGTTGCCAGACCATCCCTCATGATTTAAGTTGCTGGTTGTGATGCGTTCTTTGAAAAGTCTCCAACTCGTGTTACCTCCATTTCATTTTGTCATGCCTCATTGGGGCATTAACTTGATCTTCACATAATTGATGTGTACTCCCTTTGACCTGCTTCACACCTCTCCTTTGTCCCTCCTAACCCTCTAAGCGGTGTTCCTCGTCCCCTTCACCTCAGTGCAGTGAGTGAGCTTCAGGCTTTCTGTTAACCTGCTATATGCCACCTTCTGCAGAACCAGTTTGTATGGGAAGATTTGACCATTCTTGTTGCCAAAAGCTGTGATGCTGTTCTACGTTGGTCAAATGATCACCCTGCTATTGTTCTTTGCTCTGCCTCACCTCTCTATGGCAGAGGAGAGTTCATCGCTTGGACCCCAGAAAAGCACTGAGCTTTTACATCACTCTTAAAAGAACACCTGGTGGATGATCAGGCTTTGTTTGGTTCACTGGGGCGAAAAAAGGCAAGGCTGTGCAGAAGAGGACCATCCCTTGTTGTATTGTGCACTGCATCAAGATCAGATGCATTGATCAAAGAGTAGCCCCTAGAACGTTTGCAAGCCTATTCTACCAGGACCAAAGCTGCTACCACTTTGTTGGCATAAGAACTTAACTGTTTTGGATATTTGCTATGCGGCTAAATAGGTGTCTGTACATATGCACTATTGTTTAGACTGTCTGGATCACCAAGAAGTAAATGTCACAACTTTTTAGTTTGAGCTGATTCACACACCTACCTCCTAATTGGTGCTTATCTTGTATCTGTTCCAGAGGTGAAGAATCCGCAGTTAGTCTCTAGGAGAAGAACAAATTAGTTGCCTTTGGTAACACACTTGATCTAACCGCAGATTAGTTATGATCCTCCCCGTTCTGTGAATTGGGCTTTACCCCTTAAGATCTCAAGTTTAGGAATCTGCACAATGGTCAAAGCCTATTTGCTTTTGAGGCTCTGCACCTGGGATTGCAGACTGATGCCAGCATGCAGGGCTGGTGCCTGCATAGGCCCTACACGTAATTTTCAAAGAGGAATATTACCAGTGCTGAAATCTATGGTGCTACATACTGGGATGCAGAGGAACTGCTCAAAGGTTTCTAGATCCAGTCTGACACTGGAAGGAATTTTCAGAAGGTGAGGAATATACACTTAGTCACCAGAAAGAGCGTTAATGAAGATCAGTAACTTAATTTAGAAAGCAGAAAAATAACCAATCTTCCATTCATTCTAAGCAATGTAATTCTGTATATTTAGGGATCATCCTGGGAGCACTTTAAATCAATTGTAATTGTTAAATTTTCCAATCATGAACACGTTTTAATACGGGAACTATTGTCAGTAATGAAAGCCACAGTTAACTTCATTTCTATACAGTGCATGTGGTAGTAGTAAAGGCTTATGGTATAAGTGCGACTTATATAGAAGTTTGTACAACTTTATACGTGTGGATTCAAATTTTGCCTGTAGTGTCAGACGTTCCTCTTTCACAGATCCATACAATGGAGCTGTAAACTGGTATTTAAATGGTTTGTGCTACAGACTATTATATCCATTGGTCCTGTAGACAAAATGAACATGAAGAACAAGTTACTTACTTCGGTAACGCCTTTTCTGGTGGATACACTAGCTACCTGTGGATTCGTCACCTAATGAATTCTCCCAATGATGGAAATTTTCTTCCCAGCTCTGCACGTTGATGAGGACATCACTGTTGCCCGACTCCCACACAACTCCGTCTGACGTCATCGTGGCAATAAGAGGACCTCGCCGGTGTGCTGACGTCAGTTTTCACCATTTTGTCCGTGCCTTTGAGGCGAACAGGTGATCACCTGACATCACATACTTGACATGACTACATCAATCAACTATAATACGCAAAATGTAATCAAATAAAAACAGCAAAATATACACGTATAAGCATCTATATATCACACATAAATGTACATATACAGGGAGTGCAGAATTATTAGGCAAATGAGTATTTTGACCACATCATCCTCTTTATGCATGTTGTCTTACTCCAAGCTGTATAGGCTCGAAAGCCTACTACCAATTAAGCATATTAGGTGATGTGCATCTCTGTAATGAGAAGGGGTGTGGTCTAATGACATCAACACCCTATATCAGGTGTGCATAATTATTAGGCAACTTCCTTTCCTTTGGCAAAATGGGTCAAAAGAAGGACTTGACAGGCTCCGAAAGGTCAAAAATAGTGAGATATCTTGCAGAGGGATGCAGCACTCTTAAAATTGCAAAGCTTCTGAAGCGTGATCATCGAACAATCAAGCGTTTCATTCAAAATAGTCAACAGGGTCGCAAGAAGCGTGTGGAAAAACCAAGGCGCAAAATAACTGCCCATGAACTGAGAAAAGTCAAGCGTGCAGCTGCCACGATGCCACCTGCCACCAGTTTGGCCATATTTCAGAGCTGCAACATCACTGGAGTGCCCAAAAGCACAAGGTGTGCAATACTCGGAGACATGGCCAAGGTAAGAAAGGCTGAAAGACGACCACCACTGAACAAGACACACAAGCTGAAACGTCAAGACTGGGCCAAGAAATATCTCAAGACTGATTTTTCTAAGGTTTTATGGACTGATGAAATGAGAGTGAGTCTTGATGGGCCAGATGGATGGGCCCGTGGCTGGATTGGTAAAGGGCAGAGAGCTCCAGTCCGACTCAGACGCCAGCAAGGTGGAGGTGGAGTACTGGTTTGGGCTGGTATCATCAAAGATGAGCTTGTGGGGCCTTTTCGGGTTGAGGATGGAGTCAAGCTCAACTCCCAGTCCTACTGCCAGTTCCTGGAAGACACCTTCTTCAAGCAGTGGTACAGGAAGAAGTCTGCATCCTTCAAGAAAAACATGATTTTCATGCAGGACAATGCTCCATCACACGCGTCCAAGTACTCCACAGCGTGGCTGGCAAGAAAGGGTATAAAAGAAGGAAATCTAATGACATGGCCTCCTTGTTCACCTGATCTGAACCCCATTAAGAACCTGTGGTCCATCATCAAATGTGAGATTTACAAGGAGGGAAAACAGTACACCTCTCTGAACAGTGTCTGGGAGGCTGTGGTTGCTGCTGCACGCAATGTTGATGGTGAACAGATCAAAACACTGACAGAATCCATGGATGGCAGGCTTTTGAGTGTCCTTGCAAAGAAAGGTGGCTATATTGGTCACTGATTTTTTTTTGTTTTGTTTTTGAATGTCAGAAATGTATATTTGTGAATGTTGAGATGTTATATTGGTTTCACTGGTAATAATAAATAATTGAAATGGGTATATATTTTTTTTTGTTGAGTTGCCTAATAATTATGCACAGTAATAGTCACCTGCACACACAGATATCCCCCTAACATAGCTAAAACTAAAAACAAACTAAAAACTACTTCCCAAAATATTCAGCTTTGATATTAATGAGTTTTTTGGGTTCATTGAGAACATGGTTGTTGTTCAATAATAAAATTAATCCTCAAAAATACAACTTGCCTAATAATTCTGCACTCCCTGTATATACATATACAATCAAATATACATTCACCCTAGGAAATCTTGGTATGACCAACCAGGCAACGGGGAGGGGGGTGGGACTGTGAGGAATCCACAGGTAGCTAGTGTAGCCACCAGAAAAGGCATAAACAAAGGTAAGTAACTTGTTCTTCTGATGGATACAACCACCTGTGGATTCCTCACCTAATGAATAGAGTCCCAAAGCAGTACTGCTCTCGGTGGCGGGTGCCTGAATGGTCACACCAAGAAATCCTGCAGCACGGACTGTGCAATATGGCCATCCCTCCTAACCTCCGAGTCCAAGCACTAATGCTTTGCAAAAGTATGGAGGGAAGCCCAAGTCGCGGCCTTACAAATCTCATCCACAGGAACAGCTCTTGCCAAGGCCAAAGAGGCCGACTTAGCCCTGGTGGAATGGGCTCTAATTCCAACAGGAGGAACCTTCTTTGCTAAGGAATAACATACTTTTATGCAAAGAATGACCCACCTGGACAGTGTTCTTTTGTGGACAGCCTTGCCTTTCCTCTTCCCCACGTAGCCAATAAAGAGCTGATTGTCCACCCGGAACTCTCTCGTTCTCTATATAAAGAAACTTAAAGCTATCCTCGGGTCAAGCAGATGCAGTCTCTCCTCCTCTTTTGATGGATGGGGAGGAGGGAGGGTAGAAAGACGAGAGCGTTATCGATTGTCCCAAATGGAAGGGTGTAACAACCTTTGGTAGGAAAGCCACCCTGGTCCTAGCACCACCTTGTCCGCATGAAAAGAAGTAAAAGGGGGTTTAATGCTAAGTGATTGAAGTTCACTCACTCGCCTCGCCGACGTGATGGCTATGAGAAAAACAGTCTTTAATACCAACAACCTTAACGGACATGAATGTAAAGGTTCAAACGGCGAACCCATCAGGAATGTAAGAACTAAATTCAAATCCCACTGAGGCATAATAAACAGAGTGGGAGAAAACCTATTGGTAAGACCCTTTAAGAACCTTATAACTATAGGGGACTTAAATAAAGAGGGTTGATCGGGAAGGCACAGAAAGGCCGACAGATAGCCCTTAACAGTCGCAACTGCACAACCCCTCTGCACCAAGGACAACGCAAATAATATGTCCGACAAATGGGCCCATAAAGGATCAATTTGCTTCTCTCCACACCATACAACAAATTTTGCCCATCTCCCATCATAGATAGATTTGGTGGAGTGTCACCTGGCCGATAAAATAACGTCCACCACTTCTAGCTGGAGAGAAAAGGACCTCAGATTGCCCCTTTCAATCTCCAGGCCTGAAGGTGCAGGCTCCTGAGGTGGGGGTGTAGAACCTGCCCATGCGAGCGTGAGAGGAGATCTGCCCTGTGAGGGAGACGGAGCCAAGGCCACGGTGTGAGCTATCCTTCTTGGCTAATCCGGAGCTATTAAGATGACTTGGGCCTGGTCTTGGCGAATCTTCCTCAGAACCCGAGGAGTCAAGGGTATATGGGGAAAAGCTTAAAGCAACTGGCAGAACCAGGATATCTGAAATGCGCCCCCCAAAGCTTCTTGCACCAGATACTGGAAGCTGCAGAACGTCTGGCAGTGCGCATTCTCGCGAGTGGCAAAGAGGTCTACCTGAGGGAATCCCCAAATCCGGAAAATGTGAAGGACCAGGTCTGGATGGAGACGCCACTTGTGATCGACCGAGAAGTGTTGACTGAGGCTGTCCGCACATATGTTCAGAACTCCGGCCATATGGTTTGCAACTACGCAAACCTGATGGTCCTGTGCCCAGGACCAGAGCTGCAGAGCCTCTCTGCAAATAAGGTACGACCCTACTCCTCCCTGCTTGTTGATGTACCACATCACTGCAGTGTTGTCCATCAGGACCTGAACCGACCAACCGCAAATGGAAGGGAGGAAGGCCTTGAGAGCCAAACGTATCACCCGCAATTCTAACAGATTGATATGAAACATCTGTTCCACTGGAGACCAATGACCTTTGACCTCCAGATTCCCCAGATGAGCTCCCCACCCTAGAGTGGAGGCATCCGTTATAACCGTGACCACTGGTGGTGGTAGCTAAAACGGCATTCCTTAGGAAATGTTGCTGTCTGCAGCCCACCATTGTAGATCTGCTGCAGTGTCCCTGGAGATCTTTATCGACTCCCCGAGATCCCCTCTGTGCTGAAACCACTGCCTGCGGAGGCACCACTGAAGAGCACTCATGTGCCAGCGTGCATGAGTGACCAACATAATGCAATAAGAGAACAGACCGAGCAGGCGTAGAACCTTGAGGACTGGAACACACGCTCCACTTTGAAACATTGGAGTCAACGCCTAAATGTCCTGAATCCGCTGATGTAGAGGATAGGCCCGATTCAATGATGTGTCCAGTACTGCCCCTATGAACAGGAGGCGCTGAGAGGGCTCCAGGCGAGATTTGGGCACGTTTAACAAAAACCCCAGATCAAACAACAACTGAGTTGTCATCTGCAGGTGATGCAGCACGAGCTCCGGAGACTTGGCTTTGATCAACCAATCGTCCAGGTAAGGGAAAACCGATATTCCCTTCCTCCTAAGATTTGCTGCAAGCACCACCTTCACCTTTGTGAGGACTTGAGGTGCTGAAGTAAGACCAAAAGGAAGGACCGCAAACTGGTAGTGTTGCAACCCTACCACAAACCGGAGATACTTCCTGTGCGACTTCAGAATAGGAATATGAAAGTAAGCATCCTGTAAGTCGACAGACGCCATCCAATCTTCTTTGTTCAACACCAGAAGTACCTGCGCTAGGGTCAGCATTTTGAATTTCTCCTGTTTGAGGAACCAATTAAAAACCCTCAGGTCCAGGACTGGCCTCAAACGACCTTCCTTCTTGGGGATCAAGAAATATCTTGACCAACAAACCTGACCCCTTTCCTGCTCTGGAGCTAACTCCACAGAACCTTTCGATAAAAGGACTAGAACTTCCTGCTGCAACAACAGGAGATGGTCTTCTGTGTCAAAGGATGGACGGGGAGGGATGGGAGGGGGAAACTCCCGAAAAGGAAGGGCATAACCTTTCCCCACAATATTGAGGACCCAGTAGTCTGATGTGATCAACTCCCACATTTGGAGAAAATGAAACAACCTTCCCCCTACAGGAGAAGCATGGGATGCAATGGATGGAGGACTAAGGCTGCTTTCCCTGTTGCACCCCCGAGGAAGAGGCAGGGTGCTGCTGGGTGGCTCCTCTCGTTCTAACCCTACCCTGCCCTCTATAGGACCTGTAGGGAAGGCTAGACGGTTGTTGGCCTGCCGGTAGGGGTCTCCCCTGAAAGGAAGTTACTCTTCCAAACCCCCTAAATCTTCTAAAAGACCTGAACGGGGTGGTCGTAGAATCCTTCAGGCCTAGGGACTTGGCAGTAGCCCTGCTTTCCTTAAAGCGCTCTAAGGCAGAGTCAGCTTTGGAACCAAACAACTTGTCCCCATCAAATGGCAAGTCCAACAGGGTCGTCTGTACATCTGTTGAAAATCCAGAGGACCTCAACCATGCATGTCTCCTGGTGACAACGGATGTGCTCATTGTCCTGGCCACCGAGTCTGACACATCCAGCCCCGACTGATAACCTGAGTCGCTGCCGCTTGCGCATCAGACAGGAGACCCCCCATATCCTGAGGCAAATCGGGTAGCACAGCCTTGGCTGCATCCATCAGGGCATGAATATACCTGCCCAAAACACAAGTGGCATTTGCAGACTTTAGGGCCATACTGCACGAAGAAAAAATATCTTCTTTGCAGACTGCTCCATCCTTTTCAACTCCCTGTCCGACGGAGCCCCAGGGAAGGAACCAGGAGCCGAACGTGAGGAACACAAGGCCTGAACCACCAGACTCTCCGGAGTCGGATGCTGAGAGAGGAATCCTGGGTGCCCAGGAGCCACTCTATATCTTCTTGCCACCGATCTGCTTACATCAGTCGACGATACAGGCTTCCTCCATACTTCCAGGATTGGTTCTGTAAGTGCCTCATTAAAAGGAAGGAGTGGTTCCGCAGCAGCCGAAGCAGGATGCAAGACCTCCGTCAGAATGTTTGTCTTTACCTCAGCTGCCAGTAGCGGAAGGTCCAGAAAGTCTGCAGCCTTCCTCATCACCATATGGAACGAGGCAGCCTCCTCAGTAAATTCCCCAGGAGATGCTAGATCCCACTCAGGGGAAGTAGCGAGACCACTCGCTGAGTCCAAACCCTGAAAGTCCCCCAGGGGTTCAGCCATCTCTCATTCCTCCAAGAGCTGCCTTCTATACTCTTGCTCCTCCAAAAGTCTGAGCCCTTCTTCTCGAGCACAGCCTTGCCTCTATCCTTGGCATCAACCAAGAATTGGCCGACGTCGAAGACCTCGGCTGACTCGTCCCAGGAGACACACCCCGGTCTCCGGATCGTCACCATGAATAAACGGGTTCTCTTACCCGGTGTTGACTGGGTTCGTGGTGAAGTCATCGGCTCCACAGAAGCCTCCAGCGTTGAAGGTCTCCTTGGCGACGCCAATGGCACCGGCGCCAGACCAGCTCCCTCTGCTGGACAGAAGGGCATGAACGGCATTAACTTCTATGAAGCCTGAACGCCCAATCCAAAAGCCAAGGGACCTGAGGGACCATGGAGTTAAAGATATTAAGCATAGCATTTAAGAATGTCGCCGGATCCGCTCCTGGAGCTGGAAATGCTGGATACTCCTGCGGCGTCAGCGCTGGATCAGGCACCTCCGACTACGCTGCAGACTCTGGTGAGGCTCGACCGCCTCAAAAACCGACTGCGCCAGAGAAGCCTGGGGCTCTCAGGCTGAGGGGTCACCGTCGGACTGACATCCCATGTCGGACGACGTCGAATAGAAGGTGACCTTGACCGGGATCGGGGTCTCTCCGAGCGGCGCTGGGAATCATGTTGACGCAGTCTCTTATGTGACCTCGAGGACTTCCCTGAAGATGACCGCTGATGTCTATGCTGCTCTTTCTTTTTAGCCTTGGCCAAAAACAGCTTAGCCTCTTGCTCCTTGACCACCTTCGGGTTAATTTTTTTACACGAACCACACTCATCCACGTCGTGCTCGGAACACAAACACCACAAGCAGTCACTATGCGGGTCCGTCACCGACATACGACCTCCGTACTCTCTACAAGGCTTGAATCCTGATTTACAAGGTGGAGACATTTTAACAAAGTAACAACTTCGAGAAACAGTAGCTCCCCAAGAGCCAGGAGACAAACCGTTATGCTTCGAAGGCACTGACGCCAGCGAGGTCCTCTTATTGCCACGATGACGTCAGACGGATAGTGACGTCCTCGTCGACGTGCAGAGCTGGGAAGAAAATTTCCATTGAATGCTGGCACATTGGGAGAATTCATTAGGTGAGGAGTCCACAGGTAGTTGTATCCATCAGAAATCCTGTTGTCCTTGGTCGATAGGGATTCTGCATGCCTGTTTTTCAGAATAAATCAGATTACTTCTCACCGTTATCACCTGACTTGCAGTATTGTATGACTTTATTTGAAACTCAAAGCAGACTGGTAATTGAAGATACATCTATTTTATACTGTGCCCTTTTAGCAGTAAATGGATTTTGATTCCAGAGTATGTGCCCAATGCTTTTTACCTAGGATAGAATTTCACCTTAAGTTCTCTTCCGGACAGTCCTGTACATAGTTTAGAGTGATTGAACTGTTGCAGGATGAAATAAGCATTGTTCTTTTAGATAAATATTTTCACATATTTAAAGAGTGAAGTAAACTTAGGTTTGTAGTATATGTGATTGTAGATAAACATGCCCTGCATACTTCTGCCATCTTGGGTTGGCTTTTAACCATAGACGCATATTCTTAATGAAGAAATCTTTCACATTCCTAGGTATGACTCCTCCTTTAGTTGGCAATTTGCATGGACACCTGTCTTCATTGTCGGATTGTTTTTTTGCCTTAAGGTTTGGACATGTCTTGATTGGTCTTTGTATTCTGCACTGAATAGCTCTTGCCTCCCAGCTCACTCAACCACTGCACTCAATTTGGTGCCTTTCTGCCAGCCTCTGCATTTTCTTGGGATCTATTACTCATAGTCTGTGGTTCGCAGTCCATGAGAATCCGAGGTCAATGATGAAAAGGGCCTCCTCCCATTCCTCCCCCCCCCAGTGTCATTCCAAGTTCCCCTGGACTGACCATCAAGCCTGCAATATCTGCTTTTCCCTCGAGTAGGACACTGTAGGAGCCTGGCTCAATGTATGGTGTACACATATTGGTGAGGCTCCCTGTACTGAGTTCAGGCACCTCTTAGTGATGGTGTAAAATGATCTAGATAACCATATCTCTCAAAGGGTAGCTGTGTAGAGCATCTAAGGTTTATCGAGGAGTGTGTAAAACAGTTGCAGATACTACCCAGGTCAGTCAGTGATGTACACGCAGGAAAGAACCACACCAGTGTTGGAAAAGTAATGTATTATTTATTATAACAAACACCAAACTAACTTTGGTATTTCTCCTAATCGGAGATATGAATATACAAAAGCATACCCTGAAACAGGTAAGTGAAAGCATAAAATAACATGGGCCTCTACGGGGTGGCAAAACCATGAACTAAAAAAATGGAATGCGAAAATCACTACCAACCCAAACTACCACCCAAGGACCCTCAGGGGAAGCACTAGTACACCAAAGATAAGTAGGTAGGATTCCTCAGGCGCCCCTGTTCAGAGATGTTTCCTCGAGTTAGGTGTCCATAGGATAACGTGGGAAAGTTGTGGTTGAGTTTCAGGACCCTTCCCAGAGGACCCCGAGGAAACCCGTTTGGACAAGGGAGATTCAAGAGTGCCCCCACCCGTGGATACCCAGAGAAGCAGAGTACCCACACCAGGGAGCCCAGGTGCATAGGGGTGAATTTGTGTCTGACCCTCCGTTGAAGTCAGCGGGGACCTCAATTGTCCAGCTGCTGTCGTGAGCCATGGAGCAGGTTGATGGAACCCAGTGTGGATTCTGGTAGAAGAGGACCCAAGGAAAGAGGGGACAGAGCCCAGACTACCTGGAGCTGCCCAGGCGGTGCAAGAGGACAGTGCTCACCCTTTTTGTAGATGCTTTCCTGTTGGGCAGTGGTCAAATAAGTGCAGCTGTGGAGTCCAGGCGATGCAGGAGGGTCCCAGGATTCGCCCACAAGCTGTCCCACGCTGGTCGTCAGATTGCAGAGGGGTCAGTGGTCAGCAGAACCACCAAGAAGCCTTGGCAAATGCAAGAAAGCATAGTTCAAAGTAGTGCAGAATTTTGGTGTCCAGCAAGGTCCTAGAAACTAATCCTTTGCAGGCATATCAGGGCAGGTCCTCAGCAAGCAGGGGATCCAGGAGGAATTGTTGGAGCCCCCAGGAGGACCCTCTGGCACCAGGCAAAAGGAGTCGCAGGGAGGCCTCAGCAGCACAGCAAAGAGGTGTGCCCAAGTCGCAGGAGTTGCAGAGAGGATATCGTTCTTGGAGCTGTGTAATGCTGTAGGATGGGTCTTCTTAGAGCTTAGTGGGTCTTTGGACTGAAAAACCACAAGCCTTAGCATTGAAAAACAGACGCAGTACATAGGGGTTCCATCCAGGCAGCTCCAGCGAGCGACCACAGACTTCTCAGTTGCAAAGAAGACAGGTCAGATCTCTGGAGGGCCACAGAACCAATGCCTTTCTTTTAGAGCCTTAGCGAGTCCGTGGGACAGCAGGATACATAAACCGGTAGTCAATATTGAGGTGCCAGCGGATGCAGGGGAGTGACCCTTTCACTCAAAGTGAGATTTCTTTTTTGCCTTCCTAAGTGCAGGCTGCGTCCTTGTGACTCGAGAGAATAAACGTCCACAGAGGTTGCAGGGTCCTTGCAATTCACTAGGACAAAGTTGCAATAGGAACCCTCCTACTAGGCGAGCAGAGGGCCGGGTAGGTCGTCCGTGTTCGATGCTCTACGAACCTTAATGAACTGAACGCCACCCACAGCCTATGACCTATGGGACCCTGTCATGACATTCTGCAGGGATGGACATTCACATGTCCGAAGTTTCTAAATGGTACCATCAAATTAGTTTATATTTACTAGGACTGAACATTAATAGAAGCCACTTGTTACATTTTTAGTGGTAACCATTAGTGTACCACTCCACTGACATGTGTAATTCCCAATTAAGGAACTTTTATTCACTTGCGCTCCTGAAGAAGCGCCGTGGATCTGATTCTCCTGTACCTCCAGGCACAAAGCATGTCAACCTTTACTCACTTATGACTTCTATAGCTATATGGGTTCATTACTTTCCCAAAGTAGCCCTCAATGCATTTCCTTGGCTGTTTTTTTTTTCTCTTTTTTTTTTTAAAATTCTGCCAGGAGTACTGTGTAAGGAAATGACTTTTTGGTAACCCCTAGACAGTTTTTGTTATTTACTTCTCCCTTCACTTACATTTAGTTCTGCATATTTGACCTCATATTTTAGGACACCCTCACACTTATAGGCTTCAGAATACGGCGTCTAATAAAAGTGACCCTTTGTGGAGCCCGTAGGACGTTGCAGCGCTGGTCATACGAAGAGCAGCATGATGATGAAGCATGACGTCCCGTTTAGGATGTGTGATGGCACCAAAAATGAAGGGAGCAATTACCCTACTGTTTGACCTGAGAGAGTGCGTAGCCTTCTAGGATCTTCTGTTAGGAACAGTATACCTGTATGTTCGGTGGCATGTGTAGCTGCAGATAAACATGCTGTGCATATTCCGCCATCTAGTGTTGGGCTCGGACTGTTAAAAGTTGTTTTTCTTCAAAGAAGTCCTTTTTGGAGACATGGGATCGAGTGACTCCTCTCGGTGATAGTGCGCATGGGCATCAACTCCTTTGCGCCGTTGGGTTCGGACGAGTTTTCCTCTCATTTCGATTCAGAAAATTTATATTAACTTTATTCTACCGTCTGTATTGTTTTGATCTCGTTTCCATCTGCAATCGATCCGATAGTACCGTCGATCAGGAAAACACCCTTTTGGCCATACGCCATAGCCTGATGGACCGAACTCCATTCCGTTTTTGTCCTCAATGTTACGTGAAATTCCCTTACACTGATCAGCACATGGTATGTAATCTTTGCCTTCCAGAACATTGAGAGGAAGATTGTGAAGCCTGTCTGTCGTTTCGGTCGAAAAAGACATTGCATGACCGGAGAGCAAGAAGACTCGAAATGGCGTTGAAATATACAGAGTCCACTAACACCTTAGAGGAGGAGCAGGCACAGACGACTGTTTCAATTCAGGACACCGACTCCGAAGCCAAATCAGATGAAAACAGCCAACCTATCGCAGCGGCTCAGAATGTGAGTACACCTGCCCCTACACCCACTTCCAAGAAATCTGCCTAGGCCTTGGGTGCACCACTGCAGGAAAGCCATGGTTCCACCCAAAAGAAATCTGTCGGTGACGACCCTCGGTTTTGGTGCCGAAAAAGGCCAAGTCACCTCATCAACAGGCCACGCCTGCTTAGGTGCCGGGAGTCGAGCGAACAGATAAAAAGCTCCACCTCCGAAACAATTACTGAACAATCCTCTAAAGGCTCAAAACCATCTGAGTATCAGTCTGAGGACTCTGATATCCAGCCAGTCGTGGAGGTTATAGACAGTAGACCGAGAAGGATACACACCCATAAGGAGACAGGCAACATTATTGCTTTACCTCCTCCTCAGACCAAAAGGAGCTGGTGTTTCAAGAGACTCATAACACTGCTCCACCACCAGCAAAAATATTTAAGAGAAAGGAGAAGCCATCACTTCTACAGCTCTCTCCACCACATTCACCACAGCTTTCTTTTTCTCCACCACCTACTACTACCCCACCACCGCTACCCTCACCATCACACTCCCACACCTACTCACAGGGAGATACAGTGGACCCTTGGGACTTTTATGACCCAGATCCTATACAGTCAAATGACCCAGATCTCTATCCTTCCAAACCTTCACCACCAGAGGATACTACAGTTTACACTCAGGTCATATCTAGGGCAGCTGCATACCATGGGGTTCAGATGCAGGATGATTTTCTTTTTAACACATTATCCTCCAGCCACTCACGCTACCAGTGTTTACCAGTACTGCCTGGTATGTTTAGGTATGCTGAAGTTATATTTAAGGAACCAGTCAAGGCTAGGGTTTTCACCCCAAAAATAGAAAAAAATATATATAAGCCTGGGCCAACAGACCCAGTCTACATTTCCCAACAAGCACTACTAGACTCTATTGTGGTTAGTGCTGCTAGGAAAAGGGCTAATAGCCAGTCTTCAGGGAATACTCCTCCCCCTTACAAGGAAAGTAGAAAGTTCGATGCTGCGGGAAAAAGGGTAGCTACACAAGCAGCTAACCAATGGCGTATTGCCAATTCCCAAGCCCTGTTAGCAAGGTATGGCAGGGCACACTGGGATGAAATGCAAGAGTTCTTACAATGTTTACTCAAAGAGCATCAGAAGAGAACACAAATTGTTGAAGGTGGACAAGCAATCACTAATCATTAAATTAGATCTACCCTTGACGCAGCGGATACTGCAGCTAGAAGTATCAACACTAGCATAACAATTCGTAGACCTGCATGGCTAAGATCATCTGGGTTTAAACCAGAAATCCAGCAGGCAGTGCTTAACATGCCTTTCGATAAAGAATATCTATTCGGACCTGA
Source organism: Pleurodeles waltl (assembly GCF_031143425.1). Lineage (NCBI taxonomy): Eukaryota > Metazoa > Chordata > Amphibia > Caudata > Salamandridae > Pleurodeles > Pleurodeles waltl. Next base: position 343,944,995 of record NC_090450.1, on the reverse strand, counting down.
AGTAGATCCAACTATAGAAAAAGTCTGAAAGGATTCGGACACTGCAAAAGACATTGGAGCCCTGTATACTACACCTTTTCGGGGTTCCTTTTGCAAACAACAGTTTAGGGGGGCTTCAAACCCCAAACTACAGAGTCCTCCACCTTCCATCCTAAACCAATGCAGCAATATTATCCAAGGGGGTCACTTAAAGGCTCTTGCAGAGGCCAACACTTTAGAGCCAGGGGAAAGTTTAATACCTCAGAGTGTCACCACTCCCCCAAAGCAATGACTTCCTCAACATCCCACAATCCCACACGTCTCCTGTGGGAGAAAGACTGCAATAATTCCACTCTCACTGGCAAAACATCACCACAGATCAGTAGACCCTTTCAATCATCTGCAATGGTTACTGCTTAAAACTCATTTCAACTACACCAAATATTCCCCCTCGTTCTCACACTCTCTCCAGAACACAATGTTCTGCTAAAACAAGAGGTTCAAGCTCTATTACTAAAAGGATCAATATAAAGGGTTCCAATATCCTAACAAGGAACAGGAATATATTCACTATATTTACTTATACCAAAAAAGGATGGTACACTCAGACCCATCCTAGATCTCAGACCTCTAAATGTATTCATCCTGTCAGAAAATTTTCACGTGGTCACTCTACAGGACGTAATTCTCCTACTACAAAAGCACGATTACACGATTATTTCTGAGATCTAACTGCTTTAGATCTCAGAAATGCTTACTTCCATATTCCCATACATCCAGCTCACTGCAAATACCTAAGATTTGCAATAGCGGGCAAACAGTACCAATTCAAGGTACTTCCCTTCGGCATAACAGCTCCAGGGGTTTTCACAAAATGTCTAGCTGCAGTAGCAGCTCAGCTCAGAAGACAACACATACATGTCTTCCCTTATCTAGACGATTGGCTAATAAAATCAAGCAATATTCTACAATGTCAACAATACAGTCAGTGCACAGTAGATACCTACACACATTAGGGTTCACAATCAATTACTAAAAATCTCATCTTCAACCAGCACAGGTCCAACCTTACCTAGGTGCAATTCTCAATACTCAAAAAAGCATTAGCCTACCCAAATCCACAAAGGATACAAGCTTTTCAATTCCTCATATCACAAATACAGCTTAATCGGAATTTTACAGTAAGATTTATCGCAAAACTATTGGGAATGATGGCTTCATGCATAGCAATAGTACTGCATGCGAGACTAAACATGAGACCACTGCAACAGTGTCTCTCACAACATTAGAATGTATGGAAGTTCTAAAACAAGCATGCAAACCACTAACTAGACAATGCTATGCAAACAAATGGAAACCGTTTGGTTACTACTGTCAACCGAAAAATATAGATCCACTTAAAGCATCGTTATAAGATATTGTATGTTACCTGCTTTATTTACAAAAAAGCGAATTTTGCTTTTTCATCTATTAAGATTCATCTCACCGCTATATCAGTGTACTTACAAACCATACGACATAATTATCTCTTCAGAGTCCCTGTCATAAAAGCCTTTATGGAAGGACTTAAACATATTATTCCACCAAGAACTCCACCAGTTCCTGCATGGAATCTCAATATTGAACTCACAAGATTAATGGGACCACCATTCGAGCCCATGCATTCATGTGATAATAAATTTCTCACATAGAAAGTTGCTTTTTTTTTTAGTAGTAATTACTTCATTCAAGTACACAAACATAAAGTTGTACTTGGAACAAATCCGAAATGTTTGCCAAAAGTAGTTTCTCCTTTTCACATTAACCACTCAGTTGAATTGCCAGTCTTCTTTCAACAGCCAGATTCATCTGCTGAAAAAGCTCTTCACAGTCTTGACCTTAAAAGAGCTCTAATTTACTATGTTGACCGAACAAAAGAGTTTAGGAAAACTGGACAGCTTTTTGTTGCTTCCCAACAACCACATAAAGGTAATCCTATCTCAAAACAAGGATTAGCTAGATGGATTGTGAGATCCATTCAAACGTGTTACATTAAAGCAAAAAGGCAACTTTTGATAACTCCTAAAGCACATTTCACTAGGAGTGCTTCCCTGGCATTTTTAGGAAACCTACCAATGGCAGACATATGCAAAACTGCCACGTGGTCCACACCACATACTTTCACAAAACATAACTGTGTGGATGTATTATCAAACAAAAGGTCAATATTGGTGAAGCAGTACTTAAAACACTATTTCAATCCACTTCAACCCCTCCAGGCTAGCCACCGCTTTATTGGGAGAAGGACTGCTTTTTAGTCTACGTACAGCATGTGTATCTGCAGCTACACGTGCCACCGAACAGAAAAAGTCACTTACCCAGTGTACATCTGTTTGTGGCATGTTGTGCGGCAGATTCACATGCGTCCTCCCCTGGAGCCTGTAGTCGTTGCAGTACTTATTTGTACATATGTATATGTATGTATATATGTGTGTGTATATATATATATATATATATATATATATTTTTTTTTTATTTACATTTGCATGGACATCTTATTTACTTATTACATTTAGCTGTACATTTACATTCTTTAACTTTATCACTCCTTCCTATACCCTTCTGCGGGAAAACAATCTAACAAAGGAGTCAATGCCCATGCGCACTATCACCGAGAGGAGTCACTCGATCCTGTGACTCGAAAAGACTTCTTCGAAGAAAAACAACTTGTAACACTCCGAGCCTGACACTAGATAGCGGAATATGCACAGCATGTGAATCTGCAGCACTAAATGCCAGGAACCGATGTACACTGGTTAAGTGACATTGTAGGAAGTTGGCTCTGTATATACTATTTCAAAGTGAGACATAGTGTGCACAGAGTCCAGGGGTTCCCCTTAGAGCATTAGTTTTATCTATTATTGCCACAATCAACCTCTATTTGTGGTAGTGTAGTCGAGCAGTAGGCTTAGAGGGTAGTGTTAAGCATTTGTTGTAGACACACAGGCAATAAATCAGAACACACACTCAAAGACTTAACTCCAGGCCAATAGGTTGTTTATATAGAAAAATATTATTTTCTTAATTTATTTCAGAACCACAAGATTCAGAATTCAAGTAAATACATAAATTGTAAGGTACTTGACATAGGTAAGTATAGAACTTTGAATTAAAACAGTAATGTACACAGTTCTGTCAAAAATGGCAATAAGTTATTTTAAAAGTGGACACAGTGCACAAATCAGCAGTTCCTGGGGGAGGAAAGTACAAGTTAGTTTAGCAGGTAAGTAAAGCACTTACAAGCTCCCTGGCCGGGACATAGGCAGTCCACCGTTGGGGGTTCAAGTCAACCCCAAACACCCAGAATCAGCAACACAGGGCTAGTCCGGTGCAGAGGTCAAAGTAGGGCCCAAATAACATAGGCGCCCATGGAGACTAGGGGTGCTCTAGTTCCAGTCTGCTAGCAGGTAAGTACCTGTGTCCTTTGAGAGCAGACCAGGGGGGGGTTTTGTAGAACACTTGGGGGGGTGGGGGGGCACGAACAGGCACACAGATAGAGGCAGCCTTAGATCGAGGTGGCGAGGATTGTTTGTCCATATTGCGGCGATGCTGGATGACATCCTCCTTTCTTTCCTGGGAGGCTGTAGATGCCAAGTCTTTGCCAAGGTGAGCATGACCCACTGTAGTCTGAATGGGTTTCAGGGCGCCCCCAACTGGAGTGTTACGTTATGAGAGGGCTTCCAAGCAGTCAGTCGCGGAGCGAAGGGCTCGCCACCTGCCTTCTCAGTCAAACATCAGCATGAAGGGGTGCCCCCACTTGTACTGGCTGCCTAGAGTGTGTAATTTATCATTGATGACCTTAAACTCATGCCTTCGCTTCAGAGTTGTGGCAGACAGATCTTGGTGCCGCTGAATCTTGTGGCCCTGAAAAACTAGCTCGGTTTAAGAGCAGGCTGCTCAGAGGATGGCCTCCTTTTCTGTAAAGAAGTGTACCCTGATCAGGATGTAAGGAGCAGCGCCTGGACGGCTTGGGGTCCCTCCTACTGTGTGTGCCCTATCCAAGACGTGCAGTGACTATGCATGATCTCCCTTGACAGATTGCAGGCGAGTGGCAGTGAAAGTGATATCTTTGCCCTCAGCTCCCTTGGGGACACCCCGTATGAGATCTCTGATTCTCTAGTGTCATCATTCGCTGCCACAGCATTTCCTGGTCCTCAGACCCTGCATCGACTGTGCGATTGAGGTAGTCTGCCTGTAAGGAAATGCCTCCTTGGCATGGTTACCCCCTTACTTTTTGCCTTTGCTGATGCTAAATTTTGATTGAAAGTGTGCTGGGATCCTGCTAACCAGGCCCCAGCGCCGTTGTTCTTTCCCTAAACTGTAACATTGCTTCTACAGTTGGCACAGACCTGGCACTCAGGTAAATCCCTTGTAACTGGTACCCCTGGTACCAAGGACCCTGATGCCAGAGAAGGACTTTAAGGGCTGCAGCATGTCTTATGCCACCCTGGGGATCCCTCACTCAGCACATGCACACTGCCACATAGTTTGTGTGTGCTGGTGGGGAGAAAATGACTAAGTCGACATGGCACGCCACTCAGGGTGCCATGCCAACCTCTCACTGCCTGTGGCATAGGTAAGTCACCCCTCTAGCAGGCCTCACAAACCTAAGGCAGGGTGCACTATACAACAGGTAAGGGCATATGTGCATGAGCACTATGCCCCTACAGTGTCTAAGCAAAACCTTTAATATTGTAAGTGCAGGGTAGACATAAGAGTATATGGGCTGGGAGTTTGTCAAACACGAACTCCACAGTTCCATAATGGCTACACTAAATTCTGGGAAGTTTGGTATCAAACTTCTCAGCACAATAAATGCACACTGATGCTAGTATGCAATTTATTGTAACATGCACCCACAGGGAATCTTAGAAATGCCCCCTGAATAGTTGCTGGCCACATGGGGAGAGTGCCTTTGTCACTCTGTGGCCAGAAACAAAGCCTGTACTGGGTGGAGGTGCTTCTCACCTCCCCCTATAGGAACTGTTACACCTGGAGGTGAGCTTCAAGGGCTCACCTCTTTTGTTACAGCGCCCCAGGGCATCCCAGCTAGTGGAGAAGCCCGCCCCTCTGGCAACTGCCCCCACTTTTGGCGGCAAGGCTGGAGGAGATAATTAGGAAAACAAGGAGAAGTCACCCACCAGTCAGGACAGCCCCTAAGGTGCCCTGAGCTGAGTCAACCCCTGCTTTTAGAAATCCTCCATCTTAGTTTTGGAGGATTCCCCCAATAGGATTAGGGATGTGCCCCCCTCCCCACATGGAGGAGGCACAAAGAGGGTGTAGCCACCCTCCAGGACAGTAGCCATTGGCTACTGCCCTCACAGACCTAAACACCCCCCTAAATCTAGTATTTAGGGGCACCCCAGAACCCAGGAAATCAGATTCCTGCAACCTGGACCAAAGAAGGACTGCTGACCTACAAGCCTGCAGAGACAACGAACAACAACAACTGCTTTGGCCCGAGCCCTACCGGCCTGTCTCCAGAGTCGAAAACCTGCAACCAGCTACGCATCCAACATGGACCAGCAACCTCTGAAGCCTCAGAGGACTGCCCTGACGCCCAGGACCAAGAAGCTCCTGTGAGCAGCGGCTCTGCTCAAAAACAGCAACATCTTTGCAACAAAGAAGTAACTTCCAAAGAACTCACTCTTCCTGCCAGAAGTGTGAGATTTCCCACTCTGCATCTCACGCCCCCGGCTCGAGATTCAGAGAACAAACACAACAGGGAGGACTCCCCGGCGACTGCAACCTTGTGAGTAGCCAGAGATGACCCCCCTGGGCTCCCACAGCGACGCCTGCAGAGAGAACCCAGAGGCTCCCCCTGACCGCGACTGCCTGTAACAAGGGACCCGACGCCTGGAACAAGCACTGTATCTGCAGCCCCCAGGACCTGAAGGAACCGAACTTCAGTGCAGGAGTGACCCCCAGGCAACCCTCTAGTTAGCCCAGGTGGTGGTTGTCCTGAGAAGCGCCCCCCCCCCCCCCCCCCTCCCCCCCCCCCCAACCACATGCTTGGCTTGCTTGCACCGCTAGAGTGACCCCCGGGTCCCTCCACTAAAACGTAACGCCTGCTTTGCACACTGCACCCGGCCGCCCCTGTGCCGCTGAGGGTGTGTTTTGTGTGCCTACTTGTGTGCCCCCCAGTGCTCTACAAAACCCCCCTGGTCCGCACCCCCGAGGACGCGGGTACTTACCTGCTGGCAGACTGGAACCGGAGCACCCCTGTTCTCCATAGGCGCCTATGTGTTTTGGGCGCCTATGTATTTTGGGCACCTCTTTGACCTCTGCACCTGACCGGCCCTGCGCTGTTGGTGTGATAACTTTGGGGTTGCCTTGAACCCCCAACGGTGGGCTGCCTATGCCTAGGAACTGAGACTTGTAAGTGTCTTACTTACCTCACAATGTAACCTTTACTTACCTCCCCCAGGAAATGTTGATTTTTGCACTGTGTCCACTTTTAAAACAGCTTATTGCCATTTTAACAAAGACTGAATATGAGATTGCTTTTATTCAAAGTTCCTAACTTACCTGTGTGAAGTACCTTGCATTTTATGTGTTTACTTCAAATATATTTTTCTATATAAAAACCTATTGGCCTGGAATAAGTCTGAGTGTGTGTTCCTCATTTATTGCCTGTGTGTGTCCAACAATAACTTAACACTACCCTCCGATAAGCCTACTGCTCGACCACATTACCACAAAATAGAGCATTAGAATTATCTAATGTTGCCACTATCTTACCTCTAAGGGGAACCCTTGGACTCTGAGCACACTATCTCTCACTTTGAGGTAGTATATACAGAGCCAACTTCCTATACTACCTTGTCCCCAATGTCAGACACTTCCTTCTGAATCTCTCTAATGCATGTTTTAAGATCCATCTTGAGGGAAGTAATTTCAGTTATTTTTTTCTGCAGGAAGTGGTTTAGATAGTTTTGTGTAATGGAGACCGGGGTATCTGCAGCTGGCACAGCTGGACGACGTTGGTCTGCTTGGTCCGGGTTCTGGCTAGGGGTTTTTGCGCATAGCAACATAACTGAGGGTTCTTTGGCTGTTCAATTACAAGGCATAATGGAGGCTGAGTGGCGCAAAATTCCCAGGTTTTCTCTCTGATGTCTAGGAGGAATTTTCACATGCGGGGCGGTTCCGTGTGTGGAGTCCACCTTGGGACCCAGCTGGAGTCCACCACTTAATGCAGTGGTGCAGAGACCAATGGGAGAGGTACCCCAGACGATGTGGCCACCCTCCGGATGCCCCCTGAGCTAAGGAGTGAGGAGACAAGAACTCTTGCGAGAGCAGTCTTGCCACAGTTGTAGCCCTCCTTACTGCAGACACCTGGCGAGTGTGGCATGATGTGCAGGGGTAGCGGCGGTGCCACAGGAAGGTTTCCACTATGCCAAGCCCCTCCTGGGCCTCCTCCCACGGGCAGAGATGCCCAGCGCTACTGGCACAGCAGTCCGAGTCCCAGTTCTATTAGGAGGACGCACCTTTCATTTCAGTCCTGCCGGATCATGAGTAAACGAGGAGAGCGGGCCGCGACAACTTGCAAAGTCAGAGGGGGTAAGGGGATCCCCCGCCACTCAAGGTCCTGCAGATACTTTCCAAAGAGAGTTTGAGGAGGCCAGATCCTAGGGTTCTCTCCAGGTTACTGTTGATGCTCCATTATACGTGCAGTAAATCTCATTGCTGCGACCCGCAGAGCACTTCAGCTTTCACAGTGGACCTTCATTCAGAAAAGGCGAGTAAGGAAGGGCCTGAGCAGTCCAGAGATGGCAGATAAACACCTGAGCAACTATATCTCCCTGTAGTGTCTCCGGATGCAGTTGGATGCTTACAGACATGACTACGCACAGATTAGAATGTATCGTGGTGTCATGGGTAGCAGGATACGCTAGCCGACCTCGGACTTTGCTAGTATACTCTGAATCTCCTCCTCGCCCTCTTGCCACACCTTTATTTAACTCTTCACCCACGTGACCTTAGGGCAGAACCTAATTACACAAAAGAGGGGGGGGGGCAGCTCCTCCCACCCGTTCTTGAATGCCCTCATTGGTTGTGTCCCACGACCAGTTGTGTCACTGGCGCAACACTACATTCCTCCCAAAAACAGAAACCGCGCCAAACACTAAAAACAAAATCACTTGTGATTACACTAGATGATCTTGCAGCCTCGAAGATGGAGCAGGATTGCTAGGCAAACCATATTGAGTATTCCCGGATCTGTCAGTACTTGTAACTTGACCCAGGAAACCTGCAGGCGCAGCATCCTGGACCAAAGGTTGCGGACTTGCCTCAGGCAATTCTGTGTCTGACGGCTTGCAGTCGTCCCTGTCAGGTAAGGACAGTTGATTGTCTGTCAACAACAGGATGTCAGCCACCCACCTGTTAGCTAGCGAAAGATGAAACCTTTTGAATAATGAAATGTTTCTTGTAATGACGTCAGTTCCACGTTGGGCCACAGTCGACGGTCCATTCTGACGTAAAATGGTCCACGGATTCGGATCAAATGGCATGCGGTATTTGCTGCCTGGGGAAAGTTCTTTCAGCAAACTTTGATCACCGGCCCTTTGATCTCATGGGCGAGCTCGACATCGGCGACTGGCATTGTGATTTTCGGTAAATCGTCGCTTGTAGACATGATCAGCATTGATAGGATCTGGGATCCAGGACCGGTGGTGAGGGATGGAGTCAACCTCTGCCCTTCTGAGAGCCACATGTCCGGTAGCTCGGCTTGTCGTGGAGTGAGGGATCTGTCAAATATTCTGCAGAATTAATACATGGCATACTCACTGAATTGGCCACTGGTGTTGGCAATGCGTATCACCTTGTTTAGTGTCTGCATGAAAAATTCAACCTCACCATTAGACTGCGGCCATCGTGGAGAGATCCGACGATGCCAGATGCCAGCATTCTCGAAGCAATTAGCCAGTTCTCGGCTCTGAAAAGGCACGGCATGGTCATTTTTGATCTCAGGTTATAAAACCATGAGTGCCTATGATTTTTTCTATACGTGGTATGACCAAGTCTGCCGTGAGAGCTGGGATAATCTCAACCTCAGGATATTTCGAGAAGTCATCAATCATGACCATGGTGTGCTAGCCATCAGGAAGACTCTCAAAATCTAAACTGGCACACTCCCAGGGGGAGTGGGGACCGGGTTCGGTTTCAATGGGAGCCGGTCGGCTGGGTTACCCAGATGCTTGGCACCAATCACGTGATCTCACAACCCCCTCCACCTGTTCATCCATTAACAGAAACCAGACTTTTGACCTCAGGCGACTTTGTTTTCACCATGCCTTGGTGACCATTGTGAGCCAGTTGCACTACCCTGGAGGTGAGGGATGACCAGATCCCTAGTCTGCATCCTCTCAGTAAACACCCGTCCGTGTCTACGGATAGTTCATCACGGACGTGATACAAACTTTCCATGATCCGTTTGGAGACAGGAGTCAGAGCTGACAGTTGTTTCTTTACAGCAAACCATTGGGTTTTCTGGGTGGCTCTTAATGCCCTCTGAAGACACTCATTGTGCGGCATTGCTTGGACTATTGCATCGACGGACAGTGGCAGAGGTCTTGACCTGTCAGAGATATCCCTCATACTCCTCAGTTTCATCTGCTTCATGAACCTCACTGGTGAAGGCTGCCCTGGAGTGCTGAGACAAATTATCTGCTGGATTGTCAGAACCTGGGCGATATTCCAACTGGCACTGTCTTGCAACTGGAGCATCCACTTCTCAATTCTTGGCGGGGTTTTGACGAAGTGCCATTGAATAGGGGTATGAGAGGCTTATGATCAGTGGTTACCAAGAAAGGGCAGCCGTACACGTAGAGGTGGAAGTGTTTGAAACCCCAGTGCTCTGAGATGGCTTCTTTCTCTATTTGCCAGTATCTTTGCTCTGTGTCCGTTAATGATTTACTCGCAAAGGCTACTAGGAACCATTCCACACTTTCCTGTTTTTGAAATAACACAGCTCCCAAACCTTTTGGGCCAGCATCAACAGCGACTTTAGTTTCCTTGCAGGGATCAAAATACCTCAGAATTGTGTCATTGGATAGGGCTTCTTTGATGGCCTCAAAAGCAGTCTGTTGGGCTCTGTCCCATGTCCAAGGTTCTGATGACTTTAAGTTTCAGAGGGGTTGGGTTAATGAAGATAGATCTCTGATAAATCAACCACAATAGTTCACCATCCCTAAAAAAAAAAAAAAAAAAAAAAAAAATCCTGACTTGAGTTACACAGGCCGGAGGAGGTGCATCTTTATGGCCCTTACTTTGTCTGGATCAGGCGCCACGCCGTCGGCTGAGAATACATACCCAAAGAATTGTATTCTGTTTAAGTGTAAGGAAATGCCTCCTTGGCATGGTTGCCCCCTAACTTTTTGCCTTTGCTGATGCTAAGTTTTGATTGAAAGTGTGCTGGGACCCTGCTAACTAGGCCCCAGCACCAATGTTCTTTCCCTAAACTGTACCTTTGTCTCCACAATTGGCACAAATCTGGCACTCAGGTAAGTCCCTTATAGCTGGTACCCCTGGTACCAAGGGCCTCTAAGGGCTGCAGCATGTCTTATGCCACCCTAGAGACCCCTCACTCAGCACATGCACACTGCCTCACAGCTTGTGTGTGCTGGTGGGGAGAAAATGACTAAGCCGACATGGCACTCCCCTCAGAGTGCCATGCCAACCTCACACTGCCTGTGGCATAGGTAAGTCACCCCTCTAGCAGGCCTTACAGCCCTAAGGCAGGGTACTCTATCCCACAGGTGAAGGCATAGGTGCACGAGCACTATGCCCCTACAGTGTCTAAACAAAACCTTAGACATTGTAAGTGCAGGGTAGCCATAAGAGTATATGGTCTGGGAGTTTGTCAAACACGAACTCCACAGTTCTATAATGGCTACACTGAAATCTGGGAAGTTTGGTATGCGTGGGGGACCAAGTCTAGTTCAAATTGTCGACTTTGCCCCATCTGTCAGTCTTGAGACGAGGGAGCTTCATACAAGACCTGGCTCCGTGGTTGTCTGTGCCTGGGCCGGCTCTGCACACTCAGAGTTCAGAGTTGCTGGGTGCCGGAGCACCCTCGTCTAACTTTCAGATTTTTTTAAGTCATTCACCTCCTATTTGGGCAGCCCGTCCTGCTGATGTGCCTTTGGGCCCCAGTGCTTCTGGAGAGCCCCTAATGGTCCTGCCCCCCAGCAGGTCTGCACTGAGCGCCAGACAGGCCCCTTGGATCTGCATATGAATCCAGACTGCCACCAGTTGAACCAGCTTGTCCTTCCCCAGTGCTGGTCCTGATGTAGACGCTTCCAATGCCCTCTGGGGGCGCCATCCCCATTCTCATCCCTGACTCCAACTCTGAGCCAGAAGGGCATTGTCCAGCGTCCATTCCAGCGCTGCCTGGAGTTTTGCTCTTCTAATCTGAGCCCTATCCCAATATGCAAGGATCCAGGGAGGATTGAGCAGGGGTTGCTGAACCCTGAAGAATAACAGCCCCTAGATCCAAATGTGGACTGGTGTGAGGACTAAGCGTAGGCCAGTGGACAGGTCTCCTCCCAAGATACTGCCATGCTTTCTATCCCTACTGTTGAATTTGCCATAGTAGTGAGAACGGTGGTGGGGCCCTGGACCTTCAGTTGCCCTCAGTGGCAGTCAAGAACAACATCTTGACAGAGGTGCTTCATCTGGGAGTGACCCTCTACAAACCACTTCTCCCTTTTAATGAAGCCCTTACAGACATTCTGCTTGGGGAGTGCTCCAAGCCAAGCATAGGGGCTCCTGTGAACAGAACAGTTGCTCACCGCCCCACTCTAGGGGTCTCCGAGTATCTCACACAACACTACTCTGGAGAGCTTAAGCGTCCAAGCCTCCACCTCCTGTGTAAATCCTGGCATGTTCCCTACCCGCCACCCAATAGAGAATCCAAGATGCTGAAAACCCCATACTTAATCACCCAGCTACCATAGTGCCCAAGCTTCCCAAGCTTCCCAACCAGTCTTTGCCCTAGGATACCGTACCTACAGGCTTTGTGGGTCATGCAGCCAGAGGTCAGATCCACCACCTCACCTAAACCCTTTCAGCTGCAGTCTCCAAAACCGTTTAGTTTGCCCGCTTGCTATCAAGGTCACCCAGTAAGAGGCAGGATACACAATCACCAGTCCCACTGGCACTCTGTAACATCAGACCGATTGATTCTTCTGGTTGTTTGAAGGGGCTACTCCCTCCCCTTCTAGGCCACCCTTCCACCCATGCCTGAACTGCCAAGAGACTGATGGAGGACCATCTCACTTTGCTCAGCCAGGAAGTGACAGCTCTCTTTGCCAAGGGAGCCTCAGAGAGGGTGCTGATGCCAGAAGTAGGTTATGCTTGCTATTCCAGCTACTTTCTGATGCCCAAGAATGACAGAGGTCTTCGTCCTATCCTAGATATTTGACTTCTTTACCTTCTTGTGGAAAAGTGGGATTTTTCTGATATGGTTGCCCCAACGTTTTGCCTGGTGTCAGTGTGTTTGGACTGTATTACGCTGTGGCACCCCTTCCCCCACCCAGTAGATGGGTCACTGCAGAGATCATTCATCCCCCTTCCTGGGTTACTTAAGGGCTTTCCTGTTGGTGGGACTCTAGTCTGCAAGATACATAGCCTAGATTATTTTACAAAATTGATCTGCAAAAACTGCTACTGTGACCTGAACACCAGATTCTGCTGCTGGACTTCACCTGGAACCTAGACAAGACTGCAGTGGTAGAAGGGCTACTACTGCAAATTTGTCGTCACGCATTGCAAAGACTCTGCAACTTCCATGGAAGTGCATCCTCCAAAGTCACAAGGACTCTGCCTGCATTAAGGACACCCAGAAGGAATCTCCCTTGAAGTGAAGTAGTCACTCCCCTGCACTCGCAGGCATCTCAACGTCTACGAGCGCATTGTGGTTCCTGCTGTCCCACGGACTCCTGTAGGCTCTGCAACACTGGTAGTGGTTCTGTGGCTCCCTCGAGTTCTGACCTGTCTTCTTTGCAACTGGGAAAGATGGTGGTCCCTTGTTGGAGCCAGCTGACAGAACCTCTGTGCACCATGTCTGTTGTCGTCACCAAGGCTTATTGGCTCTTCAGCAGAAACACCTTCTAGTTAAAGAAGCCCCACATCAAGTATCACCGGCTCCAAGATCGACATCCTCTCTGCAACCCCAGGAACGTGGGCATCCATGTTCCTTGTGCTGCTGGGTTCTCCATCGATTCCTGCTGGCTCTCCTCTCTGTTGAGGGGTGACACTGAATTGCCTGCAAAGGTTGAGTCTCTCAGTCCCTGCTGGCCCCCGCAACTCTTCTTGCAACACTTGTCTTGCATTTGCCAAGGCTTGTTAATGGTTCTGCTGACCACTGAGCTCTCTGCAATCGACGACTTGCGTGGGGCAGCTCGTGGGTGTCTCCTGGATTCTCTCTGAATCGCCTGGACACCGCAGCTGTCTCTACAAGAGGACTGTCAACACAGAACCTCATCCTCAAGAAGGGTGGGCATTGCCCTCCTGCACCCTCTGGGCATCTCTGGGTGGTTAGGACTCTGTCCCCTCTTTCTTCAGGTGTTCCTTGTCTGGAATCCACGCCTGGGTCCCGCCCTTGTCCACGGGTCACTGCAGCAGCTGGACATCCAAGGTACACATTGACTTCAACTGGAGGTTCCAGCCCGACTTCACCCCTATGGACCCAGGCTTCCTGGTGTAGGTACTCCAATTCTCTGGGTATCCACGAGTGGGGGCACTTTTGAGCCTTACTTGTTCCAACAGGTTTCCTCTGGATCCTCTGAGGAGGGTCTGTTTCAAACCTTTTCCTAACCGCAACTTATCCCATGTTATCCTATGGGACACCCAACACTAGATAACACCTCTGCACGCAGGCTCCTGGGAAGTACCTGCTACTTAACTCTGGTGTTCTAGTACTTCCCCAGTCCTTAAGGTACTTGTGTATCTGTCTTGGTTAGCTGCAATTCTACTTATCTATTGTTTTAGTATATGGTTTCTCCTCCCCTCAACCCCCTCTCAAAAGATCAGGAATTAGTTGGTCCAAGTCATCTTTGTTGCTCGGGTCTGTGCTCTGAGAGTTTGGTATCCTAAGTTGCTGAGAATGGCCATCGGTCCTCTGATCAGGCTGCCCTTTTGGGAAAACCTTCTCTGTCAGTTGCAGGGGAATGTTCTCTACCCGCACCTGATAATGCTCCGTCTTCTTGCGTGGAGATTGAGTGACGTCAGTTGACAGCTTTCAACCTTCTGTCCAAAGTTTGCAATGTTATTCTAACAGCAAGACGTTCCTCCCCCAAAACGTTATACATTTGCCACTGGGGCAAGTTTGTGGCATGGTGTGCAGAAAGATGGCTTAACCCCCTTGTCTGCTCCCCTTTCTCAAGGTCTTCTGTTTGTTCTTTCCCTTGTCCAGTAGGGCTCTGCTCTGGACATGTCAATGGGTTACCTTTCTGCTTTTCCTGACCAGCCATCCCTCTTCAAATCCCTGTTTGTACATAGGTTTCTGAAAGGTTTGCAACATATGTTTCTTCCTTCTCCCTTAATCGTGCCTCAGTGGGATCTTAATCCATTCCTGACGTTCCCGATGTGTGCTCCCTTTGAGCCTTTGCACAATTGTCCTCTCTGGCACCTTTGGCTAAAGATGTCCTTCATGGTAGCGATGACGTGCCTGGAGCGTCAGTGAGCTGCAGGCTTTGTCTCCCAAGCATCCATACTTGAAACATCTACCCAAACAAGGTGGTTCGGCGAACTAGAGCTTCCTTTCTACTGAAAGTAGTCACTCCTTTTCATAGGCCAGCCCATCACCCTGCCTACTTTTTTCACTCTGTCACTTCCCTCTAAAGAAGAGAACTGACTCCACCATCTGGACTCAAAAGACCGTTGTCCTTCTGTCTTGACCACACAAAAGAGTTCCACATGGGCCACCCGCTCTTTGTTCAGTATGTTGGAGTGAAGAAGGGAAAGGCTGTGCAGAAGCGAACCCTCTCCGTGCTTTGTATTAAAATCTGCTACGCACTGGCCAAGAAGCAACTCAGAGAGCTTTTGTGCTCATTTGACCAGAGCCAAAGCTGCAAACACTGTGTTTGAACTAGGAGTTCTGGTCCTGGTTATCTGCCAGGCTGCATTATTGGAATCCCTGCACATGTTTACCAAGCACTACTGCCTGGACATTCAGGTCTGTAGGAATGGGAATTTTACCCCTTTGGTCCTACAGGATTTTTTGGTTTGCATTTGTTTCACACACTCACCTCAGGGGTGCTATTGCTCGAATATCTATTCTAAGATAAGGAATTTGCGGCCACAAGTTTTCATCAGATGAAAAAGTTAGTTATCTTGGTAACACCTTATTGGTTAGAGGCTTTATCTAGCCACAGATTCCTTACCAACCCACCCATCCCCCCACTCTGGTAACAAATTTGTAGGGACAGGGCATTCCTCTTTCAGGGCCCTAGTTTTCCAAACCAAAGGTAATTATTCTTTGTGGTTCTCTGCTGGTGTGGATAGTCCTTAAAAAGAAAAATCGGATGTCTGTGAGCTGGGGTGGCACCTACATAGGAATTGCGGAGATCACTGCGGGCGTGTACAATGCCAGGCGGAGCCAATAAGTGACACCTACCGGTGCACAACGGTACTGCGATTTCCAGATCCAGTCTAATGCTTGGGGATAATTCCAAAGTAAGGAATCTGCGGCTAGATATTCTGTACCAGGTGTTACAGAAGGTAAGCAACCTGTTTTTCACGTTTTAAATATAGTTGTGTAAAGAATTTCAAAATAATATTTATTTTTTCCCTTATGATTCAATTATAGATTATGACAAAGTGGAATTTTTTGGCAAGTCATCTATTATTCAGAAAGTTTGCGAATTTGTAAATATTTCTCAAGTTGTCACTGTTCTGTTACAGTTATGTGGAGAAATGTCCAGGCAAAAAGATAACAATTGATTACTTTTTATTACTTTTACACACAAAGGCGTTTCATATTTTAAAAAATACTAATTTATATAAGGTATCTACCCTGTTAGACGTTATTTAAATGTTCACTGAAATGTTATGTCAAAGCATTGTGGTTTTTACAGTGATATTTTGTCTCCTATGCATTATTCAAATGTTTTTCAGCAGTTATAATATTGTAATTGCACAGCTCACTGGCACATTTATATTAGTTTTCCACGCATATTTGGATTAAGCAAGACAAATCAAAATGCTAATTCCTTAGAGCACTCAATGGTTGTGAAGAACGCTCTATTCCTTTGTAAAGCTTCGCATTTTGTGACCAACTTCTTTGCCTATACCTATGATGGGAGTTGAAAATGTTACCTTGCTGTGAAAAATAGTTATTTTATTAAGTATGTGCATATTTGCTTTTCCCTATTTCAGACTCAAACCCTTAGATGTTGAATTTATGAAGGCTATCCACAACAAAGTTAACATTGTCCCCGTGATAGCGAAAGCAGACACCCTGACACTGAAGGAACGTGAAAGGTTGAAGAGGCGGGTAGGTTAAGTGATGTACTTTATTTACCTTGCTAAGTGATCAAGCTAAAAGTAGAGGGTTTCTTGCACTCCTCTAGCCACAAAAGGTCATTGTGAATTTGCTTTTGAGAGGTTGGTTTGCTATGCTTCTCCAAGCATGTAAAAATTAACGTTGCCCTCATCATTCCAAATCCATAACTTTGGATCAAAGTACGAGGTGTTTTTGTTTTTACATTTTTATTTATGCATATAAAAGAACGCATACAAATATGCACTACATTATATCCACATTTCTTTAGGAGTATATTGCAGCCCAGCTGCTCAGGCCAATGTCCATACCATTTTAGAGTCCACAGCCCTGGTTCTACACACAGTGCAATAACCTAGCGTGCAGGGTCACAGTATACAGTTAGTCTTGCTCTCTTGGTACCCTATAATTAGTGGCACTAATATTTAAAGTTCGTTTTGGTTTTACTGTGTTAGGTTAACAAAGTTTAACCTACATTTCAAGCACTGGGAACCTCCTTCAATATCCCCCATACACCTAAAATAGCACCGCTGCAAAAATCCTTATTGGGGGAGCAGTTGACTGACTGGATGATTAGCTGTTAGTTGTAAAATCCTGAATGGAACAGAAGGTAGTTATGCCCTTGATAGTACTGATCCCTTTTAGCACTTGCAGGCATGAAGATTCTCTGTCTCTCAACCGAGACTCTTTAAATATCATTGTTGAGTGTGGATCGCACTCTTCTTTCGAGCCTGTATTTCATTTTATCAAGTGTCATTTGTCGAAATACAAAGAATAATCTTCTGTGTTAAAACCAAACAATAAACAAATTAGTCTACTCCCTTGAGTTTCCCTTTAGAAGTCACCACACTGCTGCCTTCAAATGGATCCTCGCACTGTGGTGTTTATCGTGGGTGCCTAAATTGTGCTGTTAAATGTGTGTCTTGTCTGACAGTTCTGTCTTCTTTTCCTATGTTCGCCCTCAACCTTTTTGACTATTTTTTTTTTCTTTTTCTTTTTTAACTTAGGTCGCACTAGGGCTTAGTAATCCGACCTTAGTGCCTGTGTTTTTATCTTTAAACTGATATGATGAATTGGCTTTTACCCAGTTGCCTGAGCTAACTTACCTTTAAATTCCTGGTCCATGGTATCCAGGGCATGTACATTAGAGGGTCCCCCATGGAATGTAGAACTGGTTGTGCCACCCCGGATAGGACACGAGTAAAACAAGACTCCCAGCCTGCTGTTTGCAGGCTGCAAAGGCAGTTTACCTGCTTGCCTGACTTTGCTGTTCAAAGCAGTGGCAAAGCCAGTCTTCCTTGTGGTATATTGAGTCCCCATATGGTCGGCCTGTCCTACTACGTATTTCACAGGCAGAACATGTAACTTTAGGTGTTTTTGACATTAAAATTGGAGAACCTTTTTTTTTTTTTGTGTGGAAAAGCTTGGTTGTCTGATTAGCGAGTGCAGAGTACACTCTGTCCCCCCCAGCTGTACTAGCTTTGGAATGGTGCGACCAAACTGGGTCATCCATGGTACCAAACCAATCATTACATTACACCCAACTTGATTCTCAGGTCGACATTAATGTAACAAGTTGCAATGTGTAATTTTATTAAAGTTGCCACTTTGTTGCCTTCAGTCCCCTGTGCCCATACTATCGGCACATGGAGCCCTGTAGCCAAGTCAGCTTTCAGTCCTCCTAAGAAGATGTGATCCCAGGAAAGGATACAATAGTTGCCTGCTCTGGAAGTCAGAGTCTACTCCTTCCTTCAGGAATCCACATGGGAGTTGGGCAAAAGGCGAGCTTCAAAGAAGAAGCTGCCTTTGAAGGGCCATTGGGTAACATTTGGGAGAAGAGCTTCTACATTGTTGAGGCAGATGGGCTGGCCCTTGAAGCAGGAGTGGGTA
This sequence comes from Pleurodeles waltl, assembly GCF_031143425.1. Classification (NCBI taxonomy): domain Eukaryota; kingdom Metazoa; phylum Chordata; class Amphibia; order Caudata; family Salamandridae; genus Pleurodeles; species Pleurodeles waltl. Next base: position 343,926,580 of record NC_090450.1, on the reverse strand, counting down.
AACCAGTTGCAAACCATTTTTCCTCGGGCGTGTAGCCCTCCTGGTAGTCACTCTTCTGGGTTGAGCGAGGGAGCTCCACACACCGGGAGAGGGGTCTGGTCATATTACAAGTGGGCAGAATGGTGAATCCTCAGATGCCACACTTCACAGGAAGTGGTCATCAGATGAAAGGGAACCTAGTAGCCCATTGGCTACCAACCACATCCTGCTCTGAGGGCATTTTTTGAGCATAAGTATGGCACCCTGAACTCCGATCTTGCCTGGAGTGGAAGTAGGACTGAAGGACTGCACCTGCTAAACCTGGTGGCTAGCTAAAGAGGGACTGGGCTTGCTGTGCCCTGCTTGAGGAGAAATAATCTCCAGAGCCCAGTCAAAGCCAAGAGACTCCAAGGGTCAGTGAGCTGGCATCTTGTTCACAGCACAGTGACAGAACAGCTGAACATTCTTCTGGGGCCTTTTGATGGCCCAAAGTGTTTAACCCACAGCCAACTGGCACTGTGCAGCATCAGGGACCAAAAAGTTGTGTTTAAATTCGCTGAACCTGGGAGTGTTAGAGTGCAGCAGGGATCCCCAGATGATGAATTGTCGACCCAGGAAGTTTTGGCTTCTGACAGCAATGCTGGGTAAATCATAGTCCAGTGGGGACTGGACTTCGACCAGTAGTGAGATCAGTTCAAGGGATGTTGACCCTTTGACCAGGACCACCTAAACCCCTTCTTGGAGCGAGGAGTAGGCACAGGAAGACCCCTGCCAGCCTCGTTGCATCCACAACATTCTTTAAGCATCTTCAACATACTTCATCCCTTGCATCAAGATCACTTCCCATAGAAAAGCCCTGAAATAGATAAGTGCCTGCAACTGACTTGGTGCTACTTCACATAGTGAGGTAACTGTCTCTCTTAGATTGTTGCTGGTCCCCCTGACTGGCTCCTTACTGGACTTGGCCACTTAAAGTGACTCCAAGTGACCACATTTCAGCTAGCCCAAACCTTTTTGTGGAAATGTTTTTTAAGAGTCAAATTCATAGAATTTGTTAATGCTTGTTTACGATTGAATGAAATAAACGTATTGACTATAATTTGTATATTTTATACTGCTGGAGTCCTCCAGTGGATCTTTTTAATTGTGGTGTCTAAAAATACATACAAATAAATAAAAATAGTCTTTTTTTTTTTTATAAATTGGTGTGAGATTTCTTTGGTGTCTTGTTGATTACTTCCCGGTTCAGTGTGGTTTAAATGCTTTGCATGTGTTCCTTTGTTTAAGCCTTGCTGCTCAGAGCACCAGCTACCCAGAGTTGAATTGAAGGTTTGATAAATTAAACCTAAGGGTCCAGAAGGGTGTGGTAAGTGTATTACACTGTGAGGTTGCACAACCAAACCATATAATATACCCTGTTTATACCATAGAGTACACCCCATTTCCTCACATTAGTGCCTATCAAGGGGATCCAGAACTTGTGTTTAGCAGTACCTTACAGTTGCTGATGCTGAGGCACTGAGAATCTGCCTAGCGAGAACACCCAAAGATGTTTCTGTACCTCCCATGGAGCATTGAGTGGTTGTTAACTTCGGAAAAGGCTGTTCCACAGGACTGCAAAAACTTTCAAGAATTGAGAAACATTTGGAAGGTTATGGCAGACCGTCTAAAGTGTTGAACAAGTTTGCAAAATGTCTTTGCCAAATGTAGAAGCTGCTTTTCCCAGCAAGGAAACGTGGCGGTTGCTAAGGCCAACCTGTCCGCATACAAGAGGATCGAAGAGACTTCTTTAAAGACAGTGAGATCATTATGGGAGCCAAGACCAGGATAATGAGTTGATCAGGGCTCTCAAAGTTTGGGCTCACCGAGTACTTCCACACCCGGAGAAGGATTTGCCTAAAGTAGTGCAGAAGAGGATAATATGTAAGTCGATGCCAACAGTATCCCGCAGGGAGGAGATGGGAGCCAATTCCCTCCACACCAGACACAGGTGGCTTCTAGAGCAGGTTCCATTACTAGCCAAGGTTCCCTGCAGGAGAGTCTGGCAGCACTGGACCTGGATGAAAGGGTCATAACCTTGCTGAAAGAAGATTGGCCCAGGAAGAGAGGACAGCTGCCTGGGTTAAGACACCAAAAACGTTGGTGACAGCAGAATGATAACTGGAGGAGTTGACAGGGGTGCCCCTGATGTAAGCTTGCCTGAAGGGATTGTCCCTAATTTATGTCCAGAGCTCTCAAGATAAGGAAGATGAGTGACCAACGGTGAGATTCACTACTCTGGGAGTTAGTGCTAGTAGTTGGTAGTGATACACTTCTTATACTTGAGTGTGAGGTTGCAGAATCTTACCTACACATAAAGATTTAAAGGTAGGATGTGTCAAGTTGTTTGGTCTCACTCTTGTGAAGTATAGGCAAACTGAGGAAACCACAAAAGGGGCAGCACAACATGGATGGACTTCGTTGAAACCTCAGGGCACCAAATAGTTGGATTAAAGGCAACAAAGTATACACATTTAAAGGGCTCTACAATTTGATAACAAGCACATTTGATGAATTGTCACTACGATGTTCTGCCAGCATCTTGTGTACTCTAGCCTGTGTAGCCACAGGGAACTGGGCAGGACAACTGATTAGTAGGTTTGTACCAGTGCTAGAGAGTCACTGGGAGTTGACTAGAAGAAAGCCCCCCTTGCCTCTTTCCAGGGCAAGGTAGGGGGTAATGATAAAAAGAAAGATAGCCCCAAAAAGCCACCACACAGTGGCAAAGAGTGGGACGCCCCAAGACATGTCCCACTCAAAGGGGAGGGATTGTCAGCGGAAGAGGTTTGATCCTCTTGAAGGCTGGGGTCTGTTTTGACTGCAGTTTGCCAGGACACAAGGAGAGAAGCAGTGTGCACCAAAAAGCTGCCCATCGGTGACCAGTCCAGGGATGGGATTGAAGATTGCCCTTAGAGTTTCCAAAGGGTACACAGAAGCTGCCTTAGTGTCCTTGTGTGGGGAGAACATTGAATCTTTGTCTCACTGGCCTTCCGAAGTAAGAAGAAATTCCAGCCAAACTCAGTGAGGTGGGGGTGAAGGCTCTGAGGGATATAGGTTTCAGTTTCACCAAGGTTATGGCTAAACTGGTTTCCCCAGACCAGATCCTACCAGAAAAGGTGCACCATATTACCACCTCTAACAGTGTATCAAAGTTGCACCCTATGACTGTGGTTGTTTTTGCGAGGGGAGGGATGGTGGCCCAAAAAGAGCGGTTGTGTCCCCTGCCATCCCTGTAGACTGCTTATAGGGGTATGAACTGGAAACCTCTGCTTGGGCAGAAGTAGAGAAGGAGGCCCCATGGTGCTGTCTACCTGAATGGTTGTGTTAATAAAAGATCACAGAAGGCCTTGGAGTGCTTCAGGGGATCCTGGAGCCTGAGACTGTGGACCAGGTCCCCATAGCCAAGAAGAGGGACAGGAAGGCTGACTGCTCAGTCTCCAAAGATTCCGCAGGCACAGAAAAGGCCCAACCCTCAGGGTGTAGGCCTGGTGCCTGCTGAAGACACTGCTCCTAGAAACATGGCAGAGCTGGCAAAACTCTATTAAGCAAGGGACCCCCTCTAGGAAGGACCTGGCCAATAGGAAAATAACCTCTCCTACTCTATAAGACCAGCAACAGTTAGCTGTCAAACAAGAACGAGGTGATACCAGTGGTACCCATAAGGTACAATGAGAGGAGGGGGTCCTGTACAGTGAGCAATAGGACACCAAACCAGGATCATTCAGGAGACTAGTGGTCCCTCAACAGTACAAGGAGTTATTCTTTTCCCTGGCCCATGATATCCCCTTAGCTGGACACCTGGGGCAGACTAAGACCTAGGAGAGGCTGGTCAATCACTTCTAATAGCTCCATATGTCTGAGAAGGTCGAGTAATTTTGTTGCTCCTGCCAAGCCACTGACGAGGTGGAGGGAACCATAGGCTTCCCTGATAATACTGCCTGTGGGTGGGAATTGACATTGTTGATGCCCTAGACCCAACAAACCGCCTCAGGGAATAGATTTACCTTGGTGGTAGTGTACCGTGCCTCCAGATATCCTTACGCTTTTCCCATTAGGATAGTACCCACCCCTGGGGTGGCTAGAGCCATCCTTGAAATATTCACCAGGGTTGGGTTCCATAAGTAGGTAACCTCAGATAGGACCACAAATTTTAATGTCTGCCTATCTTATAACCATGTTGCATGAGTGTGGTTTGACTTACAAGTCCAACACCCCCTACCATCTCCAAGTGGAATTGTCTAGTTGAAAGGTTCTACAAGACCCTGAATAGCATGATTCTGGTGTGCATCTCAGCAGGAAATGTAGGCCCTCATTCCAACCCTGGCGGTCATAGACCGCCAGGGTGGCTGTCCACGGAAGCACCGCCAACAGGCTGGCGGTGCTTCATGTGGTATTCCGACCGCGGCTGTAAAGCTGCGGTCGCCCAGCCGGGTCCGGTGGTTTCCCGCCGGATTAGCACCGGCTGGGAGAATCCTCCATGGCGGCACTGCTTGATTCCGACCCCCTTCCCGCCAGGCTGTTTCTGGCGGTTTTCACCGCCAGAAACAGGATGGCGTGAACGGGTGTCCTGGGGCCCCTGGGGGCCCCTGCACTGCCCATGCCACTGGCATGGGCAGTGCAGGTGCCCCCTAACAGGGCCCCAGCATGATTTTCACTGTCTGCATAGCAGACAGTGAAAATCGCGACGGGTGCAACTGCACCCGTCGCAACCCTGCAACACCGCCGGCTCCATTCGGAGCCGGCTTCTGTGTTGCAGGGCCTTTCCCGCTGGGCCGGCAGGCGCTCCCTTGGCGGGTGCCCGTCGGCCCAGCCGGAAAGTCAGAATGGCCTCCGCGGTCTTTTGACCACGGAGCGGCCAGGTGGCGGCGTAAGTTTGGCGGGCGGCAACCGCTGCCCGCCAAACTTAGAATGACCCCCGTAGTGTCATTCTCCCATGCCTGCTGTTCACCTACTTGGAAGTTCCTCCAAAATGAGTTGACATTAGTCCCTTGGAGCTACGCCTTGGACCCCCTGTAGGAGGTCCACTAAGCTTGGTTAGAGAGGGTTGGGAGAGACCCCTTCAAGGAACATAAGCAGGAGGGCTTGCTATCCAAGATGGCGGGCGCGAGCTGAGTGAGCTCTGGGACGACACCCCAGATATCCGTCCCAAATAGGGCATCGGGGAGCGGATGCATTGCTGTATGCCTATGCGTAAGTGAGCGGAGTCTGCTGGGAGTTGGCTGTGCTGCTCGGGCGAACTGGAAGGGTGGCGCCAGTATAGTCGGAGCTGCTGGCCTGCAAGATGCTGTGAGGGGAGCGGCCTGTCCTGGGACAACTACACACACAAGGCCCGATGTGAACGAAACCCTGCGGAGGCACCATCGGAGCCCGGACGAGGTGAGGCAGACTGCAGTGGACTGGGCGAGGTGGCGGTGGAGCGGAGCTGGGACCCTGTGACGGCAGTGACCCACCTGCTTCAGATGCCCATTGCTCCTGCTCCCATCACTGGTGGTGAGAGGCATACCTGATGCGGGGACTGCCGCTGGGCCCGAATGTGAACGCCGCAATGTGAGGATGTGAAGGTGAGAAGTGGGACTCTGCTCAGGCCCGCTACTCCCACTGTGGCCTGTTCAGCCACACTGGAGCCATCAAGCACTGCCAAGGCCAGTCACTGGAGTGGCTGAGTGGCAGGTCCCCCGCAAATCCAGACACCGTGGAGCGAGAGGCTGCTCGTGCTGATGCTCGTGCTGCTGCTCGTGCTTCTGCGCCTTGACCTCTGCACTGAACATGCAAGCAGGACTCCTGCAACCCTCTTGAGCAGTATTTTGCCAGCCCCCATGACTACGACCTGCGCTGATGCACGCTGCCCCCCCAGACTTAATATTGGCAGGATCAGGCCGCCTTCGTTCTGGGACGGCGGCTAAGTTGCAGACACAGAGAACAGAGGCCCTACATCCTGACAACCACAAAAGAAATGCAGTGCTTGCAGCTGTGGAGTGAATAGGCACCTCCTTAGACCAGGCTCAGTCCTTGCTGGAGGTTAAGATTGATAGTGGCCAGTGATCTCACCCTGCTTCATGCGGATCCCCGCAAGCTAGCAGACAAAACCTGCTCGCTAGAAGACCGGTTACACGACCTGGCACCCAAGACGGGTCTGCTGGAGACATAACTGCTGATGGCACTGGACCGGCTAGGGGTGCTGAAACATCGTGTAAAAGATGCAGAGGGACGCACCAGTAGGAATAACATTCGTGTTATAGGCCTTCCGGAGGTCGTGGAGGGCCCAGACGCAGTCGCCTATTCCGAAACTTGGCTCAGGAACTGGTCCTGGAAGGTTCATTGACACCTTTCTTTTCTGTTGAACGTGCCTACCAGGGCCTGTCCACCAGGCACTGGATTGCGCCCCTTCTTACTCCCCCTGTTCCACTACACAGACCGAGAGATCCTGCGTGCAGTGAGATCACTCCTGACAATCCGAGTGGACAATCCTCCAGTTATGCTGTTCCCAGACTACACTGTTTACGTGCAAAAAGAATGCGCTTCCTTTTTATCAGTAAAACGCAAACTCTGCGCCATTAACTTGTCATACTCCCTCCTCTTTCCAGCCAGGCTGCGAGTAGCAACTGACGGTAAAACGCTCTTTGACACACCAGAGGCGACCTGGGAATGGCCGGAATCCACAGACCTAATCAGTCAACAAGATGTTGAAGCAGAAAGACCGACGATGCGGGGTCTGCAGTTCCGGAAACGGAGAAGTCGCAAATGGCGTGTGGTTGCCCTGAAGGAAGTGAGACACGTTCCTGATCTAGAACAGATTATACAGGCGTGCCGTTGTGCACTACAATCTGCAGCAGCAATCACTATCCAATCATTCACCTCGGATGTAGAGGCAGAGCTCACACATTCTAATAACTCGGACGATCCTCCCCCGAAACGTCTTCTGTGGTGGGGTCTTTCACCCACCCCACGGTGACGCCACAGACGGCAGGTTAACGACGCTGAATTTACTAGATTGATGAACATATGACATTTAATCTGTTAGCGGTGACGATGTGTGGCACCTAGAAGGCCACAATTTGCTGCACACCCATTCTGTCCCTGGAGGGATCTTACTATCTTGCTTAGGATCTCACCGGTAGCTCTGCAACATTGGTGCCATCCTTGGCGCCTCTTACAGCTGGGGGCTGGTGCGCGGATGTCGCACTACCTTAGGTCCCCTTCACTAAATGCTATATACTGCAACCATTTGCCACCCTCACTTATGCTGGGCTAGGGGTTAAGTCCTAGATTTTGTCAAGCACCGCTCACCTCGCCCATTCCACTCCCCCCCCACTCCCTCACACTTGTTACGCCAGGTAGGTGAATTGCTTTGTTTGGGCAGATACCAGTTGTCCCTCCGCTCTGTTTTCTCTCACGTTATTTTTCCACCAATTGTATTTTTTTTATTTTTTTATTTCAGAATGGAGCCTGAATTCTCTTTGCCCACTGCCCCGTGGGGGTGTCGTCGCTGGTTGCATGGAGTCCTCCGTCTCTAGAAATGGAGTCGTGGGGCACTAGCAACCTACTGATCCACCACGAGCCCCACCACTATCCTCACATCGAATGTGCGAGACACCCACACGCCAGCACGTAGATATTCCATATATTCATATCTTAAGACACTCAATTCATGTAGCGCTCTTGCAGGAAAGTCACCTAGCGCAACCTGAAGTAGCCAGACTACAGCGGTGTTGGCGAGGGCAGCTTTACGTGACCGGTTATTCCTCCTATGCCAGGGGGGCTCTTATCTGGGTTAGACCGGGCATTCTACTTGTGGTGGAAGATTAAAACATTGATGCGCAGGGTCGATATGTTTTAATACGTGGACGCCTTGCTTGCCGTGCAATGGTGCTAGGATCCATATATGGTCTGAACACAGAACAGGCCTCCTTTTTCCACATGTTTTCCTACCCCCCTCTCTCGCTGGTGTGATCTTCCCTGGCCGCTGGGGGGGGGGGGGTGATTTTAATTGCAAACTGGATCCCCATCCAGACAGTTCTTTTCCCCCATTGCCCACTGCGTCTGCCGTGGTGGCTGCACGCGCATTAGAAACTGGCCCCAGAACTGGCAGTTATTAGACATATGGCGTCAACGCAATGTTAACACTAGGGTCTATTCGTTCTTTTCTGTCCCACACCAACTACATGTCCATCTTGACAGAATAGTATGCACAACTAACCTATCCCCCGCAGTGCTGAGGACTGACTATTTAGGCCGCTCTCACTCAGATCATAATCCACAGCTTTTGCAAGTGGGATGGGACACATCTCCTTCAAGCATTCCCACCTGGCAACTCCACCCGGAACTGTTAGAGGATACAGCATTTAAAACATCTCTAGACAGAGCGATTCCCAAATATTTTTAGCAGAACATTGGCACGCATCTTCTGGTCTTACTGAATGGGAAGCATTTAAAGTCTTCTTCAGAGGCCATTGTATGGGCACAAAGTGGAACCTGTTCAAATCCATTGAGCGCGCGACTTCACTAGAGACTTCACTGATGCAACATGAACAAAGTGCTGCCTGATACTCCTCAGAAACTCACTGTCAACCGCCCAGACAGAACATATATCCCTGTAAGAGAGACTACACTGTTTAAATTATGGGGCCCACATCCACACGACCGACCGATCGGGCAAATTGTTGGCCTGTCTAATTCGCCAAGAACAAGACTGCAGCTTTATTATGGAGCTCGGCAATGGGGGAGATGCTCCACACTCCCCAAGAAATACACTCTAAGCTCACACAATACTATGAGGCACTTTACCGCTCCTCTGCGACAACAGACCAGACAGACTACAATTAATTTTTCTCCCTGATCACATTCCTTTGACTGACGGACGACCAGCGAGGAGAACTGGAGACACCCCTGACTCTATCTGAAGTGCAAGATAGTATACGTGCTTTGTCCGAAGCATTGCGGGCTGCATCCCTGCCTGCATCGCAACAAGAGGCGGTGCTGGTGTCGCTCCCCAGGCCCGGTAAGGACCCGTCAAAGCTAGGCTCCTATAGACCACTGGCGATGCTCAATACTGACTACAAAATCCTGGCCAATGCTTTGGCAATGCGACTGGCACCCCTGGTCCCTCAGTTTGTTCACCCGGACCAGAGTGGCTTTGTGCCAGCTTGGGACACCTCCTACAACATTAGATGCCTATTCAGAGTCAAGAGATATTCGACAAAGGGTTGCCTCGAGCACGGTGTCTGGTACTCGATTTGGAATGGTCTTATCTTTTTGAGTCGCTGCAGCGATTTGGTCTCTGCCCCCATTTCTTACACATGGTGAGACTGTTGTATACCCAGGCCCAGTTCAGGGTCAAGGTCGGCCCGATCATCTCTGAGCCAGTTGAGGGTGGGCAGAGGTACTTGACAGGGCTGGCCTCTCTCTCCTCTACTGTTTTCTCTGGCAATGGAGCCCTTGGCTGTAGAGCTTTGCAGGAGGGGAGAGGCATAGATCTTCACACTAGGCGATGGCTCACACACCATAGCTTTATATGCAGACGATCTTCTTTTGTACTTCCGAGATATTGATATCGTACCTACCGAAATTGCAGACATTTGACAACAATTTGCTGCCTATCTGGCTTGCATGTTAACTGGGTGAAATCATGCCTCTTCCCCTTCAATCCTGATCTACCGCACCCGGGATTGCGACTCCCTAGAGTTTGTGGTCCTTGGCAACCCAGGACATTCTGATATCTGGGTATACACTTATTTCTCAGGGAGGAGGACCTTCATGATGGAAACCTCAGAAGGGCAGTATCATCTGTCCGTTCTCAAATTACCTTTTGGCAAACACTGCCACTCTCAGTGGCAGGAAGAATTGGCCTCCTGAAGATGGTAGTGCTTCCTCTCTTATTATACTTCTTTTCCAATTTACCCTACTACGTCCCGGCCAGCTGTTCTATAGAATTGGAACCCAGAATAAGGGAATTTATCTGGAACAAAGGCTGATGCAGTGTGGCGTTGAAGAATATTTACTCACCTTTGACCCAGAGCGGCTTTTTGGTGCCAAATATGGAACAGTATTACCTGGCCTCTCAGCTTCAGTGGGTGGCACGATGGCTGTCTGTCCTTCAACTATCCGACATGGCAACCAGTTCCCCACCCTGGGCACTTTCTCAGATCCTGCACCTTTTCCACCCCCTCACGGCCACAAAGTCACCTGTGGAGCTTTTATTACATATAGCTCATCGTTGGTACCGCAGGTGTCTGCGCCCCATGAGTGCAACCATTCCCTAGGCCCCAGCACTGGAGCTGCTAGGTACACAGTGCAGTTCACTGCTCACGACCCCTGCTGAACTGGAGCCTTGGCACGCTGCCGATCTTTACACACTGGGCAACCTCTATACGACAGCAGACTCACTCCATTTAATGTACTGACGGCAGATAGGGGTCTCCCGGTGCGACAATTTCTACTATACTACTCATTGGTGACTGCACTGTCACGCAGGTGGGGGGGATATGGCAACTGAACCCCCAACACAATTACTAGTGCAATACATACAGGTTATGGGACAAGGCAGACACCTGATACAGGGGTTCACTGACGCGCTCCGAATGCACACACTATATACCCACACTGCGCTGCGCACCAGCTGGGAAGGTGACTTGGCTGAATCCTTTACTGACAAAACATGGGAAGCGGCATTATCCACCCATACTAACATCCCCTGCAACTCCAGATTCCACCTTATCCATTTCTATATTACTACATGCCAATAAATGTTTAAAGAGGGACAAGACCACAGGATGTGAAGGATAACCGCCCCTATCAGCCTACAGCGGGGACAAGCTGCGTCCACACAACTGAATTATTTGTTAATGCGGAATGGTGTGAGGTAGGCTCTGTGAAAAACGTCATGCCTATCGACATGCACATCACGGCCACTATTACCACTTGGGAATCCTGTATCTCTTCCTGAGAGATAGAAAACATAAAGCATCCACGATATTTCTGGACCTCGGGATTCTGGCAGCCAAACGCCTAGTAACTAAGAGATGGAAAGCCACCAAACCTCCATCCGTGAAGGCGTGGGGGAATTATTTTCTGGTGTGGGCGGAAGCTGAGGGAGTAGCGCTAAGACTTGAGGACGCTATGGACATGTGTAAATATCCCATATCTGCTGGCTGGGACGTGATGCTAACCAGACTACTCGAACCGGAACATGATAGGGACACTGGGGATGCAGACGCTCATGACACAGAATTAGTACTAAAACTGGCAACCCATATACTAGGGTTGATAACTGAACCCTTGGTGGCATACCTCTCAATATACGTCACTTTTGGTCAGGACAAGCCACTAACAGACTTCACTAATGACATACCTTGGGTTAGGACATACTGACTATTATGTGGATATACTGGGGGGAGGTGTCCCTTGGGCTGTGGATTGGGGGGCATTTAGACAGGACTCCAAGCTTAACTGTTTTTTATTTACACTGTTTTGTCTACTGTCAATGCTGAATCCACAAGCTTATCAGCAGCTACCTGAACGCACAATTTATTTTAGAACTACTGTAAGGAAATGCCTCCTTGGCATGGTTGCCCCCTGACTTTTTGCCTTTGCTGATGCTATGTTTACAATTGAAAGTGTGCTGAAGCCTGCTAACCAGGCCCCAGCACCAGTGTTCTTTCCCTAACCTGTACTTTTGTATCCACAATTGGCAGACCCTGGCATCCAGATAAGTCCCTTGTAACTGGTACTTCTAGTACCAAGGGCCCTGATGCCAAGGAAGGTCTCGAAGGGCTGCAGCATGTCTTATGCCACCCTGGAGACCTCTCACTCAGCACAGACACTGCTTGCAAGCCTGTGTGTGCTAGTGAGAACAAAATGAGTAAGTCGACATGGCACTCCCCTCAGGGTGCCATGCCAGCCTCTCACTGCCTATGCAGTATAGGTAGGACACCCCTCTAGCAGGCCTTACAGCCCTAAGGCAGGGTGCACTATACCATAGGTGCGGGTACCAGTGCATGAGCACTGTGCCCCTACAGTGTCTAAGCAAAACCTTAGACATTGTAAGTGCAGGGTAGCCATAAGAGTATATGGTCTGGGAGTTTGTCAAACACGAACTCCACAGCACCATAATGGCTACACTGAAAACTGGGAAGTTTGGTATCAAACTTCTCAGCACAATAAATGCACACTGATGCCAGTGTACATTTTATTGCAAAATACACCCCAGAGGGCACCTTAGAGGTGCCCCCTGAAACTTAACCGACTGTCTGTGTAGGCTGACTAGTTCCAGCAGCCTGCCACACTAGAGACATGTTGCTGGCCCCATGGGGAGAGTGCCTTTGTCACTCTGAGGCCAGTAACAAAGCCTGCACTGGGTGGAGATGCTAACACCTCCCCCAGGCAGGAGCTGTAACACCTGGCGGTGAGCCTCAAAGGCTCACCCCTTTGTCACAGCACCGCAGGACACTCCAGCTAGTGGAGTTGCCCGCCCCCTCCGGCCCCGGCCCCCACTTTTGGCGGCAAGGCCGGAGAAAATAATGAGAATAACAAGGAGGAGTCACTGGCCAGTCAGGACAGCCCCTAAGGTGTCCTGAGCTGAGGTGACTCTAACTTTTAGAAATCCTCCATCTTGCAGATGGAGGATTCCCCCAATAGGGTTAGGACTGTGACCCCCTCCCCTTGGGAGGAGGCACAAAGAGGGTGTACCCACCCTCAGGGCTAGTAGCCATTGGCTACTAACCCCCCAGACCTAAACACGCCCTTAAATTTAGTATTTAAGGGCTACCCTGAACCCTAGAAAATTAGATTCCTGCAACAACAAGAAGGACTGTCCAGCTGAAAACCCCTGCAGAGGAAGACCAGAAGACAACAACTGCCTTGGCTCCAGAAACTCACCGGCCTGTCTCCTGCCTTCCAAAGAACTCTGCTCCAGCGACGCCTTCCAAAGGGACCAGCGACCTCTGAATCCTCTGAGGACTGCCCTGCTTCGAGGACGACAAGAAACTCCCGAGGACAGCGGACCTGCTCCAAAAAGACTGCAACTTTGTTTCAAGAAGCAGCCTTAAACAACCCTGCAACTCCCCGCAAGAAGCGTGAGACTTGCAACACTGCACCCGGCGACCCCGACTCGGCTGGTGGAGAACCAACACCTCAGGGAGGACCCCCGGACTACTCTACGACTGTGAGTACCAAAACCTGTCCCCCCTGAGCCCCCACAGCGCCGCCTGCAGAGGGAATCCCGAGGCTTCCCCTGACCGCGACTCTCTGAAACCTAAGTCCCGACACCTGGAAAAGACCCTGCACCCGCAGCCCCCAGGACCTGAAGGACCGGACTTTCACTGCAGAAGTGACCCCCAGGAGTCCCTCTCCCTTGCCCAAGTGGAGGTTTCCCCGAGGAAGCCCCCCCTTGCCTGCCTGCAGCGCTGACGAGATCCGTTGATCTCTCATTGACTTACATTGCGAACCCGACGCTTGTTCTAACACTGCACCCGGCCGCCCCCGCGCCGCTGAGGGTGAAATTTCTGTGTGGGCTTGTGTCCCCCCCCGGTGCCCTACAAAACCCCCCTGGTCTGCCCTCCGAAGACGCGGGTACTTACCTGCAAGCAGACCAGAACCGGGGCACCCCCTTCTCTCCATTGCAGCCTATGCGTTTTGGGCACCACTTTGAACTCTGCACCTGACCGGCCCTGAGCTGCTGGTGTGGTAACTTTGGGGTTGCTCTGAACCCCCAACGGTGGGCTACCTTGGACCAAGAACTGAACCCTGTAAGTGTCTTACTTACCTGGTAAAACTAACAAAAACTTACCTCCCCCAGGAACTGTGAAAATTGCACTGTGTCCACTTTTAAAGTAGCTATTTGTGAATAACTTGAAAAGTATACATGCAATTGAAATGATTCAAAGTTCCTAATGTACTTACCTGCAATACCTTTCAAACAAGATATTACATGTTAAATTTGAACCTGTGGTTCTTAAAATAAACTAAGAAAAGATATTTTTCTATACAAAACCTATTGGCTGGATTTGTCTCTGAGTGTGTGTACCTCATTTATTGTCTATGTGTATGTACAACAAATGCTTAACACTACTCCTTGGATAAGCCTACTGCTCGACCACACTACCACAAAATAGAGCATTAGTATTATCTATTTTTACCACTATTTTACCTCTAAGGGGAACCCTTGGACTCTGTGCATGCTATTCCTTACTTTGAAATAGCACATACAGAGCCAACTTCCTACAACTACCTCAAGAGGACATCTGATTCATGCGCAGATGTTTGAATTGACAAAGCTGAAATTAATCAAAATTGTCTGAGCTGTGTTTGGTTTATATGTCAACCCCAATGACGCCTTGTTGCTAACCGCTGACATAGTTCATGTAGGCTACAAATAGTCTTCTGTTAGCTCCTCTGCAATGTGTTTAAATGTACAGATTATGTATCCAAAGTATGTCTGTATAGTGAATTCACATGTCGAATTTATATCTAGAAATCTTAAATGAATAATAATAAAAAGATTCAAGCAAAAAAAAAGGAACCTAAGCAGGACATAGTGGATTATGTGCTTGGCCTACGTTCCAGGGTGGCTGAGCATTTGAAGAAGGTAAATAAGAATTTTGGGTCCAACCAGGAGCTTTTAAAACACTGGTATCACCAGAAGTCTTCTATTGTTGAATACCACCCAGGACAGTTGGTGTGTCGTGGAGCCTGTGGCACCCAGGGTGCTACAGAACAAGTGGCCTAGGCCATACCCTATCATAGAGAAGAAAAGGGATGTCACCTACTTTGTGGGCTTGGATACCCCGCGGAACCCTGACAAGGGCATCTATGTGAACAGGCTCAAGTTGCACCATGGTAGGGCAGACTTCATCATGATGATGGTGATGGGTGGAGGGGAGGGGAGGAAGAAAAGTGAACCTCTCCCTGACCTCCGATCCTCTAATTCCCAGGATGGAAGTGTGCAAGGTGTAATACTCTCCTCTACCTTAACTGAATAGCAACAAAGGGGTGGCCGTCAGTTACTTAGGTCGTTTAATGGACTGTTCTGTTTGATCCCAGATCTGACAACACATTGTACCCATGATGTGTACTCCGCTAACAGCTTATCTGTCAAAAGCTAAATACACAGATTGTCTGACCAGATAAAGGTCAGCATCAAAGCTGAGTTTGCTAAAAATGCTGGTGTTGCGGGTGGTTGCCAGTAGTCCATGAACCAGCCCAGTTGTACCAATGCTAAATCCCACAGGTGAGAAGCTGGAGATGACAGTCTGTGTGGCCTACAGAGGCCTCACTACATTCACTAAGACTGATGCCCACCCCATACCATACCCCATGAACTGACCTCCAAGAAACGGCCCACAAAAGTTATCTGGACCGAGCAGTGTCAGAAGGCTTTCGACACCCTAAAGGAATCTCTGTTCTCAGCACCTCTTCTGAAGGCACCTGACTTCAGTGAGCAATCTATTGCCCAGGCAGATGCCCTCGAACATAGGATTTGGGCACTGTTATCACAAGTGAAATGTTTGGACTAGAATCGCCAGTTATCGTCTTTAGAAGCTGATGACTCCTCCAAGAACAGCACTGGAGTGCCATTGAAGGGGAATACTCTGCTGTCGTCTCGTCCATGAAGAAGCTGAGACCCTACTTATTTGGGACTCTCTTCAGAGGTCAGACCGACCACAGACCTCTTAGATGGTTGTCACAGATGAGAGGTGAGAACCAAATGTTTTTGAGGTGGTCCATTTACCTACAGGGTACAGACTTCACAGTTAAACAGAGACCTGGGACCGCCAATACAAATTACTTATTCCAGGTTCTTCCACTTAGATAAAGAGAGGAAGGATGGCGGGCATGTAAGGAAATACCTCTGTTCAAGGCATCTGTAGCTGTGAATACACATGCTGTGCATACTCCTGCCATCTAGTGTTGGGCTCAGATTTGTGCAAATCCCTTTTCTTCAAAGAATTCTTCTCGGGTCACAAGGTAGTTTGACTCCATATCTTGCTTGCAATGTGCATGGTCATTGACTCTATTGATAGATGTTTTTTTTTTTCCCCCACTATCTGGTTCGGACGTGTGCGCCCATACCCCAGAACAATGCCATCACAGTGATCTTTTTGGTTCTCATGGTTCGTCTCTCTCCATTGGTACTGCCTTCAGTCGTATCTCCCTTATTTTCTTGTACATGGTCAGTGCTTCCAGTTACCAGTCGACTCAGGCCCCAAGTAGGGTTTTGCCCTTCAAGACCTTTCCTTGCTTCCAATCGGTCTGCTCTCACAATGCCTTGTCTGTGAAAGAACTGATGCCTTTTTGATACTGCCCTCGGTGTTGTACAAAGTACCCCTGGGCTGATCTCCACTAAGCTTTAATCTTTGCCTCTCACCTAGGAATGACAAGGCTTCTTGCGATGAGTTTTAGTCCTTTCGGTCGAAGAAGACCCTTCGAAACTGCTAGGCCCAATCTACTCAAAATGTCCCACTGGGGCAGCAAAAATACTTCAGGGCTCTTCGGCACCCAGGGCCTCGAGAGGGAACATCTTGAGCCTTTCATTGCTGACTAGGAGGCTTTCTCGACCGAAGACAGCTCCAGCTCCGACCTTGAAAATGAAGATGTTCAGGACCATGAGTAGCCAGCGCAAAACCACCAAGTGCCCCTCCCCCCCATGCACGACCACCATGGGTGACTTTGAGCCACTTTTCCCCTGGGGGTCCTTTTGCAGCTCACTGTATCGCAGTGTCTCCATGACCACCACCCCCTAAGCCTCTATGTCGTACCAATGCAAGCCTGCACAACCAACTTTCATAAGGGGGCTAGTTTGGGGTGCCTGTAATTGAAATAGTGCCACTCTTCTCCCTATAACACACCACCTGTTGGTGGACGGCTTCAGATGTTCTTTACTTCCTGGTTTCGTGTCACCTCAGAGAAATTCATCACGGTTACTGCCTGGAGCTCATCTCCACACCAACCAACATACCTTCCCGGCACGTCATCCGTAGAACACCACTGTTTGCTTTGAGAAAAGGTCCAAGCAGTGCTTAATTTGTGAATAAAATGTGCTGGTGCCCAAACCCCTCCTCTTAAACATGCGGCTGCTGCAATTAAATGTGTGAACACGGAATACTGAGGCAGCATAATCCTGAAGCTATTTGGGCCTCTTCAATCCATTTAAAGCCACTCCTAGCCCTTCGGCTCACACTTGTAGCTTTCTGCTTTCTCTCATTGTGACAATTTTTCTTTTTTTCTTCTTCCTCAGTCTTTCCCATATGTTTTTTGTTCGCAGTAAATGCTTGAGGCAGAAAAATGAGTGCCAGACCTAAAAAATAAGTGCTGGTGTTCTGCAACCGAAGCAGCAAGCACAAATTAAGCACTGGGTCCAAGCACTCCTTCCCATACACAGTGCAACACAGCATAAAGGACAAGAATGGTAGGTTTGTACAACTGAAAGGAGTGTTAGATGGGGAGGAGCTCGTGATAAACGGGCTATATGTTCCGAACATTAAACAAGGATAATTCTTACAAAAAAAGATATTGCAATTAACAAATGACCTAACCACACCCTGTATATGGGGAGGGGACAAGAATTGTGTCCCGCATATAGATAAGGATAGATCACACCCCCCACTTGTGGCCGCTCCAACAATTAAAAATTCCCAGACGTTAGGCTTATGGATGGAAGAGCGACACCTGATTGCTATATGGAGGCATATTCACCCACATGAAAGAGAATACTCCTACTATTTCCCAGTACATTTACTACACACCCGAATCGACCTCCTCCTCATCCTCACCTCACAAAACCTAACACATAAAATTATGAGCGCTGATTACTCTGCCAAAGTAATCTCTGATCACTGCCCACTTATAGCACAAATAAAATGGGGCAGCCCTTGCTCCTGTATCCCAACCTGGCGACTGCAGACCCAGTTATTACAAGACCCCCCTTTCAGAGAAGACATAGCCACGCACATCTCAACATACTTCACGTTAAACGATGGGACAACTAGCTCCAGGGCTATTGAATGGGATGCACACAAGACAGTTATAAGGGGGGTATGTATATCAACGACAGTAGGAGTACGTCAAACACTTACGCGTGAGCTCCGAAGATTAGAACAAGAAATCCACTCCTCCGAACGTGAATTTGCAAAAGGCACGATAACACAAGCGCAGTTCACTAGCATACGCTCCAAATGGACTGAGATGGATAACCGACTCAGACATTTCGACTACTGACATTACATGGCCAGCACACATGCGGAAGGCGACAGATCCGGTAAATTACTAGCATGGCTCACAAACAATGAGCGCCGGAATCCTCCCATAGGCGCTATTTGGCTGGTAACAGGACTGATAGTTAATACACAGGCGGAGATAAACAACGCTTTCAGAGAGTACTACAGCTCGTTATACCAGGCACGTCCTCCACCTACTAACGCACAACTAAATGACTTCTTCAGCTGTATCACCCTGAACCGCTTAACAGCCACACAGGTCACAGAGCTAGATAAACCGATAGACATAACTGAAATCCAACGAGCACTACAGCAAATAACACATGGCAAGGCACCGGACAGTGATGGTATACCCATTGAAAACTATAGCACATTTCCATCTCAGACATTACCCCCATTTCTAACAATGCTAAAGGAAGCTCTAAAACTGGGCCAGCTCCCTGATACGTGCCGTGAGGCGCTGATAGCTGTACTGCCGAAAGCAGGCCGCGACCCATTGGACGTACGTTCGTACAGGCCATTATCGTTGCTAAACACAGATTGCAAACTACTTAGCAAAATACTGGCCAACCACCTGCTTCCCTGCGTCTCGGAATTGGTCCACCAAGACCAATCGTGCTTCATCCCTGGTCGCAGCACGTTTAGTAACATTAGGAACTTACTGCGCCTGATGGGAAACTCCCCTGAAGGCGAAGGGCACCAAGTGGCAGTGTCACTGGACATAGAAAAAGCGTTTGACACGCTGGGATGGCCGTTCCTAATAGAGACACTTTGTCGCATGGGCTTTGGGCAAACATATATCGGCTGGGTGAGAGTGCTATACTCTAGCCCAACGGCTAGGGTCAAGACGGGACACGATCTCAGAGTCATTTAACATAGGAAGAGGTACCAGACAGGGATGCCCACTATCCCCGCTTTTATTTGCACTAGCTATCGAACCACTGGCCGCCCGTCTACGCACAATGGCCCCTGCATGGGGAGTTCTGGATGGCCGAACACATCGGATAGTATCCTTATATGCAGATGATGTGTTGATTTTCCTACGTGATCACGCTGTGGCCCTGCGGAGCCTACTGGATCTCCTACAAAAATTTGGGTCGGTGGCCGGATTAATGGTGAACTGGGCAAAATCGTGCATATTTCCTATGCGCCCGGTCCCTGAAGTATTTAGAACGCCTTCAACCCCAGGAGATCTGAAATGGTGCTACACCACATTTAAATATCTGGGCAGAAATATATACCATGATAGTCGAGATCTAAGAAACGGTAACCTCGGCCAAGTGATTAGATCAACTAGGGGCTCCCTGCCCTTCTGGTGCTCGCTCCCACTGTCTCCAATGGGCAGAGTAGCCATAGCAAAGATGATAGTACTACCGTGCCTCCTCGATTTCTTCATGGCACTGCCGCTGATATTGCCTGGTCCTTTTTTAAACACCTGAACAGCTTATTAACGGATCTAATATGGGGCAATGGCCGCAGACGTGTCGCGTTAACTAAAGTGCTTCAAGCGCTTAAATTGGGGGTCTGGGGGCCCCCAAATTCGAAGCATATTATGCAGCTGCCCAAATACAATGGATATCTAATTGGATTGGAAACCCCACCGGCGCGGAAACACAGAGGGTGTTACTAGACCTCGGTGGAACCGAGGTCATACAATATCTCATGAACCGCGTCAATCCCAAACACACACGTAATATACTGCTGACCATTGCACACTGGGCTTGGGGCAAGTATGCATTGCTGCGCGACAAAAAACCACAATACTCCCTGAGGATCCCACTGCTGGCTCAACCGACTCTGGCGAAAATAGCGACCAGGGTGGGTCTGAACACATGGGGAAGCAGAGGCATACACACACTTGGGGACATTTACCAAGATGGGCAACTCCAAACATATGAAGCACTGGCCGATAAACACGCGTTAGGTCAAGGTGGATTCATAGCTTACGGAGCAGTGCAACAGATGATGCGAGCTTGGTGGAAGAATGGCAATTTGGAACCTGATGTTTCCCCCCTGCTCCACGAGCTGTTGGGGAACATCACAGTCCCAACAAGCATTTCAAATATATACAACATCCTCGTTGCCCGGTCCGAACACAAACAGGAACAAGCAAAAAATAGATGGGATTGCGTGTTACCTGAACCCCTAACACCAAACTCATGGGAACAGGCTATGAAAATGACTTATGAGGTATCTCGCAACCCCCGCTTCCGGTACACGCAGTTTAACTACGTGCACCAGACATACTTATCACCGCATCGCATAACGCGAATGTTCCCCCTATCGCCACAGACATGCCCCAGATGCGGCACAGAAGAGGCCACTTTCTATCATATGACATGGGAATGCCTCCCAATTAGAAATACATGGATTGACATAATATCTTTACTTGCAGATTGGACAGACACTACACTATCCCCCAGCCCTAACTTATGCCTACTAGGCATAGGACCTTGTCCCAAAAAACGCAAACGAACATATCAATGTATTGCCTTGGCATTGGTGCTGTACAGGCGCCTCATAGCCATGCACTGGAAAGCACCGTGTGCTCCCAGCGTCGCCGAATGGCGGGAGTAACTGATACAATGGGCTAAAGCAGAAGCGCAGACATTACAGAACTTATTGGACAAAGGTATCCTGGTTAAAGGCCTAGACACTTGGAATTCGTTCGTCATTGCTGCAGAAAACAAAAATGATGAACGTCCTCCCTAAAACAAGTAAAAGATGTTCATTGATAAGCACAAAATAGGATATGAACCAACATAAATATTGTAATATACCCTGTGGGAATGGCCCAGATGCACCTCTGGGGGGCTGCAACGCACTGGCAAGTGGTGGACTTTGGGGGCACGGGGTACCGCCGATATCCCCGCTACCGGCCCGTAATATTGGATTGGAACGTGGGATTGCTGCGAGGCTGAGGATGGGGATCGCACACCCCATAGCGCCTGGCTCGCCCTGACTGCTCCCCGCCCCCCCCCCCCGCACGTCCCTCCCCCATCCCCCCGGTAGCGATCGCCCGAACCGTTCTAACCATTATCTTTAGTTCTTCTCTCTCTGTTTCTTGTTCTCTCAAATAACTTTACACACAGCGATTTCATTGCGTACTGTAAAGTACACTCTATAGTACTCCTGATGGGAGATAGAGTGCTCACATAGGACTTGTAAAATGTGTAAACAAGACAATTACCATGTATATGTACGCTGAAACATAGTGTAATCACCTGTATCTTACTTGAATGTTGCCAATCGGCTGATAAAGCAATAAAAACATATTTAAAAAAAAAAAAAGGAACTTCCACTCAGGAATGGAAACTGTCCCCACCTGGATGAGAAAGAGCTGCCTCAAGCTCAACTAAGACAAGACTGAGCTTATCTTCGTAAATGCCACCTCCGCTTGGGATGACTCCTGGTGGCCCACTTCCATCAGCGCCCCCCTGCACCTACTGAGCACACCTGCAATTTAAGAATCATCCTCGACTCTTCCCTATCCATGACCTGCCAGGTAAACTCTGTTGCCTCCTCTTGCTGGCACACTCTGCAAACCTCTGAAGATCTTCAGATGGATCCCAGCAGACTGTTTCAGGACAGTCACCCACGCCTTATTCACTAGCAAGCTTGTCTACTGCAATGCCCTCTACGCCGGCACCTCAACCAGGAGCATCACAAAAATACAACCCATCCAGAATGATGCCACCAGACTCTTTCTGGGCCTCCCTCACCGAGAACACATCTCCCAACACCTGAGGACCTTCCTCTGGCTACCGGTTGAGAAGTGAATCACCTTCAAGCTTCTCACCCACACATACAAGGCCATACACAACGCAGGACCAGCCTACCTGAGCCACCTCATCTCCTTCCACACCCCCACCAGATCCCTCAGCTCCCCCCAGATGGCCTTGGCTACCATCCCGCGCTTCCGCAAAACCACCGCCAGAGGACGATCCTTCACCTACACTGCAGCAAAGAGCTGGAACAACCTCTGCCTGCACCTCAGACCAAGCCAGTCGCTCACCATCTTCAGGAAGAACCTCAAGGTGTGGCTCTTCAGATGAGGCCCCACCCCCAACGCCTTGAAACCTTCACCAGTACATAGACGTGCTTTACAAATACTTATTGATGGATCCCCACAGCAGACATTTGTAAAGCAGCTTCTTGGACTTGGCTGAGCTAGCTTGCCTGCATGTCCCTAGTAAGACTCCCAGCCCACCATTTGCAGACTGGAAGGGCAGTTCAACTTACTGGACTGACATTGCTATGCAAAGCACTGGCAAAGCAGGACTTTCGCTGTGGGAAGCTGGCCAGGTGTGTGGTGAGCACCTATGGTGTTATCACCTTATACCAGGTCTAGTTATCCCCTATTAGTGAGATGTAGGGAGATTCTAGGAAGCCAAGGCTCTCTAGAGGTGGCTGTAGATAAGCAGCAGCCAAGACTTATCTAGGTGTCATGCAAAGCTTATGCAATACCACTACAGTAACACAGCACTATCACACATGAAAGAACCACACAGTGTTAAAAAAAAATTAAGGTACTTTATTATGGTAACACAAATACTAAAAATACTGTTTAGGCAATACTCCATTAGCAGGTGAGTAAACACACTATTATATACACATGAGAAGTCAGGGATTGGCATGAAAAACGATTAAAAAAAGTTGAACAGCAGAATATAATGGAGGCCCTAGGGGGAGACCAAACCGAATACTAAGTAGGTGGAATGCGAAAGTCAGTCATCCGCCCAAGGAAGTGAAATCTGTAGAAGGGATCTGGAGGAACTAGGAACCCTAAAAGTTAAGTACCAGGGTGCCCCAAGCAACCAGGAGAGATGAGGTAAGTACCTGGTTTTCCCCCAAGCCCCCAGGTAAGCTTTGGTAAAGGTCTGTGCAAGACCCAAGCAACACTGACAGAAACCAAAGGTGGATTCTGTCAGAAGAGGACCGGTAAATGAAGGGCACTAAGTCCAGTTTGAATTGGAGTGTCCGGTTTAGGCAGGAGCTGCTACCCACCTTTCTGGAGTTGCAGGACCAGGTAGACGGTGAAGCACTGGAGCAGGAGAGGAGTCCCAGAAATTATGCAGACGATGACCAACGTCGGAAGAAGAGTTGCAGTCCGTCGGTGGTGTAGAAAAACTACCAACAAGCCTAAGCAAAGGCAAGAGTTGCAGATGAAGAGTTGGAGATCTGCCGGGGACCAGGAAGGTCCAGGGGGACTCAACCCAAGGAGGGGAGTCCCAGGTGATCCTCAGCAGTGAGGAGAGTCTGAAGACAAGGAGGCAGCCCCCACAGGCTATTCCCAGGAAGTAAGCGCAGGAGTTGCAATGAGACCCACTCAGCACGCCTGAGGAGGAGTACAATGTCGCTGAAGCAGCAGGCAGGAGACTGCTTTGCAGGGAAGAGTGCTGGAGGCCGGGGATACACGGAGCACGAAGATCCCTTGGAAGAAGAGCCACCCAGCCTTGGTAGCTGTAAGAGTTGTGGTGCACAGGGGTACTGTCCTGTAAGGAGAGGCAAGGGTTTA
The DNA here is from genome assembly GCF_031143425.1 of Pleurodeles waltl. NCBI lineage: Eukaryota > Metazoa > Chordata > Amphibia > Caudata > Salamandridae > Pleurodeles > Pleurodeles waltl. The sequence continues at coordinate 343,902,835 of NC_090450.1, read as the reverse complement.
CCGTCTCCCAAGTTGGACAACTGGTAGAGAGGACCAAGGGGACCACTCCAGACCACCACCTGTGATGCATTATCCACACAGTTCTGGAGGGGAGAGAATCCACGCAGCCAGTTGTTGTTGCAGTTGGTGCTTGCAGATGCAGGGGAGTGACTCCTTGACTCCAAGGGAGATTACTTCTTGTTTGTTGTGCAGGCTGAAGACTCGTTGCCCTCCGAGGATGCACAGCTATGGAAATGTTGGAGTTGCTGGAAGGAGTTGGAGAAACAATGCTGCAAAACAGAGTCGCCGCTGGAGTTGCAGATTGTCGGTTTCTGGAGAGTCCAGTTGCAGTCCCGATGGCCAGAAGATAAAGTAAAAGATGCAGAGGAGTTCTGCTGGAATCTTGCATGTCGAATCTGAGAACCCACCCTGGAGAGAGATGTTAAATAGCCCAGGAAGGGGGATTAGTCAGCTAGCATGGTGACCAACTATCAGGAGAGGGCCGTGACATCACCTCCCTGACCTGCCCACTCAGATGCTCCCAAGGGCCTCTCCCTACCTTGGATTCAAGATGGCAGAATCACGTGGCCACTGGAGGAGCTCTGGGCACCACCCCTGAGGTGGTGATGGACAGGGCAGTGGTCACTCCCCTTTCCATTGTCCAGTTTTGCGCCAGAGCAGGGACTGGGGTCCCTGTACTGGTGCAAATCAGTTTATGCAAGGAGGGCACAAAATGTACCCTTCTAAGCATACCGGTAGCTTGGGAAGGCTACCCCTCCCAAGCCATGTAACACCTATTTCCAAAGGGAGAGAGTGTTGCCTCCTACTCCCAAAGGAAATCCTTTGTTCTGCCTTCCTGGGCTTAATCTGGTCAAGCAGCCAGAGGGCATAAACCTCTATGTAGGATGACAGCAATGCACGTTGCCAGAAAAACCCTGCATACTGGTAGGAGCAAAACAGGGGGTCCTTAAGGGCCCCCAGAGTACATGGAGTCATACAACCAATACTGGTAACAGTATTGGGTATGATTCGGACATGTTTGATACCAAACATGCCCAGGTTCGGAGTTACTATTATTTAGCTGGACACATGTAGTGAAAGTGACCTGTGTCGGGTACACCGGTAAAATGGCTTCCCCACACTTAAAAAGTACAGGAAAATGGCGCTGGAGTTTGTAGGGGCACCTCTGCTCAGGCGGGGGGAGCCCTCACAAACAGGTACTTACACCCTGCTCTCTTGGCTAGGAGGGCCTGCCGTAGGGGTGACTTACAGTGACCTGGTGGAGTGACCTGCAGTGAAAAGGGTGCACACACCTATTCATACAGGCTGCCATGGCAGGCCTGCAGACACATTTTGCCTGGGCTCCCAGGGGTGGCATAATACATGCTGCAGGCCACAGGGAACCTCTGGTGCCCCAAAGCCCTGCATACCTAGATACCATATACTAGGGACTTACATGAGGCACCAGTATGCCAATTGTGGGGTGTACGAAGTCAGAAATAACCAAATTTAGAGAGAGAGAGCACAGTCACTGGGGTTCTGGTTAGCAGGATCCCAGTGAACACAGTCAAAACACATTGACAGCAGGCAAAAAGTGGGGGTAACCATGTCAAAAAAGGGTACTTTCCAACACCCCTAACTCCCTTCACACCCAGTATGTGCTTAAGTCACCTCAATGGGAGGCCTGTTGAGTCCTAAGGAAGAGAACGACATATTCAAACTGGAGATCCTGTAACTTTACATGTTTTGACGGTGAAAATGCAGAACTGTCTTTTTTACTGTGGCAAAGCTTGGTCATCTGAATGGCAGGTGCAGAGTTCACACGCCTCAGCTCTGCTAACTCTGGAACAGTGCGACCAAAGTGGGTCATCTAAGGTATCAAAGAACTTATCACATTAAGCCCAACTTATTTCTCATTTTGAAAATAATGTAACAAGTTGCATTGTGCAACTTTAACAAAGTTGCCACTTTGCTGTCTTCAGTCCCCTGTGCCCATACTGGCTGCACACTGAACCCTGTACCTAGACAGCTTTCAGCCCTCCTGTGACGTAAGTTCTAATGACTCACAGAAAAGGATACAATAGGGGCTTGTTCTGGAAGAAGGTTTCTTCTCCCTCCTGCAGGAAGCCAGGTGGATGTTGGCCCAAAAGGTGAGCTTCAAAAGAGAAAATTGCCTTTGAAGGGCAAATTGTTACTGTTGGGAGAGAGACGGCTGTCTTCAGGCAGACAAGCTGGCATTTGGGACAGGAGAGGGGAGTCCAGTTGCCAGATCAGTTTCCAGGGGCATGTAGTCCCCTTGGTAGCTGCACCTATGGGTCGGGCTAGTGACCTCTACACGTCAGGAGAGGGGTCTGGCCATATAGGAAACGGAAATGGGATGCCTAGATGCCACACTTCACAGGAGGTGGTCATCAAATGGGAGGGAACCTGGTAGCCCTGTGGCTGCCAACCGCATCCTGCCCTGAGCACGCTATCTGAGCATAAGTAAGTCACACCTGGCGCCCCAAACTCAGATTTCAACTGGAGTGGAAGAAGGCCTGAAGTACTACCATGCTGCACAGTGGAACCTGCAAAGAGGCTGCACTGCCTTCGACTGCACCTGCTGAACCTGGTGCCCAGCAAAGGAGAGGGACTGTCTGTGCTGTGTCCTGCTCGAGGAGAAGTTGTCTCCAGAGCCCAGGTGAAGCCAAGGGACAGGGAGCGGGCCTCCTGTTCACAGCACAGGGACTCAACAGCTAAGAAACCTGCTGGGGCTAATTGATAGCCCAAAGTCTTCAACCCACTGGCGCCGTGCACCATCAGGGTCCAGAACCTGATGCTCAAAGTCGCATTCAAGTTTGCTGAGCCTGGGAGTGTCGTCAGAGTGCAGCAGGGACCCAAAGAGGAAGATTTATCAACCCAGGAAGGTTTTGCTTGTGACATCAATATTAGGTGACCAGTAGTTCAGTCACAACTGGACGTCTACCAGCACCAAGACAAGTTTGAAGGAAGATCATCCTGTGACCAGGACCACCCCATCCCTTTTCTTGGACCGAGGAGTAGGCACAGGAAGACTCCAGTCAACTGCATTGCATCTAAAGCATTCTTTGAGTATCTTCAACCTCCTTCCCCCCTTTCCATCAAGACCACTCCCAGAGGAAAGCCCTGCCATGGATAAAAGTCCCTGGAACTGACTGAGGAATGCTTCACCTACTGAGGTAGCTGTCTCTGAGCGCCTTGCCGGTCTCTGACTAGTTCCCTACTGCAGGCGGTCACCTAAGTTGTCTCAAAGTGACTGCATTTCAGCTAGCCCAAGTTTCTAGTGTCAAATTTGTTGAATTTGCCTGTGCTTTTTTGCAGTTAAGTTAAATAATCTTAATTACTGTAACTCATAAATTCTGTGTCTCAGAAACCCGCTGGTGGGTCTTTTTCGTTCTGGAGTCTGAAAATGTATTTTTAAAAGTATATATATATTTTTTTATAAATTGATCACAGATTTCATTTGGCTTGTCGATTACCGATTTGGTGCAGTTTAAATGCTTTACACTTTCATTAGTGTAAGCCTTGCTGTTCAGAGCCACCGCTGCCCAGGGATGAGCTGAAGGTTTGACAAATGAAACCTAAGGGCCTTAAAGGGTTTGATAAGTGTATTACACGGTTAACTTGCACACCCACACCATACAATTCCCTCCATTTCTACACAGTACTCTGTGTGGTAACTGCATGACTCCACAGTGGCTGTCCCATTGCTTGTCCTCATTCAGACTGCCCAACTCCAAGATGACCTTCACCAACTATTGTCCTATTTTGTGGTGTTTGCTTCCAGCCTCACTCTGGCTGCCTCAGTTGTTGGGCCTGAACCAGTGACGCAGTTGTGAGTTAGCTGGTATGAGTGTTGCCATCTGTGGGGCTCAGAATGATCCTTTCCTGCTTGTTGGGCTGGAAACAATGAGACAATATTGCATATACATGACCGTGCCCTAGCAGACTTGCTAGGTTGCGCTAGCCTAATCGGCAGTCTGTCATCTCTGTAACAGATCTCCCCCCCCCCCCCATCTCTTTAATATAACTTTCACTTATCTACACTCTGCATGGATTCCACCTGTGGTGCATGGCATCTGGCAGAAAAGAAGGTGCCTTTAGGCCCCGTGACCACTGTCTTTGTGCACTTCTAAGATTGCCTCCCTAGATCAGGAAGCCTTTACTTAGTCTTTCCCAATCAAGTTGAGAGCGCTACTCTACCCATTCCTACTCAGTGGCAGGTCAGAGCCCCTCACAGATGTCCCATGAAAGCAGCTATCTTTGTTGGCAGCTGGCCAAGCATCCCCGACTAGATGATAGAAAAGTGCTTGCAGCTAAGCACAGACAAGACTGAAGTTCTGATCTTGAGCAAGAGCAGCACAATATGGAATGACTCCTGTTGCCCTTCAGAACTAGAACACACACCCACTCCCTCTGAATATACCAGAAACCTCGGAATCATCATTGACAATATGCTCACCATCTAATGGTAGATTAACACCAATTCCTCCACCTGCTTCTTCTTCCTGCGCATGCCACGCAAGATCTTCAAGTGGGTACCCCGCACAAGACTCTCTGTGACACAGGCCCTCATCACAGGTCAACTAGATTATGGCAACGCCCTATACATAGGAATCGCCCTGCAACTCCTGCAGAGACTTCAGAAAATACAGAACGCCACAGCCAGACTCATCCTCCACCTTTCCCGATGATCCCACATCACACCACACCTTGGACAACTCCACTGGTTCCCTGTGCAGAAGACCCAAGCTGCTGACCCACGCACGCAAAGCTTAACACAACTGAGGACCTGGCTGCATTAACCACTGCTTGAATTTTCACCATCAAGAAGGCTACACTCTGCCTCCCAATCGGTTGCCCACACTCCATGCATCCACTGAAGTAGAAGTGGTAGACGTGCTTTCTCCCGCATAGCAGCAAAAACCTGAAACAGCATCCACATTTATCTCCGGACCATCACTGCTTATCCGGTATTCTGTATAGCCCTCACGACCTGGCTGTTCAAATGAGCCGCTGAGACCTGCCAGTGCCTGGATACTCTCAAGGGTGATTGATAGCGCTTTACAAATCCTGTTTTATAGATTGATTTGATTGACATGACCCAAAAGTTTTTCTTTTTGACAGACTTCTTATCTGTAGTTTTCTTTTATTACCAATAGTGGAAGAGTTATCTGCCTTAAATTTTTTGTGAAGCATGTCTCCCTGTTTTTTTGGTCTCACCAGTGCTGCTTGTTGTTTGGTGCACCGTGTGCATCCAGTTTGGATCATAGTTTTTAGAATTGGTCACACCATCAGTCTTCTCATTTGTTTCCAAATAAGATCCTGTGAGTTCATTAGTCTTTTGAAGAAGCATTCACTCTAGTCTTGCTCTACGAGGTGATACAATAGGTCAATAGGAAGAGGAGTGGTCTGGTACTACAACCTGGTCATGTAGAATCCAGCTAGAAAGATTCAGAAATCTGAAATATTTCGGGTGAAAGGGGCAAAAGTTATCTGCAGGAATCTAAGCTCTGCCACCATGCCTTTGTACGTTTCTGATTGGTTTTGGTCATATTACCTGAATGAGCGTGATAATTATGCAAGCCTACTGAAGTTTGTAACATTGTCTCAACTGAGAAACCATGCTGAGTTCTGATATTAGGGTGGCACTCAGAATTGATCCCCATTTTTTTAGGGTGCCAGTGTCTTTGCCACCCCAGCTATGCGAGACTGACAGTGGAAGTAGTGTATTATTTGCTCTGCATATCAAAATGAGGTATGGTGTGCACAGAGTCCAGGGATTCTGCAGAGATTTAACAGAGACTAAAGTAGATCCCACTAATGCTCTTTTTTGTGGTAATGTGGTCGAGCAGTTAGCCTCATCAGAGGGTAGTGCAGAGCATTTGTTGTACACACACAGGTAATGAATGAAGCATACACTCAGTGACTAACTCCAGGCCAATTGTTTTTACATAGCAAAAATGTTTTGTTACTTTATTTCTAGAACCACAAGATTCATTTTCCAGTAAGTACGTTTGCAAGTGAGTAGCAAGCATATGTATCAACACCACTTTGTTTCATTTGGCAAATTATACAGTTTTCAAATAAATAGAAATAATCTGTTTTAAAAGTTAACAGTGCAATTTTCAAACACAGTTCTAGGGAGGAAGAAAGGTTAGTACAGTTTTGAGGTAAGTACAAGACTTACAGTTCCAGTCTCTCGGGGGTTAGGATGTCCACAGGTTAAGGTTCAAGATTAACCCAAAAACCCACCACCAGCAACACTTGGCCAGCAGTCAAGAGGCAGAGGTCAAAATTGTTGCAGGATTTAAAATAGGCTCCTGTGGAGACTGGGGGCACTCTGAATTGGATCCGCCTGCAGGTAAGTACTCACATCTTCAGAGGGCAAACCTGGGGGAATTAGGAGAGCACTGGGGGGACCACATGTTAGCACCAATCACATACCCTCAGCGGCACAGGGGCGGCCGGGCGCAGGGTGCAAACCTTGTCGGGTTCCCAATGATTTTCAATAGGTGGACCCCGGGGGTCACAAAAATGCTGTAGGCTAGGTCCAGGGGTTTGGTTCTGGAAAGCCACAGACTCGACAAGAAGGGCAGCCTGCTGAATTTTGCTGGACCGGTGGTCGGATTCCCCAAGGCCAGGGGGCTGCGGTTCAGGGGTACCTTTAGGCATCGGGAATCTTTGTCCGGTTCGCACGCGGTCAGGGGGGTCCTCTGGACTTAGGCTGCAGATGTCATGTTGGCAAGGAGGCATCAATCCAGGCTGGGCACTAGGTTGGAATTTCCTGGGGATTTGCTCTGTACTGGTGAGCCACCTCGACATGGGCCATAGGTGTCTGTTGCAGAGTAGGCTGGACTTGTGGATCCAGGACAGTTCTGGAGTCCTTTGATGGAGTTTCTTTCTGGACAGGGCCACTGTCCACAGGAGATCTTGGTCTTCTGGGGTGCAGTCAGTCCTCGTGGGGCTTTTAAGAGGTCGCTGGTCCTGCAGGATGCTTCACCTTTTTGTAGCAGGGGCTTCAGAAGCTGGAGTTGGGCTGGTAGGGACTGGTACCAAATCAGTTGTTGTCTTCAGGCTTCTCTGCTGGGGGCAGCTTAGCAGTCCTCCTTCATTCTTCTTGTCTTCCGGAGGTCGCCAGGAATTGGATGAGCTAGGTTCAGTGGAGCCCTTAAATCCTGGATTTTGGGGCATTGCAGGGGTCAGAGGGCAGTAGCCAACGGCTACTGTCCCTGAGGGTGACTACACTCTTCCGGTGCCCACTCCATTTTTGGAGGGGGACACAGACCTAACCCTATTGGTCCCTGTCTTCCAAACCAAGATGGAGGATTCTGCAGGGGGTTGGGGGGGGTTCTCTTCAGCTCCGGACACCTTAGGGGTGCTTCTAGTGGAAGTGGTCACTCCTCCTTGTTTTTCCTAATTTACCCACCGGACTTGCTGCCAAAAATGGGGCTTTGTCGGAGGGTGCAGGCATCTCCACTAGCTGGAGTACCTTTGGGCACTGTAAAAAGAGGCCTGAGCATTTGAGGCTCACTGCCAAGTGTTACAGAACCTGCAGGTGTGTTAGGATATTTAGGTTTTGACCACTGACTCCACGTTGCACTTAGCCTAGCAGCACACCGTCACATTAGTGACCATCAGCTTCATTTTGCCTACTGACTTTATTTTAATATTAGCCATTATGTTCTTTCCCACCAAGGGCTTAGGGTGATAAGAATGTACTCAGACGGCAGGGAACGATCTTGTTTTGAATTGGCACCTTAGGATTGTGGCCAAGTCCCTACGTGTTATTTTCAAAGCTGGCCTAAAGCAATCAGCATTTTTTGAATAAATAAACTCCTGCAGTGAGAGGGAGGTTCTAGAATTTTAGAATTTTCCAATCTTGTTTGTTTAAAGTATAAGAGGCCGAGACCAGATGGACCGGGGACAGAGAGTATTTGCAGATCTCAGGCAGATCCAGGTTGCTGGAGTGTCATCATTCCTGTGAGGATAATTGATCTCTCTCTCCTCGATCGATTCTGGGATCTGTCGATCTGATGCTGAATAGGAGGGAGATGAAGCAGTTATGCCCTTTCCTCATGGTGATGCATATGTTTTAATTCATGATTTGCTTAGCATTTTAATACAGATACATATTTTTGCTGTGTATATTGCAGTGGACAATCATTTGTACATTAATGTCATTGCTGTGACCATTTTTAAACGTGCGCTTTCAGCATGCAAATCCCCTTTTAGGAACCTTGTGAAGTGAAATAATAGTCTTCTTTGGACTAAGAAGCGCATTCCAGAGATTTTTGTCAGTGCATGAGTGTTTCAGCTCGGTCATTAGTGAAGCAAAACAAGGGGGTAGGTGTAAAGCACCTCCACCCAATGCAGGCTTTGTTTCTGACCACAGAGCACAAAGGCTCTCAACCCATTAGGTCAGAAACTTGTCTGGAAGTGGCAAGCTGACACAGACCAGTCAGTCCTGCACTAGAACGTTTGGCTAAAATACAGGGGGCATCTCTAAGATGTCCTCTGGGTGCATTTTTCAATAAATCCAACTCTGGCATCAGTGTTGGTTTATTGTGCTGAGAAGTTTGATATCAAACTTCCCAGTGTTCCGTGAAGCCATTATGGAGCTGTGGAGTTGGTAAGGGCAAACTCCCAGCCCATGTACTCATTATGGTCACACTACCCTTACAATGTCGAAGAATGGACTTGGACACTGTAGGAGCATATTGCTCATGCAGCTATGCCCTCACCTGTGGTATAGTGCATTTTGCCTTAGGACTGTAAAAGGCCTGCTAGAGGGGTAACATACCTATGGCCATGTTGACTTTGCCTTTTTCTCCCTACTGGTACACACAAGCTGCAATGGCAGCGTGCATGTGTTTGGTGAGGGGTCCCCTAGGGTTTCATAATACATGCTGCAGCCTTTGGGGACCTTCTCTGGCCACCGAGCCCTTGATACCATTGGTGACTTTAAAAAGACTTAGCTGTGTGCTAGGGGTGTGCCAACTGGATAAACAATGGTACAGTTTGGGGAAAGAACTCTAGTGCTGGGGCCTGGTTAGCAGGATCCCAGCACACACTTGGTCATGTCAGCACCAATACCAGGCAAAAAGTGTGTGTGGTAGGGAGTCTGGGGGAAGGGGGGGGGGGGATAACCATGCCAAAACCGAGGAACTTTCCTACACTCTGGGACCCGGGCCTTTTTTTTTTTTTTAAACCTCTACCCATGTCAGGGAATGGCCAACTTGGTACTGCTGTGTAAGATTCTGTCCCGTCCTTACAGTATTTGCTGGTTGAATTATTTTTGTCTTGGATATATAGGTAGAATGCATGTTGCTGTGTAACAAGATGGGTTTTATGGTGTGACTGAACTGAAATAGTGTACTGGCATTTCTGATGGATACAACTACCTGTGGATTCCTCACTTTATGAATTCTCCCAATGCGCCAGCATTCGACAGAATGTCAGTTCCCTTTTTTCTGTGCCTTCGCCGCTTATGTTTTTTCCTACCTGTCGAACAGTTACTGTTTCGAGGAGTTGTTTTTGAGCGTTACAATGTCTCCACCAAAATAAAATCGGGATTTAAGCCTTATGTGTGCGGGGTCGCATGTCGGTGAAAGATCCTCATGAGAACTGCTTGTGGTGACTGAGCTTGGACCACGACGTGGAGGGATGTGTGTCCGGCCAGCGAATGAACCCAGTGGCCTTGAAGGAGAGAGAGGCTAAGCTGTTCTTGGCGAAAGCTAATAAGTAGAAAAGGGGTCATCGAAGATCAAAGGCGAGGGATATTTCTTCGCATAAGTCCTCGAAGTCTCATAAGAAGCGACGCTGGCACAAATCTCGATGCTGTTCTTCCAGGGATCGGTCTCTGTCCCCTCCGGACGGCGCTTTGCGGCATGGGAGACCAGTCCTACGGTGACTCCTCCGGCGCAAACGTTGATAGAGATCTCTGAGTCCCCGGTGAACTCTATGGCTCAGTTTTCTCCTATGTCCACTCAGGGTCAGGAGTTGGGTGTGCAGGCATCGGAGTGGGTTTAGACGCCTCAGGAGTAGCAGAGGTTTCTCTTTTGGCCCTCCTCTTCATGCTGGCAGGGGCCATGCGCGCATGTAATTTGCAGGATGTGGTATCTGATACAGAGTTCTAGTTGCAGATTCCTTACCTTAGAATTGCCCCCAAGCCTCAAAGTGGATCCGGAGATTTCTCTTCGAGCAGTACCCTTGTGCGCCGTCATATGGAGTCGGTCGACTCCGTGTCCGATGTTGGAGCCGTGATGATGTTGGGGTCATACATAGGCCCGCCTCAGTGCAGTGACGTTAGTTCTTTTCTTTTCTGCGCCACGCGCTAATCCAAAGAGAGCTACCCTGGTCGTTTTTTGACAAATTCGACAATTGCCTTTTGTTTTGTGACTTTGGTGCGTCAAGGGATGTCCCCAAAGACTGGTTTTAAACCATGTGCGTACTGTCAGCGCATGATGTTGGTGATGGATTGGCACCAGGTCTATTTATGGTATTTGGAGCATGACCATGATCCGAAGTCCTGCTCCTAGTGCCGGGCCATGCACCTGAATGCTTTGGAGGAGTGGTCTAAAGCTTATGGCGGCCCAGTACTCAACTCCGCATTACCCCTGGTCTCGCTCGAGAGGAAGGTCTCAAGACAGCTGGATGAGTCAAACCAGTTGTCTTACTCAAAGTCTTTGGGTCATTCGGGTAAGAAAAAGAAGTTAAAGAAAGTGAGACGTTCTTCGACTTCACCCCGTTGCTCGGCTGATGCGACGCTGGACGAGCCTTGATGCTCAAGGCCTCAGTTTTGTGGAGCCTACTTGTGGGTCCACTCTGCACCTTCCTGAGTTTGCAGGGGCTGAAGGGATCCCTGCCCAACTGAGAGAGTTCTAGGAGGCCAGGAGTCTTGTATTTGGGCAGTCTGACCTCCCTGTTGGTCCGTCGGGGCCTGCAGGTTCAGATAGGTGTCCTTTGGGTTCTGCCCCTTTAATCACCAGGGGTCCCTCTGAATCTGCTATCTGATCCGTGCTGATGCCTGTCGTACCATTGGGACCTTCTCCGGCCAGCTTAGTCATCAATGTAGGAAAGTACCCTCTTTTTGGCATGGTTACCCCCACTTTTTGCCTGATGTCAATGTGTTTTGACTGTGTTTTCTGGGATCCTGCAAACAGGACCCAAGTAAATGTGCTCTCTCCCTCTGGATTTGGTTGTATCTAACTTTTTTCACCCCACAGTTGGCATACAGGTGCCCCCATATACGTCCCTAGCATATGGTACATAGGGACCCTGGGCATTGGGGCACCAGGGGTTCCCCATGGGCTGCAGCATGTATTATGCCACCCATGGGAGCCTATGCGAAGTGTCTGCAGGCCTGACATCACAGCCTGCGTGAAAGGGTGAATGCACCCTTTTCAATAAAGGACACTGCAAATCACCCCTTTGGCAGGCTCTCCTAGCGCAGGGGCAGGGTACCCATATGCGAGGACACCCCTGTATGAGCAGAGGTTCACCCACGAACTCCAGCTCCATTTTCCTGAACTTGGTGAGCGCGGGGAAGCCATTTTACCTGTGTACTGGACATTGGTCACTGCCTGTGTCCAGCTACATAATGCTCACTCAAAACTTGGGCATGTTTTGTATCGAAAATGTCGGAATTATACCACAATACTGTTGCCAGTATTGGTTGTATGATTCTGTGCACTCTGGGGGCTCCTTAGAGGAGCCTCAGCTTTGCTCCTACCAGTTTGCAGAGATTTCCGGGCAGCCAGCACTGTTGAAATCCTACTGATGAGTTTCTGCCCTCCTGCTGCTTGAGCAGCTCAAGTCCAGGAAGGCAGAACAAAGGACTTCCTTTAGGAGAGGGAGGCAACACCCTCTCCCTTTGGAAATAGGTGTTATTTGGCTTGGGTGGGGTAGTCGCCCCAAGCCACTGGTATGCTTTGAAGGGCACATTTGGTGCTCTCCTTGCATAAACCAGTCTGCACCGGTTCAGGGACCTGGAGCTCTGGCACAAAACTTGTCAATAGAAAGGGGAGTTACCACTCCCCTGTCCATCACCACTCCAGGTATGGCGCCCAGACCCCCTTCAGGTGGCCAGTTGGTTCTGCCATCTTGAATCCAAGGTGGAAGAGGCCTTTGGGAGCATCTGAGTGGCCAGGTCAGGCAGGTGATGTCACAGCCCCCTTTTGATAGGTGGTCACCTGGCTAGGTGAACAACTCCCCCCTCCACCCCCCCACACACACACCCCTCCCCCCCCTTTACAGGGCTATTTAGGTTCTCCCTCTTGGGTGCACCCTCAGATTTGATGTGCAGGATTCCAGCAGAACTCCTATTCAAAGTTTACTTTGACTTCTGGCCACTGGAACCGCAACTGGACTTCACAGGAACCTACAATCTGCAGCTCCAGCACAACTTTGCTCTGCAACATTGTTTCTCTGGCTCCTTCCAGCAACTGCAACATATTCCCAGCTGTGCATCCTCTGAGGGTGGCAAGTCTTAAGTCTGCACCAAGAAGCAATAAGGAATTTCCCCTTGAGTGAAGAAGTCACTCCCCAGCATCCGCAGGCACCAACTGCAGCGATGACCGGCTGCATGGGTCCTCTCTCCTGCAACTCTTTGTGGATCCTGCAACACAGGTGGTGGTCTTGAGTGGACCCCTTGGTCCCCTCTACCAGTTGTCCAACTTTGGAGGTGGTGAGTCTTTGCCTCTCCTTGCAGGATGGTACCCAGGTGCACTGTGACTCTTGCAGCTACCAAGGCTTGTTGGCTCTTCTTCTGAGGGATCTTCAGGCTTTGTGTAGCCCCGGCCTCCAGCACTCTTCACTGCAACGCGTGGTCTCCTGCCTGCCGCTCCACCAACGTGGGACTCCTTTCCGGGTGTGGTGAGTCTGCCACACTGCGACTCCTGTGCCTGCTGCCTGTGCGTTGTCTGTGGGGGCTGCATCCACAATGTCTTGCTCTCCTGACTGCTGGGGGGATGCCTGGGACTCCCCTCCTTGGGTTGTCCCCTCGGACCTTCCTGGTTCCTTGCAGCTCTGCAAACTGCAGCTTCTGCAACTCATGCCTTTGCCAAGGCTTTTTGGTAGTTTTTCCACACCACTGACGGACTACAACTCTCCTTCCGATGTGGGACATCGACTGCATCACTTCTGGAACTTTTCCTCTGATCCTGTGCTGCATAGCAGACTCCTTGTCTTCACCGTAGACCAGGTCCTACATTTCCAGAAGGGTGGGTAGGAACTCCTTCCCCAACCGGACACTTTAACTGGAACTGGACTTGGTGCCCTTCATTTGCAGGTCATCTTTGTCTGGATCCATCTCCTGTTTCTTGCAGTCTTGCTTGGGTCTTGCACAGTCCTTTCACAAAGTTTCTCTGTGGGTTTGGGGAACACAAGGTACTTACCTTTACTCTCCTGGTTGCTGCGGGGCACTCCGGTACTTACCTTTTGGGGTTCCTAGTTCCTACAGCTCCCTCTACAGATTCCACTTATCTGGGTGGGGGTCCATCATTCGCATTCTTTTTTTTTCCCTTTTTTTTTTTTTAATAATAAGTATACCGTTTGGGGTCCCCCTAAGGTCACTATTGTTGGTTGTTATTGCACTGTTTTCTGTTACTTTCTGTGCTCATTCCTAAGAACTAAGGTGTAGATAATGTGTTTACCCACCTACTAGTAGAGTATTGCCTATATAGTATTTCAGTATTTGTGTCATAGAAATAAAGTACCTTTTTTTTTTGTAACACTTTGTGCTTCTTTCATGTGTGTAAGTGTTGTGTGACTTTGGTATTGCATGAGCTTTGCATGTGCTTTGTATGTCTCCTAGATAAGCCTTGGCTGCTCATCCACAGCTACCTCTAGAGAGTCTGGGTTCCTAGACACTGACTACACCTCACTAATAGGGGATACCTGGATCTGTGTAGGGAGATAACATCATAGGTGCTCACCACATGCCAGGCCAGCTTCCTACAGTTGACACTCATATTGGTTGGGCCTACTATTGACAATGACCCAGTCCTTATCCCCGATGATGGTGTTGGCTAACGCTGCTTCCGACTTTAATGGGGCCTACACACACCAGGTCAAATCAGGACCCTTTTTCTTATGGGTATGAAAATGAGGAGGGCATGGAGGGGTTGCTGGACCCTTAGGAAATACCAGCTGGTTTACCCTAACATGAACTTGGCACAGGAATTGGGTGAGACCATTGGTCTGGATACTTCTCCAGATGCTGGCATGGTTTCTCCTACTACTGTGGCTACGGCGGAGGGAGTCTCCTACTCTGTGGTGGTCAGTAGGACAGCTGAGGTCCTTGTCCTCATTTGCCGTCTGTAGCAGTCAGGACTAACCGTGTGACTAAGGTGCTTCAGCCTGGGACTTCAACTTTGGAGCCTCTACTCCAATTCAGTGAAGCCCTCACCTATGTCGTTCTGGGTACCTGATCCAGATCCAGCACAGGGGTCTCTGTAAACAGAATAATCGCCCGCTTCCATCAGCCCACCCTGAACGGCCCTAAATTCCCGTCCCATCACCCCATGCCTGAGAGCCTTGTGATTCAGGCTTCCTCTTTTTCCGGCGCATTCCCTTCCTCTTCTCCAGATTGGGAATCAGAGATTAAACCAACTTGGGAAGAAGATGTTTTCTTCCTCCATTTTGATGTTATGGTCAGTGAAAAACACATGCCTTTTGGGCCGATATGCCCATTTATTGTGGGAAATGGTTGCGCATGTCATGCTGCAGATCCCGGAGGAGGCCTGGGCTATTGTCTCTTACGATGTTGCTGATGGTAGAGATATGGAAAAGTTCACTATTTGATGTGGGCTGGACCGGACTGTCTCTCAGGGTAGATCGATTGTGTCAACTATGACCTTAAGATGCCATGCCTGGTTGAGGACAACTGTTTTTTTAGGGATGTCCAACAAACCCTTATGGACATGCCCTTCGATGGCACCCGTCTCTTCAGAGACAAGGCAGACTCTGCGCTCAAGAGGTTCAAGTCAAGGACTATGGCTCGGTCCCTTGGACTTTTGGCTGCCCCTCGTCCACAACAGTCCACCTTTTGCCCCTTTCATGGCCATGGAAGGGGCTCCCTGTTGCGTCCTTTTCCTCTCAGCCACCACATCACCCATGCTACTCAGACTTTGCGTGGCTGGGGATGCGGAACCCCACAGGCTTGTGGGACAGGGAACCAGAGGTCTGCCCAGCCCCTATTCCTGCAGCAGCCTCCAAGCCATCGTAGTCCTCTCCCCATTTCAGACCAGATGGAGCCAGGATTCGCCATCACCTGTCCCACTGGGACTCCATGACATATAGATGGATTTGCAGATCGTTCAAAGGGGCTACTCCCTTTAAAGACTGCCCCTCAGTTCATGCCTCTATCCTACAGCTGCTTACCGGAGGATCATGTGGCACTTCTTCATGAGGAAGTCATGGCTCTCTTGGCCAAGGGAGCCATGCAGAGGGTCCCCGTGCCAGAAGTAGGTTGTGGTCCTATCTAGACCTTCAGGCCCTCAATCTCTTATTCAAGAAGTTGTTCAATAAGCTCACTCTGGCTCAGGTCCTGTCTGCCTTGGACCCAGGAGACTGGATGGTAGCATTGGACTTGCAGGACGCTTACTTCCATATACCCGTCTTCCCTGCCCACAGGCTCTACTTGCGAATCGTGGTAGGTCACGGGCATTTTCAATTCACAATGCTCCTCTTCGACCTTATCAGCATTCCTCGGGAGTTCACAAAAGTGATGGCGGGGGTTGCAGCTCATGTGCGCAGGTTAGGGGTTTCACTGCCCCTCACCCCCGCCCGCCCCCCCCCCCACGTTGACGACTGGCTGTTGAAGACCGACACGTCCCATAAAGTTGTCTCCCACCTTCAGACTAATGCAAACCTTCTGCACACACTGGGGTTCACTATAAACCTGCCAAAGTCATGCCTGACTCCCTCTCAGACATTCGCTTTCATTGGAGCTGTTCTGGACACAGTGCAGTTTCAGGCCTATCCTCCAGAAAAGCGAGTCCAGGATATTTAGGCTATGATTCCGATATTTCAGCCTCTATCCTGGGTTTCGGTGACCATGACTGAGGCTGATGGGTATCATGGCCCCCTGTATCCTGCGCCTAACACATGCCAAATGGGATTTGTGGGCTCTGCATTGGGACCTGAAGTTCCAGTGGGTGCAGCATCAGGGGAAGCTCTCTGACATGGTCCAGATTCTCGGAGGGACTGCGAAAGACCTGCAGTGGTGGCTATCAATTCAGGATTGAGTAAATGGCAGATCTCTCTGCCTTCCCCAACCAGATCTTACTGTAATGAGACGTGTCACTCCTGGGATGTGGCGGCCATGTGGGAGAGGCAGAGATTAGAGGTGTGTGGTCTCCGGTGGAGTCTGGACTCCACCTCAGTCTTTTGGAGTTCTAGACAATCAGGCTTGCATTGAATGCGTTTTTTTCCTCTCTCAAAGGGAAAGTGGTGCAAGTGTTCACGGACAACACTAACGCCATGTGGTACTGCAACAAATAGTGCGGAGTGGAGTCCTGGACCCTTTGTCAAGAGGCTCTGCACCTCTGGACGTGGCTGGCACATAAAGGGCATTACCCTGGTGGTTCAACATCTGGCGGGCTCTCTGACCGGTAGAGCAAACAAACCCAGCTGTTGATGCATAGTTGATCACAAAGGTGGCGCAAGGCCTCTTTCAGCAGTGGGGATAACCTTGGTTAGATCTGTTTGCATCTACAGAGAAAGCGCAATGTCTGTTTTACGTGTTGGAGTTTTCAAGGTGGCACTCGCTCGGCGACGCTATTCATCTTGAGTGGAACTCAGACCTCCTTTACTCCTTCCCGCCTACATCACTTATTTCCAGAGTTCTGAAGATGATCAACAACAACCAGGCTTCTGTAATCTTTGTGGCTGCAGACTGGACATGAAGAGTATGGTATCCAGAGCTACTGAGCATGGCCACAGATCCTAGAGTCAGACTACTCTTTCGGGTGGATCTTCTGTCGCAGCAACAGGGGACAGTCCTCCACCTGAACCTGTCAAATCTTCCCCTTCATGCGTGAGAGATTGAGCAGTGGCAGTTGACCGCTTTTGACCTTCCACCCGAAGTCTGTGACGTTATCTTGGCAGCCAGATGGCCCTCCACCAAAATGGTATATGCCTGTTGTTGGCATAAATTTGTGGCATGGTGTAGCAACAAGTCTGTTGATACCCTCTAAGGTTATTTTGTTCATCCTTTCTTTAACCCAGCAGGGCTCTGCTTTGGGCTCCCTTAAAGGTTACTTATCGACTACCTCAGCCTTTCTTAGATTGCCAGACCAACCTTCCCTTTTCAGGTCTTCTATTGTTGGTAGATTCTTAAAGGACTCACCCATTTGTTTCTTCCGACCCCATTTATTATGCCCCTGTGGGACCTCAACCTTGTCCTCACTTGCATAATGCGTGCCCATTTTGAGCCGTTGCACAGTTTCCTTTGCAGCTCCTTAATCTCAAAACTGCTTTTCTTGTTGCCATCACCTCGGCTCGCAGAGTAAGTGAACTCCAAGCTCTTTCTTCACACCCCCATTTTTGTCTGTTCGCTCTGACAAAGTGGTGCTTCGTACGAGGGCCTCCTTTCGTCCCAAGTTTGTTATGCCTTTTCCTGTAGGCCACTCCTTCAGTTTGCCCACTTTTTACGCACCCCCCCCATCCCTCTCATAAAGAGGAAAGACTCCACCGTATGGATCCAAAACGAGCATTGGCGATCTACCTCAGTCATACCAAAGATTTCCGGGTGGAAGATCAACTCTTTGGATATGTGATTGGAAAGAAAGGGAAGGCAATACAGAAGCGTACCATCTCACGATAGGTACTACTTTGCATCAAAATGCGCTACGCTTTGGCAAAGAAGCAACCACCTAAGGGCTTGTACGCTCACTCCACCAGAGCTGCTTCCACGGCATTAGCACATGGAGTTCCTGTCCTGGATATCTGCCAGGCAGCAACGTGGCCATCTATTTACATGTTCAGAAGACATTACTTCCCGGACAGTCAGTTCTGCATAGACTGCTACTTTTGTTGTTCAGTCCTGCAGGACTTTTTAGTCTGATCTTGGTTTGCAGCCCACCACCGAGGATGGCATTGCTTGGGTATCTATTCTAAGGTAAGGCATCTGCAACTAACAATTTCCATCAAATAAACAAGTTACTTAACTTTGGTAACTATTTATCTGGTAGAGACATAATCTAGTAGCATATTCTTTACTGACCCACCCATCCTCCTCGCTTGAGAACTGATTTGTAGGGACAGGGATTCCCCTTTCAGGTCCTTAGCTCTGCCGCACCATTTTCATTGTTCTTCATGTCTCTGTGGTTTGATGGGGCTTGCTTTTTTGGGGCAAAACCTGTTATGCTCTAGAGTGGTGAAAAGAGAGCAGGGCTGCAGCATATTCCTTGAGCTTACATCCTCTGCCTCACCTGCTGCATCAACCCTACTGGTCCTTTTCGTGATTTGGGCAGAGGACTCCATGCTGGCTGCCACTTAGTCTCTGCAGGGTGCTCCGCATTGTCATGACGGAGGCAATGGCATGCACTGATACTTGCATTCAGGGTCATTTAAACAGTCAGCCTACTTATTGCTTTCAATATCCCCTCACTGCGACCCCACCTGCCAAACCCCTTTAGTGTTCCATTGATTGAGTACAGCCATCTGGTTGAAGGTAGGATCCAGGAAGTGCAAACCTTTAGGCCAAAGGGGCTATCGAGAGGGTGCCTGAACTAGAAGTAGGTTGTGTTTGTTATTCCTTCTACTTTCTGGTGTCAGAGAAGGATGGAGGCCTTAGTCCTATTTTAGACTGCCATCCTCTCAATGCCTTCCTCTGGAAGGACAAATTCTGAATACTCACCATGGCACAGATCTGGTCAGTCCTCGAAATTGAATCCTGGATGGTGGTGTTGGATCCACAGAATGCTTTTTTCCATGTTCTTGTCCTGCAGGCCCATCTGTACTATGTGTGGTTCATAGTGGGACAGTAAAATCTTTAATTCTCAGTGGTCCTCTGTGGTATCCTCAGCGCTTCTTGGATGTTCACAAAAGGGATGATGGTGGTGGTAGTAATACACCTTCAGAGGCCTGAGGTTCTGATCTCCCCTACCTTGGCAACTGGTTGGTGAAGGTGGGCTGGCTATAGACTAAAGCAAACCTCCTGTCATTTGTGGGGTTCACTATCAAAGTCACACCTTACTCCTTCTCAGACGCCCCCTTTATTGTATCCATTCTGGGCACTGTTCTGCTGTGTTCATTCCCCTAGTGAAGAGAGTCCAGACATTCAGACTATGATCCCAATTGTTCAGCCTCTGTCCTGGATTTCAGTCAGGTCAACTATGTGGCTGTTAGAATTGATGTCATCCTGCTGGTCGAACATACCAGGTGGCACATGCAGACTCTGCTGTGGGATCTCAAGTGGACCTCTTTGACCACATTCAGATTTCAGAGGAAGCTGGAAAAGATCAATGGTGGTGATTACTGGACTGCTTTTGGGTCTGTGGCATAAGCCCATCCCTTCCTAACCTAGAACTGACATTGATGACCAATGTATCACTTCTGGGTTGGGGTGGCCATCTAGGAGAGGTGGGAAACAGAGGCTTCTGGTCTCTGGCAGAATCCTAGCTCAACATGAGCTTTCTGGACCTGAAGGTCGTACTTAGTGCATTGAAAACCTTCTTTGCATCAAGAGGAGTCTGAAACAAGTGATTGTGGACAACACCACAGCCAGGAGGAAATGCAGCAAACAGGGTGGTGTCTGGCCTTGGACACTGTTCTAGGCGGCCTTGTGCCTTTGGAAGTGGCTTAACCACCAAGGAATATTCCCTGTGGTAAACCACCTGGCAGGATCATTGAATGCCCCAGCTAAAAACCAGAAGTGCAGTTACCCATAGATTACACAGGGTGTCTTCCGCTAATGGGGAGAACCTTGGCTCGATCTTTTCGCCTCTCCAAGAACACGCAGTGTCAGCACTTCTGCACGTTTCTGCCTTGAGTGGGTCTCATGACTGTTGTGTTCCTTTCCACCAATGCCACATCTGCCCGAGTTCTCAAGAAGATCAGCAAGGACTGCACCCAATTCGCTCTTGGGCATAGAGTATGATATACAAACATCTGATCTTGAATATATGTCCTCAGATCAGGCTGCCCCTCGAGAAGGACCTGCAGTTAGATCATCAGGACAGGGTTCTGCATCCAGGCTTTCAAAGTTTACACCTTAATGCTTGGAGATTGAACATTGACAGCTGAACACCCTCGGCCTTCCTCCAGAGGCAGTTGATGTTATCCTGGCAACCCTCAACAGAAACAATATACTCCTAGCATTAGGACAGATGTGTGGCTTGGTGCAGCACTTGCCAGATTGCTCCCTGCAGGCCAAGTTACCTGACATTCTGTGATTTGCTCAGTCTTACTTTGCTTAGGGCACAGTTGAGGATTATTTTTTGGCTTTCAGGCTTCTTAAAGTTACCCTATCAGCCCTAGTTTGTCAACAACTGTGGTGCATGTTTTTTAAAGGGCTATAACATATGTTGTCCACTTATCCTTCCCCCACACACTTCTGTTTGCCATACCTCAACGGACCTTAATCTTGACCTGACTCTACTGTGGTGCTCTTTGTTTGAGATGTTCCTCAGCAGTCCTTTATGGCTTCTTACTATATAGATACTGTGTTCCTCATCACATTCACCTCAGCCCAGGCTGTGAGTGAGCTTAAGGCACTATGTCAATCCACGTATGCGGACTACGGCATCCTTCCTGCTGAAAGTTGTGAAGCTGTTCCACATTGGTCAAACCATTATCCTGCTGTTGTTCTATGCTCCACCTAACCTCCTAAAACAAATGAGACTCCATCGCTTGAACATCAAGTGAGTGCTGAGCTTCCACATAGATCATTCCGGAGACCACTGATGATTTTTGTGGGGTTTTCTAGAGTGAAAGAAGCAAGACAGTGCAGAATTGAACAAGCACCACTAGATTGTGCTCTTCATTAAGATCTGATACTTATTAGCCAAAAAGCAGCTTCTAGAAATACTGCATGCTGATTCAGCTAGTGCCAAAGCTGCTTCCATTTCGGTGGCAGCCAGTGTTCCTGTGTTAGACATTTGCCAGGCTGCTATGTGACAGGCTTTCCATGTTTATGAAGCACCATTGACCTTTATGTGCAGCCACCTGATCATCAACAGCAGCACTGGACTCGACTCACCACTAACATTAAAACAGTATTAAACAGGCAAGTCTTTATTTAAAGGTTAATTGAAGTTAAAGGAAGTAACTGGGTTGTTGTGCACCACTTAACTTTGGGAAAACCTGCATTTTCAAAACCATCTTGCAGTATGGAGGCAAGTACCCCTTTTGGCATGCATATCCAATTCAGAGTGCCCCCAGTCTCCTAAGGACCCCATTTTAAATCCTGTAACAACTTTGACCTCTGCACTCCGCTGGCCCTGTATTGCTGGTGGTGGGTGTTTTGGGGTTAACTTGAACCCCAACCTGTGGACATCCTAACCCCCGGACACTGGAACTGTAAGTCTTGTACTTAGCTCAAAACTGTACTAACATTTCTTTCCTCTTAGAACTGTTTGAAAATTGCACTGTCAACTTTTACAACAGATTATTGCTATTTGAAAACCATATAACCTGCCAAATTTAAACAAAGTGGTTATGATACAAATGCTTGCTACTTACTTGCCAATGTATCTACCTGTAAACTGAATTTTGTGGCTCTAAAAATAAATCAACAAAATATATATTTTCTTTATAAAAACCATTGGCCTGGAGTTAAGTCATTGAGTGTGTGCTTCATTTATTGCCTGAATGTGTACGATAAATTCTTTGCACTACCCTCAGATAAGCCTAACCGCTCAACCACACTACCACAAAAGGGCATTAGTATTATCTACTTTAGCCTCTGTCAAGCCTCTGGGGAACCCCTGGACTCTGCACACTATATCTCATTTTGATATAGTATGTAGAGCCAGCTTCCTACACAGTAAAAGTGTAAATGTATGATAAGGTCTCTTCAAAATTAAAAAAGTGTATTTCATTAACTTGCAGAATCATTTTACTTTAGTACATCATACTATAACAGTGCATTGAAGTTTTTTTTAAACAATTGTTTTCAACCATGTATTTATAAACATTCAGTCTTATACACACACTGACAACATTGCCAAGAGAGAACTTAGAGGCAAGTCATTTATGTGCAGTCATGGGGTGGCCTGGGTTCCTATTATTCGTGAACAACATTATAGCTTATTAAAACAAACACAGGGGGAGGTTTTGTACAGTGCACATCCTGAAGTCCTGCATTTGCAAGCTCCTCTTGCATGTGATAATAAGGTAAAAGGAGGAAAAGTGAAATAAAGCAATTAACTAGGATCACACAGTTTGGTTAAGTGGAGGAGCTGTGATTTATCCTGGGTTTTCTGGTTTCACATTGTGCAATTCAGCTACTAGATGTACATGCTTTGCTTCACCTATACTCACCTCTTTGCCACCCTTACCCCAAGACAGCCACCCTCCCGGCACCAGTTCAGCCCTCGGTCACATTACAGACAAAACTTTGGGGCCCCTGGGACATTGTGAGTACCAATGGTCTAGACAGTCCCTTTTGCTGGAGGGGGTGGGGGCTGGGCATCTGTGACCTGACTTTAAAACTTTGTATTTTCATTGGTTTATACTCAATTGTCGTATGCTAACTTACTTGTAAGGCTTGTAAGTGCCAAGTATATGGTAAACATGGCCTGTAAGTTAGAGGGTCACCCCAGGGACGTGACAAAGGTAAAACATGGCTTCCAATCTGCTACTGCAGAACGGAAGAGTAGTTTCAAACTGCTAACTCTACTTTGCCATTTAAAGTAACGGCAAAGCCCAATTTCACCTTTCTAATATGCGAGCTACGAGGCAGGATGCTGTATATTAGAGAGTGGAACATTTCACATATTCAAACAGTAAATGTGGAAAAGACAAGTAGCTCCATTGGTGGGTATAGAGTTACAAGCTGACACCTTAGCCTTGCTTGCTTCCGACTGAGACTACTAAAGTTGATACTGTAAGGTATCAAACACCTTCTTACATTAAGCCCGACATGAATCCCTAGTCCAGTGGTTCCCAACTTGTGGTACGGGGACCCCTGGTGGTCTGCAAAGCCTCCTCTGCGGGTCCGCAACTGCTTAGAGAATGAAACAATATTAACAGATTAGGACCCCAGATTTCAGTAGTGCCTCAGTGGAGGGGTCCCCAGATTCCAATAATAATTCAGTAGGGGTACCAGAGTTCCAGTAATGATAAAGTGAGGGTCCACAGAAGGTAAATAACTGTCCTAGTCAAAATTAATGCAACTTGTTGCAGTGTTGCTACTTCGTTACCCTAAATTCCTTGTGTCCGTCCAAAGTTGCACACCGGGATTTTCCCAGACACTGCGTTATGCCCCTCCTGGGTAGACAAGCAAACAACTCCAGTAAAGAACACAATTGAAGCTTGTGTGGTGAAGAGCTGTTCTCTCTCTGGCAGGAAGCGAGGGGCGGCTCTACTGTTTAGACAGACAGGCCAGCCTTCTGGAAGGAGAGGCGAAACCAAATGCAAAACTGTTTTTTCAAGGGCTTGTAGCCTTCTTGGTAGCCACACCTCTGGGTTGGGCTAGGGAGCTCTGCACACTGAGAGAGGGGGTTCTGCTATCTTCAAGATGGGTAGAATGAAGAATTATGGGATAGCCAGATTTCACACTTTGCAGAAAGTGGTCATCAGGAGGGTGGAAACCTAGGAGCCCATTTGCCACTTTTCCCGACCAACCCGGAGGGCTTTTTCTGGGCCTAAAAAGAGCACAACTGGCACCCAGAGCTCATCTCGCGACGAATTGTAGAAGAGGTCTGAAAGACTGCCATACTGCACTAAGGACCTGGCGAAAAGATGGAGCACTGTTGTGGACTACACCTGGTGGCTAGCAGAGAACAAGCCTGCTGTGTCCATGTGGAGAAGTTGACTTGTGAGCCAGGCTGCAGCAAGAGACTCCAAGCGTCAGTTGGCTGACCCCCTGTTCATAGAGCAGGCCTACAATAGCTGAAGAACCCTACTGGGGCTAGTTGGTAGACCAGATCTTCAAATCACTGCTTCTCTCCTTCCTGCAATACTAGGGCCCAGGAACTGACGTTAGTTGCCCTGGGTCTGCTGGACCTGGGAGTGCCTTTGGAGCACTGCTAGGTCTCCCAGAAGACATGTCATCTCCCAAAAAGTACTCAACTAGGCATGCAAAACTGGGCAAATGGGAGCACAGTGGCGACTGGACTCCAGCCAGACAATACAGGACTTTGATGTTAAAGCCTCTCCAAGCCCGTGGACTGAGGAGTAGCTGCACGAAGGCCCCCCAATCACCCTCAGAATCCACAGTGTCCTTGGACAGCTTCAGCATCCTGTATCTCTTGCATCAGGACCACTTACATAGGATTTTTGAAAATGCTGGCTCTCCATATAGTGCACTAAAATGAAGTACACTGTGCAGAGAGTCCAGTGGATCCCCAAAACTGTGCAGAGGCAGAAATAGATAAGACCAGAGCTCCATTTGTGGTAGTGTGGGCGAGCATCTAGGCTTATCAAGGAGTCATGTTAAGCATTTGTTGCAATCACAGCAGAAATAAATGAGACACACAAAGAATAATTCAGAGACCAATTTTGAAAAATAACGTTTGCTTTTATATATGCTTTGAACCAAAGAACTTCGTTATAAGGTAAGCAGTTTTCAAATTAAAAACACTTTGGTGTTTCAAAAATTGACAGTGCAATTTGTATAATCTTCAGTGTTAACCTATGGAGGGAAACAAAGATGCAGTTTTGGAGGTAAGTACACAAATTATGGTAAGTCTTCAGGGGTTTAGACTAGCACCAGGCAAGGTTCAGGTTGGTATCCAAGGGCCACCCACAGCAGCGCAGGGCAGCTGGGTGCAGAGGTTGAAGTTGAGGTTGGTGCCCAATTTGCAGGGGGGAGGTGTAGGAGGGGTTGAGTTTAACACCCTGCTCATAGGTAAGTACTAGAGGTTGGTCTCCGGGGGTTAAGGTAAGCACCGGGGGGGCCACAAGTTAGCACTAAACTTACACCCTCAGTGGCACAGGGGCGGCCAGGTGCAGAGGCCAGCACAGTGTCGGGTGCCCAGTGTATTTCAATGGAGGAGATGGCTTTCATAAATGGGCTGCAGGCTCTGGCTGGGAGGGGTCAACCCACAGCTGCCCAGGTAAGTTGAGAAGCCAGGGGTTGTGGGGACACCATTGATTAAGCTTCCCAAATCCCATGGGGCTCTGGGTGCACAAGTGTCTTTAGATTTCAGAATCCGCTCACCAGGCAGGTCGGGAGGATCCCTCACATTTAGGCAGCAGGCATCTTTGGGAGTCCAGCAGGGGTCACTGGACAGGTGAGCAACTTGGACTCGGGTCCGGGGTCATCGGGTGCAGTGGTCACTTCTAGTGTCATGTTTTGCGGTTCCTTGGGCAGGCTTCCTTTTCTTTAAAGATGGTTTCTTCTGGTCAAGTCCGCTGTACTCAGGAGTTGTTGGTCTTTTTCGAAGGCAGGCAATCTTCCCAAGGCTTTGGAGGTCACTGGGCTGCAAGGACGGTTGTCTTTGGAGTGCAGGTTTCTTTGAAGGCTACAGACAGGCTGGTAGGTCTGGGGCCAAGTCAGTAGGGATCTTCAGCCTTCTCTGTTGGCGATGGCTCCAGTTCTTCTTAGGTTGCAGGAAACTGATTCTAGGGTTCAGGGCTGCCACCTAAATACTGAATTTAGAGGTGTTACATGGAGTGTCGGGTGGTAGCCAATGGGCTACCCCACTTTTGTATGACTACACCCTTTTTATGACAACTTCTTTAAGGAAGTGGCATAGCCCTAAGCCTATTGGCCTAGTTCATTCCATATAAGGTGGAGGAATTAAAAAAAATAGTGTCCACTTCAGCGTGTCCACTTTACAAGAGGGACTTGCATGAAGTGGGGACGCCTCCTAACTTAGTTAATTTTCCCACCAGTTCTGTTGCCAAAAGTGGGGTCTGGAACTGGGGGTTGACCTCCACCATTTGAAGAGGCCAGGGTTGCATTTCAAAAGCGGCAAGGCCTTTGAAGCTCCCCCCCCCTGGAATGTCCATTGTTCCTGGGAGGAGGTCACACCCCTGCCCAGAACAGGTCTTTGTTCTGAGCCCTCAAGAGCACTGGCTGTCACCTCAGGGGGCCAGAACTTTGTCTTAGGTGGCTTTACTTGTTTTGACCAGTCAGTGCCCATGTTAGGAGTTAGTAGGTGGTGCCCTCTGAGTGCACATATTAATAAATCATCACTGGATTCAGTGAGGGTTTATTAATAGGAGATTTTTGATACTAAACATCCCTATCTGCAGTGAAATCATCATGTAGCTGGGGAACTCGTAATGACCAGTGTCCAGTACATGTACTTAAAATGGCTTCACTGTTCACTTACTATTGAGAATCAATAGACAAAGCAGGGGCATATCTGTTCATGCTGGTATGCCCTACATGTTGTAGGAAAATGGCTCCTTGTTGCAGTTACACCCCCACTTTTTGCCTCGTATTGATGCTGACTTGACTGAGAAAGGTGCTGTGATCCTGCTAACCAGGCCCCAGCACCAGTGTTCTTTCACTTAAAAATGTACCATTGTTTCCTCAATTGTTATACCCCTGGCACTCAGATAAATCCCTTGCAAAAGATACCAGTGGTACCAAGGGCCCTGTGACCAGGGAAGGTCCCTAAGGGCTGCAGCATGTGTTGTGCCACCCTAAGCGACCCCTCACCTGACACATGCCCACTGCCTTTGCAGATTGTGTGTGTTGGAGGGGAGAAAAAGGCAAAGTTGATATGGCATCCTCCTCAGGATGCCATGCATACAAAATACTGCCTGTGGCACAGGTAAGTCACCCCTCTCGCAGGTCTTAAAGCCCTAAGGCTGTGAGGGCATAGCTTCATGAGTAATATGCCCCTACAGTGTGTAAGTCCACTCTTAGACATTGTAAGTACAGGGTGGCCATATTAAGTATATGGTCTGGGAGTTTTTGAAAACGAACTCCACAGTTCCATAATGGTTACACTCAATACTGGGAAGTTTGGTATCAAACGTCTCAGAATAATAAACCCACACTGATGCCAGTTCTGGATTTATAAAAAAAGAAATGCACACAGAGGACATCTTAGAGCTGCCCCCTGTATTTTACCCAATCCTTTAGTGCAGGACTGACTGGTCTGTGCCAGCCTGCCACTGAGGGACACGTTTCTGACCTCCTGGGGTGAGAGCCTTTGTGCTCTCTCAGGCCAGAAACAAAGCCTGCACTGGGTGGAGGTGCTTCACGCATCCCTACTGCAGGAACTGTAACACCTAGCAGTGAGCCTCAAAGGCTCAGGCTTAGTGTCACAGTGCCCCAGGGAACTCTAGCTAGTAGAGATGCCTGCCCCCCGGACACAGCCCCCACTTTTGGCGGCAATTCCGGGGAGAAAAACAAGGAGGAGTCACCCACCAGCCAGGGCAGCCCCTAGGGTGTCCAGAGCTGAGGTGAATCCGTCCTTAGAAAATCCTCCATCTTGGCATGGAGGATTTAGCCCAGTAGGATTAGGGATGTGCCCCCCTCCCCACAGGGTTGGGGCCAAGTAGGGTGTAGCCACCCTCAGGGACAGTAGTCATTGGCTACTGCCCTCCAGCCCTAAACACACCCCTAAATCTGGTATAAAGGGGCGACCCTGAACCCAGGAAATCAGATTCCTGACGACCTAACAATGAGGACTGCTGACCTGAAAACCCGGCAGAGAAGGAGACGACAACTGCTTTGGCCCCAGCCCTACCGGCCTGTCTCCAGATTCAAGGAACCTGCAACAGCAACTCATCCTGTGGGCCCAGCAAACTCCGCCGACTCAGAGGACGGTCCTGCAACTCCAAAGGACAAAGAAACTCTGTGGACAGCGGCTCTGTCCAAAGCAACAAGAAGAAACCATTTTTAAAGGAACTCTCACTTCACTCCAGAAGCGTCCCCACCACTCTGCACCAGTGGCTTGCCCAAGAAGCCCCCCTGTGCCCTGCCTGCATCGCCAGAGTGACCCCTGGATCCCTCCTTGAAAACCAACTCAAAACCCGACAACTGCTTTGCACACTGCACCCGGCCGCCCCTGTGCCCCTGTACCGCTGAGGGTGTATTTTGTGTGCCTGTTTGGGACCCCCCCCCCCCCCCCCCCCCAGTGCTCTACAAAACCCCCTGGTCTGCTCCCCGAGGGCGCAGGTACTTACCTGCTAGCAGACTGAAACCGGAGGACCCCTAGACTCCATAGGTGCCTATGATATTTGGGCCCCTCTTTGCCCTCTGCGCCTGACCGGCCCTGTGTTGCTGGGTGTTTGGAGTTGACTTGAACCCCCAACGGTGGGCTGCCTATACCCTGGAGACTGAACTTGTAAGTGCTTTACTTAACCGCTAAACTAACTTGTACTTACCTCCCCCAGGAACTGTTGAATTTTGCAGTGTCCCCTTTTAAAATAGCTTATTGACATTTTCTGCTAAACTGTGTATATTACTGATTTGATTCAAAGTTCTATATCTACCTATGCCAGGTACCTTACAATGTACTTGAATTCTGAATCGTGTGGTTCTAAAATAATAAAAGAAATAAGAATAAATAAAGAAAAGAATATCTTTCTATATAAAAAAAAAAAAAACATTGGCCTTGAGTTAAGTCTTTGAGTATGTGTTCCCGTTTATTGCCTGTGTGTGTACAACAAATGCTTAACACTACCCTTTGATAAGCCTACTGCTCGACCACACTACCACAAATAGAGCGTTATTATTATCTACTATTGCCACTATCAACCTCTAAGGGGAACCCTTGCACTCTGTGCACACTGTCTCTCACTTTGAGATAGTATACACAGAACCAGCTTCCTAAATATATAATATAATGCACCCTGCCTTTAGGGCTGGATGGCGTGCCTAATGAGTGACTTATGTATATTACATGCAGTGTAACTGGACAGAGGGCACACAGGCTGTGTGCCATGTTGTGTTTTTCATTTTCGGTCTGCATCAAGACACGCAGTCTGCAGAGGCAGCACTGGTTGCCCTTAGGTGAGAGGATCCCTGAGGGTGGCACAATCTGTGCTGCATCCCTCTGGGGCCTTCCTTAAGGATCTCTTACCATAGTTTCCAGGGGTACTATTTACTAGGGACTCACAGTGCCAACTAAAGGTTAGCCAAGTGGGAGAAACGACTGTGCAGTTTAATGGAAAGAGATTTGGCCCTGGGGACCAGTTTAGCAGGGACCCAGTGCACTTAAAGTCGAAAGTACACCAGAAACTAGGCAAAAAGGTGTTGTGGGAAGTGGGGGGACATGTCAAAAGATGCACTTTCCTACATTTTCTTTTAAATTGGTGTTGGATTTCTTGATTGTCTTGTGTATTTCTTCAGTTGTTTTGGTGCTGTTCAAAAGCTTTACAGTTGTTCCATTGATACCCAGGATTGAGCTAAATGTATAACCAACAAAACCTACTGGTCCTAAAGTGGTTGGTAAGTGTTACACTATGAGGTTGTGCAGTCACACAATATAAAACACCCCGTTTCCTCACATCCTCCCCATTATGTGATTGGACGCTATCCATTCATAAGATACCACGTTTAAGAGACTGCACACTGTCTACAGATTTGCTTTCTGGGATCTGCATGTTGTGCACAGACAATCTCTACAGTACCTGACGTCATCGTATAGTAGTGGGACCTATATAGGCATCTCACATAATTTCCAGGGCAGAATGGCATCCGTGCGTAGTCACATGATAGTACCTTCCAGCACGCAGAGATATTCGTGAAAAGTTTCTAATTCCATTCTGACACCTGGGAAATATTCAGAAGGTGAGTAAACAGCGACTTGATAGTCTGCACGAAAAAGTGTCACTTGAGTAAGTCACTTGTTCACCATTACCACTCATTCCTCGAGTTCTAAATTAAGACCTGGCCTATCTCAACGTGTTTACCCTGGATTGGGCCACAAGGATGTGGTACACAGCTTTTTTGAGCCTGAACTTTGCACTCCAATCTGATGTCATTAGATTGCATGTACCTATTTGAGGAAAAATACAATTCTGTCTTAGTGTTTTTCAAAGGTGTAGGGCCACAGCATGCTCAGTAGTGGGTCTGTTAAGCTCTGCCAAGAAGTTCCTTCATCAGTTCAGAAATTTTAGATGCAACTCGAGGAGACTGTCATCTAGTCAACAACTGTCTTTTAAACAACTACAGCACTCACACCAGTCCTTTTGATGCTGTGGACGTGGGTCTAGCAGGCAATGTGCAAGCAACAGCATCAGTCCTTCATGCCCACTTCCACTACACCCTAGAAGATGACTTGGCACAAGACTCCAAAATATTATGTTCTGAAACCACTGAAAGTTCCTATTCTCACAGCAATGGATGAGGATAAGACAGCACTGCCCACATGAGGCAGAGCAATCAGGGGAAATAAGTGCACTCAACGTATTGACAAATATTCCATCAGTGCTTCTTGATGCCATACATACCATCTTGGAAATGCTGCACACCATCTCCTCCACTCATGGAGCAAGCACCATGGGTTGAAAAGCAAGTTGTGCAACAGAAAAGGCTAGTAAATATATCAAACAAATTGCCAGCAACATTTGATTTAGCCCCTTAAATCATGTCTGCACTTCTAAACCTGTTGAAGCCTTATTTCTACTCCTTGTGACCTACAGCATAATTGAAAAGATAATATTCTTAACATTAAAATTAGACAGACTGTTGAGCAAGCAAGGAAAAACGTGATGCTTAGGTACTACCCTGCAGCCTGAAAGGCAAGAGGTGACCAATCCACAACCCAAAGCTGCTAGTTGGCACACTACTGAAACAGTCCCTTGGCAGAATGGCAATGTGCCATATCAAAGAATTACACTGTGGTGTGCAGGAGTTAAGGGATCTTTGTACAATGAAGATGCTTAAAGACTTTTAACTCCAAAAAGCCATTGTTTCCTTTGGCTCCAAAGTTGTTTTCACCGCACTGTGTTCAAATGGCAAAAGGGTACTCCAGTTTCAAGATGGGGCCCATAAAATTTGATACAATTTTATTATAAACTTATAAAACGACCAAAGAGCAAAAAGCATCTTGCAACAAGTGCTTTAAACCCGATTCCCCAAAAACTGTCCGGTGAGGAGAGAAAAGGAAGTCAAATGGATATTTGATAATTAAGTACAGACGTTTAGGGAGGGCAACCATTTAATTCCAGGTTGTTCCCCAGACATCGATAAGCACTATTATCTCTGATCTAAAAAGTCTTGGATTGTTTTCTGTTACTTCCCTGCAGTTGTCTCCTATTGTTATATTACTGTGTCTATGGATTTGGACCCCTAGATACTAATTTAAATTCTTTGCTCCACTGTAGGTATTAAATCAGCTGTGGTCGAACTTCTCACCATGTGAGACTAAATAAAGGAGTTGCTGCAATTGATTCCTATCTCTGAAATCTTCCCCCAAAGCATATGATCTTCTTACTACTGGGGAGGAGTTCAGCCCAAGAACTTCAAAATAAAGGAGGATGTCACCCACTTAATAGCTACCCCAGTAGGTGATATCCCCAAGGCACCCTCATCAATTGGTTATCTCTGAAGATTCACCCAAATGGATCCATCGCTGTAGCAAGCTGGCTCTGTGTATAGTGCACTAAAATGAGGTACACTGTACAGAGTCCAGTGGATTCCCAGTTAGTATTGCAGAGACAAAAATAGTTGGGGCTTGGGGTGCTTGGGATGTAGGTGTACCTTTTGGTCCCCTTCTCCTGTGCCCAGGAGCAACGGATGCAGGGGGTGTCTTTAGGCATTGGGTTTTCATGTCCGGGAGCACTCGCGGTCAGAGGGTCCTGTGTGTTGAGGCTGCAGGTGTCATCTGGGAGTTCGGCTGGGGTGAACCCAGGGTGGAATCGAGCTCTTAGGAGCTGGGTGGACATTGTTGGCACTGGTGACCCACCTCAGTTGGAGTCAGGGGTCAACAGTTCAGTGGTTGCAGGAGATGACCGATTTTCTCTCTCCGCAAGCCTGTGGGATGGCAAAAGAACAATTGACTCAACCCACATCTGTGACTTTGAGGGTAAGTGTTTGAAAAGTTTCAGCACTCTGTCTATCATCTCATCATCTTGTTGTGTTGCAGTGTTTGCCCTAAGTGGCCAGGTTATGCCCTGATGTGGGTCACTTGCTCACTGGGCCACTGGATTCAAGTTAGCCTGGCTGATGAAAAGTGATGCCCCAAAACCGGTCCCAGGATGCTTGTTTCAGGTCAAGGGAGGACCTAGCTTGGCAGTTCGGGCTGGACTGTGTGTGTTGTGTAGTTTATTATGCGGGGGCACATATGGCTAAAGTACTGTGTGGGAGACGTACTTCTATTCCACAACAACTGCCATTTTACAATGTCCATTGGGTCCTGTGACGTCCTCTCTCTGTCAGCAATCAGTCGTCAGTACACAACCTGTAACATCTAATTATGGCTAGTGGGGACCTGCCAGCTTGATGACTGGGAAGAGGATTCAGGACATCTGAATACAGCGGACGTAACACCGCCTGCTTGACTGAGTACTTGGGCCTGCCATTGCCAAGGATTGGGGGTAATATCGTCAAGATCTAAATCTGGCCCTTAGTCTTTTGGAATGTATTGTATATTTCTGGTTGTGCCTTTTATGTTTTTTATGTTATTTTTGTATCTACCAGCAAATTGCTTTTTGCTGTTAATAAAAGAGGGGGCTGTATTGTAGGCTTGTTGCTAGGGTTGGAAATATAAGTAGGTAACAATGGGGTATATTGTATGGGCATTCCATATGAGGTAAGGTAAGCAGTTGCTAGGAATGTGTGAAGGTAGAAGACATGCGCTGCCCTGCTGTTGTATTTCTCTTCAGGATAATATACTGAAGTTGGTTTGTGCTTCATTCCAATTCTTTCAAAATAAAGTTTGGCTTTATTAGACATAAATTGCACATCGTTATCACTCACTGTAGTGGCTGAAATAACCTCAATTGTAAAAACCTGATTAAGAAATTCAAAAACTGAATCTGTTAGAAATGGGGTTTCTGGTTGGCTAGGGTATGCACCTAAGCCAGGTAGAACCCACCCACTGTATTCCGGACAACGGAGTTACATGTCCAAGATAACCCCTGCTCGCCCCTTTGGTAGCTTGGCACGAGCAGTCAGGCCTCACCCGGAAGCAATGTATAAAGCGTTTGCACACAATGCACTATCCCCACCACAAAGGAAAAACAACACCCAGTTATATGAAAATATACTGTATTGTACACAACACAATTATTAGACCAAACACATGTCAGTAATATCCTGCTAACTTAGCAGTTGTCAGAACGTTACACATTAGTTACTTCGCAGAACTGGCAGAAGTCACATATAACACACAGGTTCTCTTCCAGGGGATCCTCATCAATAGTCAAAAACACTGAATATTCCAGTTTGTGCGCGGACCCCGGAGCATATACAAACACACATGTATATGTATGAAATATATATGAAAAGTAATATTTTAGTAGAGAATTTCAATACAAACAGTAATGCAGTCTGTTGAGAAACAGGCAAAACATGTTTTTTTTTTTTTTTTTTACCTTAAATTAAAATCTTCATTTAAAGGTAAAAACTTTCTGTGGTCAAAGTAGAATGCATATAAAGTATAAACAATCCACTTTAAAAGAAAAAACTACATTGATAATAAAGGAGCATTATTAGCCAATAGGCTGCATGCAGGTTAACACAGCAGAACCAAAAAACTGGCACTGTGCCTTTAAGACCCTGACCATCTCCATTATCCCACCATGCCTCAGAGGTGATAATGAGGTGCCAGTTGGTTCAGTTAGGTCAGTTCTTTTTTCTGGCTCCTTCTGTGAGGATCCTGGCGCATTGAGCTCTCATTTCTCTGGGTTGTCCGCCAGAAAAATATTCTAAAAACCTTTTTTCTCTGCTTTACTCTTTGGCTTACCTGATTGCCTGAGTAAAGTAACAACTTTTTCTCAGAAAAATGCCTTCACTTTTTTGTCAAATGCCCTTCTTGTGGGGGAAAAAGCCAGATCGACGCAAGCCGGTAGGAAAATTCCTGTTTGTTCACAGTCGACGTCATCCCTTCCGTCGTCGCATCAACATCACCAACAGATGTCGAAGAGTACATTGCCGTTGATGGCGATTCAGGCGACGTCGAGAGACATGGCGTTGAGGAAACAACTTCTGTGGACGGTCACACACCGATCGAAGTCAAGTAGGCACAGGAGTGCTCATATACCGTCAAAGACAAGTCAAGATCCTCCGACGTCGAGACATCCAGCATTGAAGTCGACCTCAAGAGCAAGGTCGAGGTCGCCACAGTCAAGACATCATTCGACGTCAAGACACTCACCACCGTTGGGCCATCGCTCGACGTCAAGACAGACAGCGTCGAGGCATACCCCCTCTGTTGGGCCATCAGTCATCATTGAGGCATTCGATGTCGAGACCTGAAAAATCGGGGAGGTCACATTCAACGTCAAGGGCTTGCCTATCTCATTCGATGATATTACAGCGTTGCTGGACGTCGAGGCAATTGTCACCATTGACGACTGCATCACAAAGAGCGACTTTGTCGAAGCCCTTCACAAAAGGCAACAACAGGGCAACAATCACCTGCTGAGACAACTGTACCTCCTCAGGGCCCGGTGGTCACCATACAGAGTGGGCCATCTGGGGCTTCCTCAAGAGCACCATCTCAAGGACAACTTTCCCCTATAAACCTGACACCCAGGTGGTTGGAAAGCCTTAAAAAAAACACCAGCTTCTCCAGATTCACAATATTCATGCCTATATTCTCCCTCGGCTTCCTTTCCCCGAACGCCATCTCCAAAGACTCTCGCCAAACGGACAAGGCCAACATCTGACCAGCCCAGTCCGACTCAATGGCGCAGCCCTTCACAATCGTGCACCAGATGTAGGTCGCAATCCAGGCAACGGTCAAGAGCCCAAGCCTCTAGATCCTGTCAACAAAGACGCAGATCCCCTTCATGATCTACAGCATTGGAGTCTTCGATTATAGACTATTCGCCTACCTTGACAAATACTCCTCCGGCAAGAGTTTCTCCAGTGGACGATCAATGAAGTGTTGGTTAGAGGGGCCTAGAAGCTCAATATAGACATTTCAGAACAGACCGCATCATCGTCGCTAATTTTTGAGACGCTACACCGTTGTGCGTCCTCCAGGCAGCTGTTACCACTAGTTCCTGGTCTTCTGCAGACGGCTATGGACACTTTTTTTTTTACTCCTGCAAGCCTGCGTGCAGCTCCGGCAAGGATCCTAAAGAAGTATAAGGCCCCAGACCAAGATCCTTTATTTCTCAGAGTTGACTCACCACCAGACTCTGTCATTTTAGCCACCGCCTGTAAGACCCATTCGATGGGCTCATCAACAGTCCCACTAGATGAGGAGAGCAGGCATCTCGACTCGTTGGGCAGGAAAATGTGTGTACCTCGCAGCTTTCATGAAAGTCTCTAGTGCCTCTGCACTTTTTGGGAGATACAACCATTCTCTGTGGGACTCTCTGAACAGGTTTGTAGAGAGATTGCCTAGAGAAGATAGACAAGACTTCCAAGAGATCCTTCAGGAGGGAAGTTTGGTGTCCAACCAGATGATCAGTACGGCTGCAGTTGGCTCTGACTTAGCGGCTCATGGCTATGCACATGGCATTTGCACCTTACAGGTTTGAAACAGGAGGATCAACATGGCATCCTGAACCTGCCATTCAATGGGAACTCCATGTTTGGGACACATACCAATGATGAGATGGCCAAGATGAAGTCAGAAGTACACACGATGAAAGCCATGGGACTAGATGAGCGCAAAGAGTATCAAAGGAGGTAGAGGCCATATGATAGACGCCCAAATCAACAGAGGGTTCAAACCCCTCATTGGTCTCAAAGACCCCAACAGACGCAAGGGCAACCGTCTTTTCAGTCCTGTAAGACCAGAGAACGCGGCCCAAGTAGGCAACAACATTCTACCCCCAAAAACATCGGGCAAGCAATAAGGATTCGCTTCCCCTAATTCTGTCCACCACTCTAGTGGGGGAATGTATTGCAAATTATGTACACGAGTGGCACACCATAACAAAACGACAGTTGTGTGAATATTGTCGTGAATGGATATTCTCTTTGTTTCAATTTTCCTCCTCTTCCGGTGCCTCCAACAAAAGCAAAGTGTATCCACCAGTTGTTGCTAAAAAAGGAGGTTATAATCCTTTTACAAAAACGAGCTATAGAAAAGGTTCCATCTTCTCACAGAGGAAAAGGGGTCTACTCCTGATATTTCTTAGTGAAAAAGAAGGGCCAAGAAGGGATTTTCAGACCCTTCTTGGATCTGAGACATCTGAACAAATACATTTGAAAAGAAAACTTCAGAATGCTTTTTCCTCAGCTTCATCAAGGGGACTGGATGTGTTCTACAGGATGCATATTTTCACATCCCGGTTATAGTAAAGCACCGAAAATGTCTTTGCTCCGTAGTTGCATCTCAACACTACCAATTCAGGGTGCTGCCCTTTGGGCTAAAATTAGGGTCTCGAACATTCTCCAAATGCGCAGCGACAATAGCGGCGCACTTGAAAAAAAAGAATATCTTAATTTACCCGTATCTGGACAATTGGTTACTGAAAGCAAACACTGCAGAGCAAACCTTGAATCACCTCAAAATAGTTTTGAACACCTTCAGTTCTCTGGGTCTGCAGGTCAACTTTCAAAAGTCCAAACTTAGTCCAACACAGGCACTCCATTAACTAGGGGCAATGCAGGACACCAATCTAGAAAGAGTGTACCCTTCGAAGGAGAGACTATTATCAATAGCACCGAAGTGTCACACACTTCTTCACCCTCTGAGACCTACAGGCAGACAAATAGCATCACTACTGGGCTCCATGGTTTCCTGCAT
The DNA here is from genome assembly GCF_031143425.1 of Pleurodeles waltl. NCBI lineage: Eukaryota > Metazoa > Chordata > Amphibia > Caudata > Salamandridae > Pleurodeles > Pleurodeles waltl. The sequence continues at coordinate 343,865,882 of NC_090450.1, read as the reverse complement.
TTTCATTGTCCCGAACGCAAGATTACACATGAGGCCTCTCCAGGAGAACCTGGAAGATCAGTGGAGTCAACTCACAGCCAGATGGGAAGACAGAATAATCCTTTCAACTGTGGCAAAAACATCATTACATAGGTGGACTCGCCATCAGCATCTGTTGGTAGGAGTTCCTTTTCATCAGAGCACTCCTCCCGAGACTTTTGTAACAGATGCATCACTACAGGGTTGAGGAGCTCATATGGGGCCTCTCCAAGCACAGAGCCTATGGTCGAAAAAGGAACTTAATTGCGACATCAATCTGCTGGAACTGAGAGCGGTTCATCTGGCTCTCAAGTCGTTTTATCCATCCATCAAGGACACATCCATTTTAGTCCAAACAGACAGCATTACCTCGATGTACTATTTGAACAGACAGGGGAACAAGAACTCTTCCTCTGTCTCGAGAGTCACAAACCATCTGGCACTGGTAACTAGTGAAGAGGATGTCAATCACAGCGGTTTACCTTCCGGGGGAACAAAATTCAAAAGTGCATTTCCTAAGTCGAAATCTAGCAGACTCGCACGACTGGGTGCTTCACAGTGACATAGTAGCAGACATTTTCCATTGGTGGGGTCATCCTCAATTAGACCTGTTTGCAGACGAAACCAACAAAAAATGCCCAGACTTCACATCCAGGTTTTACCAGCCAGGGACGAAGGGGAATTCCCTGTTGATAGACTGGTAAGGGATTCCCTTGATACCTAAGGTGATCAACAAGCTTTACAGGTCCAAAAGCAGGATGATACTAATAGCCCCGGAATGGCCTCGACAATACTGGTACACAGATATCCTCCAGTTGTCAGAAAAACCTCACAAGAGGCTGGTGTGTAGACCAGATCTTCTCCACAGATTAGGGGGGAAAATTCTACATCCCAACCTTCCCTTGCTGTGCTTGACAGCATGGCTCCTGAATTCCTGCAGTATGGACATCTAGGACTCTCGCAAGAATGCATGGATATTTTAAAGGAGTCCAAAAGACCATTGACGCGACCCTCCTATGCGTTCAAATGGAAGAGGTTCCACATATGGTGCAGACAGAATGAGTTCAATCCTATCCTGGCTCAGGAGGAGGTTACCTTAACTTATCTCCTCTGTCTTGCAAAGTCAGGACTGCAGTTTTCATTCATTATTAAGGTACATTTGTCTGCCATTACAGCTTATTGTAAATCGCCCTTGCAAAAGTCATACTTTACTATGCCAGTAGTTAAGGATTTTTTTTTTAGAGGGCTGGAGAAAAAAAAAATCCACCAATTCGTACACCTTCCCCTCCATGGGAATTGAATGTGGTCTTGTCTAGACTTATGGCCGCTCCCTTCGAGCCCATCCACAATGCTTCTTTGCAACACCTTATGTGGAAGACAGCTTTTCTTTTGGCCATTACTTCAGCTAGAAGGGTCAGCGAGATTCAGGCTCTTTGTTCAAACAAACACTATTCAATTTTACACGATAACAGAGTAGTTCTACGAACCCACGGGGGTTCTTACCCAAGGTGGTTTCGGACTTCCATATTAATCAAACCATATTGCTTCCAACATTTTTTCCCAAACTTGTTACTCCAGAAGAGAGAGCCTTGCACTCCCTGGACATGAAGAGGGTGCTAAAAATTTATCTTGATAAGACTAAGGCCATCAGACAATCTGTTCGCTTATTTGTAAATTATGGACATATGAAAACAGGGAGGGCAGCCTCAAAACAGACTATTTCTAGATGGATAGTTTCATGTATTGTGACTACATACCAGTTAGCTAACAAACAATTGTCTGCTAAACCTAAAGCTCATTCTACAAGAGGCAAAGCGGCAACTACAGCCCTTCTTAAGAATGTACCCATCTCTGAAATTTGCAAAGCTGCCATATGGAGATCGGTGCATACTTTTACGAGACATTACTATCTAGATTCAGATGCTAAAGCAGACATTCCAGTGGGTCAGGCTTCTTTAAGAAATGTATTTAATTAAGACAAATGCACTGCCTGCGCTTCTATTACTCCGTCCGCAGGGGTATGGGATGGGCTTGCTAATCTATTCAGTGTTTGACTATTGACGAGGATCCCCTGGAAGAGAAGGATAAGTTACTTAACTGTAAATCCTAGCTCTCTTCCAGGGGTATCCTCATCAAAGTAAAAAACAACCCACCCTTTTAGAAGTACGCCACTACTCATTTGTCTAATCTATTTCCTCTTACCCCTGAAAAAAAGTACTGACCTAACTGTGAACCAACTGTCCCCTCACTCTCACCTCTGAAGCATGGTGGGATACTGGAGGTGGTCAGGGTCTTAAAGGCACAGTGCCAGTTTTTTGGTTCTGCTGTGTTAACCTGTTTGCAGCCTATTTGCTAATAATGCTCCTTTATTTTCAATGTAGTTTTTTCTTTTAAAGTGGATTGTTCATACTTTCTATGCCTTCTACTTTGACTGCAGAAAGTTTTTACCTTTTAATTGAAGATTGTAATTTATGTTAAAAAAAAAAAAAACACAAAAAAATAAAGCATTTTTAGCCTGTTTTTCAACGTAGACTGCATTACTGTTTACACATGTATATATTATATTTGTTTTGAAATTCTCTACTAAAATATTACTTTTCATATATATTTCATACATATACATGTGTGTATATGCTCCAGGGTCTCCGCACGTGGGCAGGAATATTCAGTATATGGCTGTGATGAGAATACCCCTGGAAGAGAACTAGGATTTACAGGTAAGTAACTTATCCTTACTTAGTATTCTGCAACATAAGCAGTAGTCAGGAATCACATTACTAAATAAAAGCACTTGTCATTAAAGTATCATAAATGCCTGTACCAAGAGCATTATAAAACACATGGCAAGTCAAGGAAACATATTGGCATGTCATGCCCATAAAAGGAACATTTGCATACATATATGAAACATCATAAAAATAGGTAGGCAACATATAGATCAATAATGTCTATATAAAGAATCTATGACATATATATTGTCCTTTAAAGGTACCTGGTTTTCATGATGAGGCACCTCCAGTGCCATGAAAAGATCAAAAGGGCCCCCCAGTGCTCCACGGTGTAAAATGGGGGCCCTCGGTGATTTGGAGGAGGAGGGTGACACGCACCCCCTCTGGATTTATGACTGGCACCTCCTGCCGCCCACGATTTCTGCCCCTAGGGCCTTGTCTGGCCCTCCAACAAGGGGGGCGAGGGGTCAAAACAATGCCACCATCCCACATGGGGCCACAACAATGAGACCAGCGGCGCGGGGGCCTCCGGCGAGGCTTCCGTCCCACCCGCGGTCTCTATAAACAGATTGGGACCTCCATTGGGGCAGGGGGAGCCTCTGTTCAAACCGCCCACCCATCCTCAGGACTCCAGTGAGGGACTCTGGTGGGGCGTGGAGCCTCCGATGAGGCTTCCTTCCTCGCCAGTCTCCCTCAG